>NC_134571.1:71040812-71369146 GCF_050947875.1 Dermacentor variabilis | reverse complement strand
CTTGTCCACGGCTCTTACGTATGTAGGAGCCGTGGCGCTGCTCGGTAGTGAGGTCAGCGAAAGCACAAGGCAAGAGAACAGAAGCAGGAATGTTGTTCGCAAAGATATCCGAAGGATTGACAGGATCGCATGAGAGAACGTTGGTATGTTGGTGTGAACGACCGGGCTTGTAGGCCACGGTGTACGGGTATTTCTGGGGTCGCAGCGCCCAGAGACCGAGGCGTCCTGTTGGGTCTTTTGGGGAAGAAAGACAACACAGTGCGTGGTGGTCTGTAAAAAAATTATGGGGTTTCACGTGCCAAAACCACTTTCTGATTATGAGGCACGCCGTAGTGGAGGACTCCGGAAATTTTGACCCCCTGGGGTTCTTTAACGTGAACCTAAATCTAAGTACACGGGTGTTTTCGCATTTCGCCCCCATCGAAATGTGGCCGGGATTCGATCCCGCGACTTCGTGCTCAGCAGCCCAACACCATAGCCACTGAGCAACCACGGCGGGTGTGGTGGTCAGTAGTGACTGTAAATGGCGTAATGGTGAAATTTCACAACTGCCCAGATAAGTGCAAGGCTCTCCCGCATCGGTGATAGAATAATTCTGTTCGGCTGCAGAAAGCAAACGACTTGCGCATGCAATCACACGGTCACGCCCTTTCTGCGCTGAGACAAAATGGCACCGATTCTATGACCACTGGCGTCATTGCGGACTGCATTAGGAGCAGACGGGTCGGAGTGCGCCAAAATAGATGGATGAGCCAACAGAGAGATAAGCTACGAGAAGGCAGTTACTTGTTCTGGGCCTCAGGAAAATGTAGCATCGGCTTTTAGAAGGGCGGTAAGAGGTTGGGCGACTTCCGCAAACTTGTGTGCAAAGCGGTGGAAGTACAAACACAAGCCCACAAAGCTCTGTACATCCTTGGCCCTCGTCGGCACGGGGAAGTTTTCGCACATGCCGAACTCTGTCTGGGTCTGGGAGCACACTGGGCGAGTCCACAACATGGCCAAGGATAGTGATTTGGTGGGGACCGAAGTGACACACGAATTAAGCTGGAGGCCGGCATTTCAAAATACACAAAGAACGAATGAAAGGAGTTCGAGGAGTGTGTGGCCGAGGTAGGAGCGAAAACGATGGCATCATCTAGGTAACAAAGACTGATGGACCACTTACGTTCATGCAGAAGTGCGTCCATCGTGCGTTCGAACATGGCTGGGGCATTACACAAGCTGAAAGGCATGACATTGAACTGGTATAGGCCGTCTGGTGTTACAAAGGCTGTCTTTTCGCAGACCATGTAGTCTACAGCAATCTTTCAGTAGCCGGAACGAAGGTCGATGGAAGAAAATTATTTTACACCGTGAAGACAGTCGATGGCGTCATCGATGCGTGGAATAGGGTAAACATCTTTTTTTTAGTTATCTTGTTCAGATGCCAGTATTCCGCACAGAAACGCCAGGTGCTGGCCTTCTTTTTAACCAGGACTACCGGAGGCACCCACCGGCGGCACTATGGCTCAATTATTCCTCGAGAGAGCATCTTTTCGACTTCCGCTTAAATCGCCTGTTCCTCATGCAAGGACACTCGGTATGGTCTCCAGTAAATCGGATGGGTGCCGCCAGCATGAATTATGTTTCTAAATGGAGGTCTGGCCTATAGGGCGACCATCCAAGTAAACAATGCTACTGAACGAGGTTACTAAAGAACGTAACTGGTCGGCGTGCTGAGGCGCGAGATCAGGAGAGATCATGCTTGGGAAGTCGGATAAGGCAGCTGGTGAAGACGGCGAAGAGACTGTGGGAGGACGGTTCAGGAGTCAAGACCGATAGGTGGCAGTATTCGCAAGATGACAGCGTGCCTAAGGCCATGTCGTGCGGTACAACATGGTCGTATGGCCCGAAGTTTTGAAGAGGAAGGCACGTAGAATTGCTCGCAACATTGACGACAGTGTGCGGAAGCAGAATGTAATGGGCCAGGGGGACGTCCGAAAGAGGTGAGACGATGTAATCGGTAATCGCCGTCAGGCACAGGTGGGGCTGGCAAAAGAGGGACGCAATGCATAGCTTTGGGGGGGGGGGGAGCAAAATGAATGTTTTAAGAAGAACACAATCTGCTGGGAACTTCCTTAGGAGGGTCAGAATGGCAAGGCAAATGTAGCTGAACAAGTTCCGCGCAGCAGTTAATCAACGCAGAATGCGATAATAGACAATCGAGACCCAAGATGACATCGTGCCCGCATTCAAGGACAGTGAAAAGAACAGAGGTCGGACAGTCGGCGACACTGACACAAGCAGCGCACATTCCTTTGACGGCCGGCGTTCTTACATCGGCGACCCGCACAAAACATGACGCGGCAGGTGTAAGGACTTTAGTCAGGCGTATACGAAGATGGTCACTCATAATAGAGCTATGCGCGCCGGTATCAATCAAAGCCGTTACAGGGACACCATCTAAATACATCTGAAGTAAATTTCTATCCGTCGGTAGGGTCACCAGAGGAATTTCAGTCCGGGTCGTTGTAGCAGCGTCACCCCTCCGAGCTGCACCCGCCAATTTTGCGACGAGTGCTGGTACATGGGCAACGGAAAACGGCGAAGAGAAGCTGCATGAGGCAGGGGGCGTCGTGGTTAAAGCGAATGACTGCCGTGCAGCTGGCTCCACCTCAGTATGGTGGTTCTCCGCCTGTAGGTTCTTCCGGTGGCGGGCGACTACCTGGTGAGCGGCGGTAAAGTTGGAAACTGATCGAAATGAGGGCGTCCAAGCGTTGCGACAGTGACAGGAAATGTGGCCAACACGCCGGCAGTTGAAACAGATAGGCTGTCATCTGGTGTTGGCTATTCCATGGGGTTACGAAAAGGCCGTGCGAAGTACTTGTACCGCGGAACCGGGACAGTAGCAAAGACGTTGGATCGGTTGACGGAGCAAACGAAGGGAACACCAAGGCTCGCCAGCTCTTCGCGAACGACGGACTAGAATAGGGAAATCATCGGTAGAAAATCATTAGGGACATACGTCTGGAAGCGAACTGACGATGCAGCCTCTATCTCTCGGTGAACGATGTGGACCATGCTTTCGGAGGTGGTCGGCTGAGGCGCGAAAGGTCTTCGCACGATGATGTAGCGGCTTTATTTAAAAGCCGGGTGTACTGATGCACAATTTTACGGCCTTTGGCCATTTCGAAACGCCGCCGTTCACTTCAGATGTCGTCGATTCTGATGAAGTTCTCGTATAGAAGAAGTTTAAAGATGTCATTTGCTATGCCCTTCAGTACATGGTTTACCTTTCTTACTTCCGGCATTCGCTCGTCCACCTTAGGGCGAAGGGCAAGGACGTCCTGGATATATGTCATGCATGGCTCAGTTGACGTCTGGGCGCGAGTACCAAGTTCCTTCTTCGCGGCTCGTTGTCGTTCACCTGTCCTCCCGAAAAGGTCGCAGAGCTTTTTCTTGCATTGTTCCCAACTTGTTGACTCCTCTTCACGTACCTGAAACCAGGCCTTTGCTGTGCCTTTCAAGTAGAAGAACGCGCTGACTAGCATAAGGGTCTGATCACAGCTGTTATTTTTGTTGACACGCTCGTACATCCGGAGCCAATCTTCGACGTCGAGGTTGTCGGTACCCGTAAATGTGTCAGGGTGGCGAGGCTGAGCCAAGATGACGGTTGGCATGGTGGCCACTGTCGTGGTGGCAGTTGTTGCAACCTTTTCGTCAGTTGACATGGGGGTAGCGGCCAGGCTACGTCCACTTCGGAGCAGCGTCTTGCATTATATGTATTCCACCCTTCTACCAAAATGTAGCGCAAGGATAAGAGAAACAGGGAAATCTATTTACAAGGTATATACAGAAAACAGGCAGAGCAGGCAAGTGCCTAACGTCGTCGTCTTCAGCCCAAGCTCGTGCTCTCCTTGCACCTTGCTTTCAGCCTTGTAACAATATATACACCATGGTAATTGAATGGTGTCTATTCCCATGGCCCCACTATATCATACGAACGGCTTTCGGAATGCGCGTCCAGATTTTCTTAAAACAACGATTGTGAACCGCAGGAGAGAGTCGGCATCTCCGCATACTAACCATTATTGTGGCAGTGCATGCTTTACGGGGGCAAAGTTTGTGGACGCCACTGCGAAGCGTTTTAGGGTTGACACGACACCATCGCTGATCCTGCGGCGTTGCTGCATTTGATGGAAAAATTGTTCTTATGCGCTCAATTACGTACATTTCAAGTGTAACAAAGAAGTACTAACATTCGAAATCAACAAAGCGAGGTACACAGTTACCCCCCAAATTGTAAGAATGCCCTAGTAAAAGAAGGGGAGCCAACCCAAGTCAACGCGAAAACAGCAGTCGACGTACACGGTTTATGTATTTATATGTATATACTGAAACCTGCACTTTAAACGCGATGCACTGTTGCATAATGACGTAATATTTTTGGATGATTTGCATTACTTTCTTAGTTCCGTTGCCAGGTCTTAAATTAATTTCCTGACCCTCTAGTTCTTTCTCTCATTTCAAGATTTTTTTTTCATTTGCTTTTTTTTTACAAGTGTGTACGTGGACGTTGGCCTTTTTCCCGTCGACTATTGTTTACCCGCCTCCTTTATTTCATCAAGAGATGAGGTGCGCCGATCCCGGTGATAGTGCAGTCTATGATCAAATATGCTTAATTTTCAAGTATATTGGCTCTAGTTGCGCCCGTGCCGTTAGATTTACCTAGTTTGCAACTAGATATTGCTTCTTGTTTCGCTGAGTCTTAGACTTGATGCCTTGTGCGACTCGCTACGACGTTCGAGGAGCACAAAAGGGCCGTTTTTAGGCTAGGTACCCAGCTCCCACATGCTCCAAACGCGTGGGAAGCCGCCAAAGAAGATCTTGCCTTCAAAAATTATATATTCGCTTACCTTTAGGTCGACTGTATTGAAGAATAATTAAGCGTAAGATCATAACTTCGCATGATAAAACAACCGTGAAATAAGCTGGACAGTGATAAGTGAAACAGCCGGAATTCTACACTAGTAGAGAAACGAAGGAAGTGCCGAAATATTTAATGCATGCCCTGCGAAATAGCCACAGCCATAGGTGCATAGCGTGCATAGACTGCACAACTGCGATTTGACTGAACGTGCAAAAACGTGTACAACAATTAAAGGAAACTAGCTTAACGCAGTGAACGCCACCGGAAACGCGCGTAGTAAACAGTTACACGAGCTGCTTACCCACCGTTAAATTTTACAGCGCTGTACGGGAAATATCAAGAAACAGCACAACGTAAATCATAAAGGTGCCTCAGTACAATGCACTGAACTGCGGCATCTCTTTCTCTTGTTCTACTACATATTTTTAGCAAGTCTCTATCTTCCAGATGTGAGTTATCTGTATAGATATCTATGGCAGTTCGTTCTCGTGGGAATGTTTCTTCGAAAGTTGTATTGTGCTTCGTACTACTGGCTTCGCTTAATTTAGTTCACATGGGTACCAATTTATCACGGCCTCGTGTATCCTAGCACACGGTGCAGCGGCTGTCTCTTGAGACACTGTTGCTATTAGCGCTCGGGCATCTCCGAGGCCATCGCTCAAGGTGAAGGAAATTTTCAAGCACCACCACATCATCTATTAGGCTCGCGGGATAAACGAGTGACTTAGCGATGCTCTGGATTAGCTGTTTTGTTTTAATTTTATACGTATGTACATTTGTCTGATATCTCACTTGATTTTGTATTTTAAACTAATGTAACTGTAATATGTTTGCTTCCCTCTAATAAATAACCACTGTTAGATTCTAACGTCCCAAATTGAAACAGAAGTGACGTGAACTGCTCTAGTATTGGGCTCCGGATTCATTTCGACATGATCGGGATCGTTAACGGTCACCCAGAAGTCGGTGCACAAGCGGTTCTGCGTCCTGCGTTCATGTGGCTGAGGTCAGCGAAGCCGGAAATTAAAACCTTGACCACGCGCGTGTGTAAAAAGCGTCACGAAAGCAAGTAAAAGAAAGAAAAAAAGCATTATGCTGATCTTACGCGCCCTAGGAATCGATATTATTGCGAAGAATTTTGCAAGCAGCTCGCTATCCAGCACCGTTCGGCGTTCTTCAAAGCGTCACCAGACGGACGAGCACGTTTGCGTAAGACGAGAAGTCTGGTCGTGTGACGCGAACGTGTGGGTGACGACAGTAGCGAGACGACCACGATAGTATGACGGCGACAGTGGTAGGCGCGACCAATAATTTTTTTTTCTGCCAGCGAAGCGACGTTGCCACTTGTTGCGTTACGAGACCTGGGCCTAACCCGAGGGTGGTACACACAGCGCGTAAAAGCGCCGTGCTACCGCTCTCACGTGTCGCACGAGAAGGGCATTTGTAGGATTGATTATTCGCGCGTTCCATTTCTCCTTATGTGACGCGCGCGCATGCACGCGCTCTCTCTTTATTCAGGGAAATTTGTGTTATGTGACGTGACGCACCCCCCTATTGTCTCATAACACTCATAGACGTTGGTACCAGCGAGGAATGCGCACGTCTGGGAGCCTAATGTGTTAAGTAAAATGCCTTTAGGCTGGGGTGCCGGATTCAATCTCACTGTCAAACCCGTAATTTCTTTTTTTCTTTGAAAAGGCTCCAAATGAGGCGAGACAGGAGCATACTTACTGCAAAACTGTTTAGCATTAGGCAAAGAATGATACGCATTAAAGGAAGAGCAAACCTTCGTGTCGTTATTCAGTTGGAACATAAAGCAACAACTTAAGCTATAAGTTTAAGTGCCTCATTTATTTCAGTCTTTCTTCGTTTTCTTCTTTAATTATTCCGATGACCACACTATGGCGCACTGCTGCTGTGGTTGCCAGGAAAAGAATATATAAGTGTTCATTTCTCGACTGTAAAAGTAAATGAAAGGTCTGCTATAATAAAAGGATTATATTGCTTCTTTCTCTTACAAATCCATTATTCGTTGTTGCGATCGGCAGCTCCACCTGGAGATGCAGGCAATTCATCCCTGTACCTGCCACAGAGGGCGAAAACTTCACTTGGACCAACGTCCTAACAGAACTTGTTTCATAGTGGCCATGCGGTCTGACAGTGTGAATGATAACGAGATTTACAGCCGAAAAGGGAACAAATTGCACTGAGGCTCTCACTTGAAATTGCTGCGAATAAAACAACCTTACTTTTGTTTTCTGTGGCAGCCTAAGCCGAATTCTCTTCCGATAACTCATCGCCTACGAGCCAAAACGCAGAAACAGAACATTCAGCTCGCTTTTTCATTGCACCCACAGAACAAAAGAGCCGAAGGTGTGAGAACTATTCCTGGTCACAGACTAGGTTAGCTTAAATCCAGGAACAACAAGGAGCGTTAGACGCGCCGCTCCGATTGTAACACTAATCCTACCGTGACCTCTGTGGCGGTAATTTATAGAACGAATACCGGCGGAAAAGCCTCGCTGCCCACCCAAAACCTTCGTCGTTAACTGACAATGAGCGCGACCACACAATCTCGCCGACTTACAAGTGTTGTTTTCGTTTTTTATGTATTTTATTTTACTGTTGGGTCCTCGCGCATCACGTGTTCTTCGTCCCGGAGTGGCTTGACCCAGCACCGTCAGGGCAACGCTCCTAAAGCCAGCGCCGTGGCCTCTCGACCGTGTCGAGACAAATCTGCGTAATTCGCGTACTCGGAAGCGGCGCACGCTCGCCGGGCGATCTGCTTATTATCAGAAATTAACGGTTGCAGAAGCGAAGCTGCCCTCCGGGCGGGAAGCACGAAGGTAATCGTTCGGCTGGAACTGCTCCTTTCTCGGGCACGCTGCCTTTGCCCCCTCTCCTTCAGGAGAAATATGACATGAAAATAAAAAGAAGAAAAAGAGCCTAGATAAACTTCGGGAGAGCGGTCGCGTGCGCCTGACTTGCGGTTGAAGCAGGTTGCGGGGGCCGGCGTGGGGCTGCTTCTGACTTTTCGTCACGCTTCGTCGAGAAAAGCGTGATCACGCGGAAAGGAATTGCCTGAGCAGGCGTTAATCTGCTTGCTGAAGAACCTAGATTATGAAAGAAATGCGAGCAGAAGAGGAGTTAAACATGAAGTAGTGCTGTAACGCAAACACCCGTGCCGTAAATAAAAAAGGAGAGAAACTCAAGGGAAGGAGAGGGGAGGGGTTGGATTTACAAAAGTTTTCAGTTCATAAGAAATCTTTGCCGTGAGATGGCCGCTATTGCTAATCTTATGTGCTTTAGGGTGGTTGACCGGCGCCTGCTCTTACGAGCTGCTCTGCCGTACAAAGTGCTTTGTGAATACGCGCCCTGCCAGTGCCGCGTGAACTTCCCTACTGAAGAACGCATTAGAAGGTTTTTATCTGACTGTTTCTGCGTGATGGCGAGTAATATCTGAACGAATTAAAATATAACTGAAAGTACAACTAATCTGGAGACTTCGTGCGCGTAATAAGGTTGGAGAAGAATGCGTAGTCGGACATCCGTTCCCTAAATGAGCTTACGTCCCCTTCCCCTTCAACCCGATCCCTGCCCTCAAGAGGAAGGTAAATAAAGAAGAAAGAAACAACCTCACTACCATTAAGAGTCTCAATAATGTCAATTTCGGGTACTATTATGCGTTTCCATTTCTTGAGAAAATACCGTATTCTATAGCACTGGCAGGCAAACCTTTCAAATTGATATAATTTTTTTCTGCCCCGCTGCCGCAACGAACATACCAGGTACACCAGTAACGAAAGATTCGACGACGGCGAAATTCGGTTACAAGTAAGAGCTTCATTAGCGCGTAGTGGCAGAATGCGAATCCACTTCACAAATGGTGCTTCTTCACCGACTGCTAAGCCTTTCCGAATTATGAAAACGTAAGGTAAGAGAAACAATTTATTTTTTGCCTGAAGCGCCAGCGAAAACTTGAGCGCGGACGGGAGATGATGGCAAAGCATTTACTTAAGCACGTCGTGTTCTCCCCTCGCTTATTTTAACTCATTCACTCTCTCATGCAAAAAAAAAAAATGCCGGTCTGGAAGGCTTACCGACATCATTAGGCTTGTCCCAGAAGACATAAAGAAAACCATTCATGAAAGATTACAACCTCCACGTTCACGTTTCACACGTGCATGACTCAAAATGTTGACGCCGCGCGTACTATGTGGATCACGCAGCTTCCACGTAGCGTGCCCTTACTAAATGCAGTGAATGGTAGTATATATATATATATATTGGCTGTCTCAACAGCAAGAAGAAATCAAAAGGAGGCGAAGCATCCGTAAAAGTAAGTTCTAGTTTTAGTGCCAGACCATTAAGCTTATGGCGGCTCTGCGGCTTTCCGTTCAACTTAGGAAACTAAATTTACTAACATTCCTCACAGGTGTACGAAAGTTCAACCCTCCCCCCTCCACCCGCATCGACATCCTGCATATCACGTTTTGATGTGTCTAGCGGCTTTTAATGACTTAGAAAATTTTGAGACATTCTTGAATACCCTGGTCTGGTTACAATTTTTATGCTTCTCTAGAAGCTCAGCCGTCACCAAATTGGCAGTGCATTCTTCAGTTGATTCACGTCAGCTTCGGCATTGGAGACCCAGCTCATTTTGCAAAAGAATTAACCTGCAGCACCAGGTTCCTTTCCTGCTATTTCTGGGTCAGCTTTTTTTTTTTTAATACAAAGCGTTTTAGAAAGCGCACAGTGATGGCAGGAAGCTGCTTACTGCATCCTTAAAAATTTAGAAAGAAAGTCGAACTTTTAACTCGATGCACTGAAACGAATAGGCCCGTAATGAAAGAAAAAATAAGCGTAGTAAGGGAACCAATGTCGGCTGCGGTACTTTCCGCGGTCACTAATTGCCTGGGATGAGCTTTGTTGTTGTTTTTTCTGTAAACAAAACGTGTCGCTTGCCGCACAGTGATAAGAGAAAGTAAAGCCCACACTTCCACTCTGCCTTCGTTTGAGTTCGTTCAGCTAGGTTCAGGCCAGCGCGTGGCGTGCCACTTCACTTCGCTTCGTTAATTGGGAAGGAGCGGGAAACGAGTAAACGATAGCGCGGTTCATTTCTGGGATGCGGGATGGAAAAAACGAAAAGACAAAAAAAGAAAGGAAGAAAGAAGGAGAGATGTGTTTTTCCGCGATGGCGCTAATATTAATTTGCTGTTTGCGTTCAGATCGTGAAACAGAAAACGCTGATTAAGCCGCTCCTGCATTCGTAGGCTCGTGATAACCACGGCTTTTTCGATGCTGTACGTGCATTACCAGGCGTAAAGGCTTCAGAGACATTTCGGTCTCTCGATTTCTTACCTATGTAAAATGAATGGATCAGTTCTGCAGAACATTTCTTTAGCACGCGCACGTTTAAAGAGTAAGAGTCGGAACGTCGTCCGACGAGTGAAAAGAAAGAACGTACTGGCTCTATACGATTACGAATAACACTCTCAATAGTCAGCAAAATTGTGAACCTATTTATAAAGTTTAACGCCCAAAAGTAACACTGGATCTATGACAGACATCGCCGTGGGGAACGCCGGTTTATTATCGGCCAATTGCGCTTCTTCTGACCCTCGGTGTTGCGGCGGCTTCGCGGTGAACGCTGCTGTCTGCGTGCACGCATCTCTTGTTATTCCTTTCCTTTACCTCTTTCTGCCCGCGTCTGCCTCCCCAGTGTAGGATAGCAAACCACTTGCAACCAGTTTAATTTCCCTGCCTTTCCATTCTCTTTCTCTCTCTCTCTCTCTCTCTGGTGTTCCTCAACGTGCACTAGAAGCACGGAACACAAGCGTTTTCACATTCCGTCCACATAGGAACGCGGGCGATGCAACAGGGAGTCTACCCCACGACCTCCCGCCCAGCGGTACAACGAACGGGGAACTTGGTTGGACCAAAAAAGGGTATGCCGACCAGGCGAGTATTGCGGCTTGGTGAGGCATAGTAATATTGAAAGCGTGATGGCATTGAGTTAAAAGCTACACAGGTCCCTTTTACAGTGTCCATAAAGAGAGTGACACCTTTATACCAGCTTTTTGCTTAGCAGAGAAGTGCTCGCTCAGGAAATCAGCAAGCTCATTAGACAGCGAGCGCGGTACACACGTGGTACGAAAACGGCCATGCGGTGACGTAGCAGCGGTGTTTGGTATCACTTCCGGTCAGTGCACTTCCCCTAATGCTTCCCTCGTGCTGATGGCTGCACCCACTCTGTTGAGTTGGCTTCCTCTCTCCAGCTAGGTTCTGTCTACTGGCAACACAACGACGCCAACGACGCCAGGATATAAGGCAGCACAACAGGAAACGCGTTCGCTTCTCATCCGTTGGGCAACCACGCCACGCAGTGAAACCGTGGAGGCTGGGCAAGCCTTACGCTGGGTGAGGGGAAAAAGAGGACGACGGGGGTGGACGAAGCCCTCGTGTGTCGCGCTGCACTGGCCGCGCAGTTCCTAGCCCGAGCTTTTTTTTTACGTCCTTGCTCCATTTTCTGTCTCTGAATATAGCAGTCTGGTCGTATTGATCGGACTGCGTAGTGTTCGTGCGTTCGCGCGTCCGAGTCATTGCCAAAGGGAAGCCCGAGATATGGCGAGAAGGGTGGGTGGGGATAAGCTTGGAGCAGGACGCCCTAACGAGGCCCGCTTGTTATATGCGGAGTGCTCTTCTCGTCTCGACGCACATAAACAACGGGAGGCGGTGGCATCGCGCGAGCAGGTCTTTTCCCGCTGCGATTCTCGGGAGCAAGTGAACTGAGTTCACGCGCCACCCGCTCTGTTGAGGGGTCCGGGGTTTGTATTCCGTGGAACAGGAAGCGC
Source organism: Dermacentor variabilis (assembly GCF_050947875.1). Taxonomy (NCBI): domain Eukaryota; kingdom Metazoa; phylum Arthropoda; class Arachnida; order Ixodida; family Ixodidae; genus Dermacentor; species Dermacentor variabilis. The sequence continues at coordinate 71,357,383 of NC_134571.1, read as the reverse complement.
TTTCAAGGTCCGAATCATTAGGGGAAAAATTTCGTCACTGAGGTCTTCACTGGATAGGTGCTGCAGGTTCCGGTTTCGAAGGGGAATCTTTGTTTAAACAACGGGTACCAATGCTACGCCATCGATCTCATATTTGAGTATTTCTAGGTCACAGAAGATCCCAGGAAGCGAACTAAATAACTAGGCCCCTATGAATGCATTAAATAACATAAGCTGTACTTGGATACACCCGCAGCAAACATTATAAGTAGCGAGTCTTGAAAATTAGAACAAATACTTTCGCCAGCATCTAATTAGCAACGCTGTCCACGTGAGCATATTTTTCATGGTAAAGTGAAGGTAGCGTTAAAGAAGAAGTACAAAGACGTAGAATGGACACCATAAGCGATTACTTGCAACTTGTGTTGCCTATTCTAAGTCAATGACTTTGTTGTTTAGCGCGACCTTAACTTTATAATGAAACCGTACCAACTCGCCCAAATGTCAGCCTTGCAAGGTCATATTTACTTCGTAATCACCATTGAAAACAGGGAGAAGGCGGATGATGGAAGTTCAAGAAGATGAGCAAAACGAGAACAAGATTAAAGCAGGAGCAAACGTTGCGACAAGTGGACTTGTCTTCTTCAAGGCGACATATGCCGCCATATGTCGCCTTGAATAAGGCAAGTCCACTTGTCGAAACGTTGGCTCCTGCTTTCACACTGTTCTCGTTTCGATCATCGTAATCACCATTTATACTTTAAGGAGCACTCAAAATGACCGGCATTTCTTTCCAGAGCAAGTAAAGAGCCGCTCAGAAAAATGTTCCTGTGACATTCGCAAAGTACCAACCAGCTAACTCCAGGAACCAAGAAGGGCACTCAATGTTAAGCTTCTTAAAGAATATTTGCGGCTTGTCACGTGAACTCGAACGCTTGCATACTGTTTTAGGAGCTTCGTGAACAAGTACATTATATGTATAGAGGCGAGAAAAATTAACTCCTGCAATATAACCACGTCTTCTGTCTGTGAGACATAGAGCTGTCCAATGGAGGACCCTAAAACCGACCGAATGCGGGAAGCTTTTCATCCGTAAGCGCGGTTGGTCATTGGCCTGTCACCTTGACCAATTGTATGCTCGCCATCACTCACCAGGTCACTAGCACTAACTAGCGTTGACTGTAATGCTGTACTGTGAACTGCCGTGATCGTGTGTATGTGCTGTGCCGCTCTCCTTATTCCATTCTTATATTTGGACCTTTCCCTTTCTCACTTCCGACTGTAGGTTAGTAAACGGGATTTATCGTTCTGCTTAAACCAACCGGGCTTTCTCATTCTTTTTTTCCGTCGCCGTCTCTGTCGCCTTTATTTATTCATCGCATGCTATCACAATTTTTCTCTTTCTTTGCATTATGTGTAAGGTTGTTTCTGCGATCCAATGTGACAGCCACACAACGATGATGGGAAAATGTACAGTTAAGACTCATGAAAGATACTCTAAGTAATCAAAAAGGATAACTAATAACAACAAAAAAGAAAATGGCCGGCTACTTACTGCATGTCCCTTTTCAGCTGCCACAATTACCATCGACAACAACGAATTTGGAAATGATGTTTCACACTGCTTATTCGTCGTCGGAACGCCTTGCCGTTATAAGCAGCCATATATGTGCCCAAATGTGACAGAAGCGCATAATATCTTCTTCGAGCGCATAAAATTCACGTAAACTGGAATGGTGAGCTAGGAAGATGCATTGTGTTAGCGCGTGAAACAGGTATTGATCGAGAAGGACATGTTGCCCTAAGGGAGCTCGTAATAATTGGGGGTCACACATGGGGGTCACATAACGCCACATCATGGGGGTAAGAGGGAAAGCAAGACGGCTTGCCAGTGCTCTTTATAGAAACAGCACCCGCGTAACGGGAGCGTAAGAGCACAGAGAGAAATGGATGGTGTCCGTCCGTCTGCATTTCTCTCTTCCATTCTTTCTTTCTTTTTCTCTTTCCTTTTTAGCCTCTCTCTCTCTCTTTCTTTGTTTCCGTCCGTGTTCTCGTCGCTTAAGCGTTATGCTTCCGATGTTAGACCAAACATAGCGCAAAATAACTCACCTAGAAACAAACGAACATATATAAAAACAACAACATGGTTTCAGATCGAGCCTGTCAACTATAACCCAACTAGCAGAGTTAACTCATGACATAGCTAACGTACTTAATAATGATGGCTAATTAGACGCAGTTTTTTTAGACTTTTCTAAAGCGCTTGACATAGCTCCGCACCAGGATTTACTCACAAAATTATCGGCTGTTGGTATCAGTAATAAAATAATATCTTGGATCAACAGTTTTCTAACCAATCATAAAGAGAGCGTTTCAATCGATAATAATCTTTCACAACCACTCGATGTCTACTCCGGAGTACCTCAAGGATAAGTTCTGGCACCACTTTTGTTCTTGATGTACTATAACGACATCCAGTTTTTCATTAAAAACTCAATTCAGATGGGCCTGTTTGCTGATGGCTGTGTCGTGTACACAGTTGTACACAACCAAGAAGACCAGATAGAACTTCATAATTCACTGCAAACAATTTACTTTTGGTGCAACACTTGGGACATAAAACTGAACACATCAAAAACAGATTTCATGTCTTTCACAAATAAGAAACTCCCGCTTAACTTTACATATTCGACAGAAAGTCAACAATCAACAAAAGCGACCAGGTAAAATACCTAGGCATAAAACTCACGCCTAACCTTAACTGGGGGCCTCATATTTCGACCATGTGTCAAAAAGCCATAGGCAAACTATCCTTTTTAAAAAGGAAACTGCGCGCAGCACCATCACACCTCAAACTAAAGGCTTACAAAACACTAATAAGACCTTGCCTACAATACGCTGATCTAATCTGGAGGCCTCATCAAAAATGCCTTATAATTAAAATATAACGCATACAAAAATTAGCGATTAGGTTTGTATATTCGCAAGGGCAAACCTAAGATCCCTCTCGCAGAGAAGAGCAATTTTGCGACTAAAATTCATCTATCAATTATACCATTGTCATTTCTAGATAGCACGTTCTCATTACCTGCAAGATCCTCGAAAACTCTCAACCAGACTAAATCATTCCAAAACAATCTATCTTCCCCCAAGTCGTGTTAATTTTCATAAGCACTCCCTTTTTCCGTCGGCCATTTCCCAGTGGAACAAGTTAACTAAAGATATTGTGTGTTGCAATAACATCGAGTCTTTTATTAACCGCATTCAGAGTATTGACTTGTCATCATGATTTTTTTTTCATTGCATTTCTGTACCACTCCTGCACGGGCCGTGAAGGGCCTGCAGTATATTCAAAAAAAAAAAAAAAAAAACTTTTCTCCTGGCCATTGCTGGGTATGTGCCTCTATACAGTAATCCTCTTTGGCGCCAACTTCGGTCACGGGGTATGTTGTCAGTGGGTATGTGCTGCTCTTCAATGACGAAAAAAAAAATCTTTTGAAATTTCGCAATTCTAGGTGCAATCGAACCTGCCTCCCATATATTCAAACAATCCTGTCTGCATATATATTCGCGCGCGCACACACACACCATGCGCGGACTTCGCTGCGGCGCCGTCCGAAGACGCCGCGTGTCCAGAGGGCCGCGCGAAAGAGGAGCCCCGATGTATACACGCCTCATGCATGACGGGTTTCGGCGGTGGCAGCACGGGGTGGCTCCACATCACTTCAGTGCTAATTGCATTAACGTCGACATCCATCGCGAGATGGGCTCTCCTAGAATTTGCTGTAACCTTTTTTTTCCCTTTTTCTCTTATCTTAGCCCTACTGTGTCATTCATAATTTCTTTTACTTCGCTCCAGCTTTCAACACGTCACACTACTGGTAGTGCGATGGGGCTATGCTAGGCTCATTGTAAGAAACGCTATTGTAGAATGGAGTAACGACACAGTCATCAGCCTCACTCCTCGAAAAATGGCAGTTTCTGCACATGCAGATTCATTGTTTACTTATTTTCTGGTTGTGAAACTGTTGTCATCCTTTACCTTCATATCAGGAGAGAGAAAGAGCATTAGGTACAAAACAAAATTAGAGTAGAATAGACCGACTAAACACTACCAAATCTGCCAGTTACTCGCTCGTTGCCTGATGACCAGTGGAGCATCATATTTTATATCCCTACGTGTTTCGCTGCGTCGGAGCCATCTTGCGTTATATCACGTAATTGCCCATGACAAACTGTGGTGGGATGTGCTGGGCTTAATGACGCAAGCGCCAAGTACGGTCAAAGAGCACTAAACAAGCGATATGGCGAACCGCGGTTTGAAACGTCGTCGTAGCTGCGCAAGGTCAGTGAAGTTCACAAAACACGCAGATGTTTACTCGAGCGTCAGTGAAGACCTCGGTCAACAAGTGCCTCAAAAGCCTTACGTGTAGGAAAGACAAATGTACAGAAAGAGACAGAGAAAGGGAACTGCGGCTTAACAATTGCAGCACCTTATTTTCAACATTCTTTGTTTTTATTTCCAGGCAAAAAAAAAAAGCGAGATATAAGAAAAGGCCAGCACGATTAATATTGCTCACGTATTACACCCACAGAATCATTTTTCTTCCGGCCACGCTTCTCCTTTCTCTATACTTCCGCTCGAAAGATTTGGACAAATAAAACCAAAAGATGTACCCAAGAATAGCTGTAATCACGGATTAGAAATGTGAGCAGCCGGAAACTTAGGAGCGCCTGGTGGCAGCGCGTCGCGGCAGCGACAGTAGCGCGTGGCAAATTGGATGAACGGAGGTAATCCTCTTCTTTGCTTAAGTTTATCCTCGTGCTTTCCCCGAAGTTCACGACGCTTGGCTGCATCCCGGGGCTCCTGAAAAGGCGCGCGCGGCCGACGCTCGCCGCGGAGACGAAAGGAGAGTCGCGATAACAAGAAAATATCATCTCGGCGGCTGCAGCGGCATGGGCCTGGCAACATTAATCAGGCGCATATCAGATTTTATCCGCTCGCGAGCCGCTTCCCCCCTTGCCTACCGGCTAGCTAGGTAAATGTAATTGGTCGCGAAGCACGATGCGAAAGCCGGCTCGAGGCAGCTCGCAGCAGTGGTCATTAAGGGGAATCCAGAGAGGCTCCCGGTGATGTGCCTGCGCCGTAGAAACCACCGCGCGCGAACCGGTGTATGTTTGAAAGCCCTGCGTACCTGATTTGCTTGCGGCTGTGCGTGTACGTGTATAGGCGGGCTCATTTATTGCTGTATTGATTGAATGAGCATTAGTACAATCCTCCTGTACAATATTAGTATATTAGTGTGGTCCTTCTTTACAATATCATACACACCTTTGCATATGTTTTTTATCAGAATAAACTTCAAACTTCTACGAGGTTTAGCTTGTTAAACACAAGGAGAAAAGAATGTACCAGCGACGCGCCTCTCTTCTTGTCATACGATGCTGAAATGCGATATCATGATGATTGCTGCTTTTGTAGGTGCGCGTGTGTGCTTTAGCAAGTGCGTTAGGAGGAATAAAAATTTAAAAAAGAACGCCATTAGAGCAGCGTTGTACTTGCACGGGGCTTGCTATACATTCGGAAATGTGCGCTGTGAAAGTGAACAGTTTTCAGTTAGCCCCGCATGTGCCGTGGTGGCCCAGTTTCTATGGCGTTGCGCTGCTGAGCCTGACGTCATGGGCTCGATTCCGGCCCTGACGATTATATACCGATGTGCACAAAATTCGAAAACGCTCTTATACCTGCATTGCGAGTACGTTCCTCATATGGTCAGATGGATGGATGCTATGAACATACCCTTTGAAACGGGGTGGTGGGTTGCACCACTAAGATCTTTCGTTTCTCTCTTATTTTGCCTAATGTCCTACCTATCTTTAAACACGCAAAAATATTACCAGCATGAAGTGAAGCTTTCTGAAGCATTATTGGGAACTTGCCTTTTTACGCCTCCGTTGTCTGTGGTATCCGTACTTTTCCGCCACCAAGCCTCCAATAGCATTTCCAATACAGATCGAAATTAATCCGGAGCGCCCCACTGAAACGCGCCTCATAGTCAGACCTTGTTTACGGCGCTTAAAACGCCAGAATCAAATTAATTTTAATGGTCTGCGGTGTCTGCGTTGTAACCGTATGCTTCACTCTAAATTTCATGCAAGAAATCTCCATCTACAGAATGAAATCATGCTTCTTCATATATTATATGCACATGAAAGCAACGAATGCACTGTATATATACGCCGTGGTGAGAAGACGAAATGACGCCAAAGGCCTAAATGCGGTTGTCAATGTAAACGTTCCTGAAGGGAAAACTGGTGAACTGTTTTCTCGTTATGTTCTGGACCTCAATAGGCCCATCGAAATTCTGATTTACACCAGCTATGAGTGTCACGGCAGCAGTTTCCGGCCAATGAATATCTGTTTTTGCACTATCCTGTGTTTAATTTAGCAATGCTAGACATTTAGTCAGGTCTGAGAAAATGATTATACAACGACATGAAAAATGGAATACAATATACCTATCTAAATATTCGGATCTTTCACAAGTGTCCCAGAATATACGGCCGGAAATAAACGAAGCCTCTGTTGCTCTTTCGTAGTCCCTATGAATTTGATTTGGAGCACACAAACAGTATTTTTTCGCTCTGTCAAGTAAGAGCTTCTTTGTGAGCCTAGATGAAGTAGTTTTATTTCTCAGAAGCAATCATTTCTTCTTCAAATTTTGCATTCTCAACATAGGAGTGGCCGTGTTGAATGACATTGTGGTTGCAGCTAGGCATTTCTGTGGGTGCGAAGTGTCATTATAAGTTGTCACCTTCTGTAGTTCTTAAATTTCGCTGACATAACGCTGATAATGCCGAATAAACGTATATAACTGCAACCGAAATAGCTACGAAACACTAACGCGAACAGTCCAAGAGGCAATGTTTGCTGCCATCTAGACAGCTCCAAAAGCTCCAAAAGAGAAGAAGCCAGAGCGGCCATGTGAAGATTTCTATAGTAGTACAGACTTGTGGATGGCAATCATGCTAGCGACTTTCAAGCTAAATGGCAGCTGTACAACAGCTGACATTTTACGCGAACAGTGATACGCTCAGGGTATAGCTCCTCCTGGATACGTCGGCGCGTACTTCGGCGTACATTTGCAGTTCGTTCGTGGAGAACGTCGTTTAAGTAATTCGCCTTTACACCGTCATTCTGCAAATATGCATTCCTCAAACGCCGACAGACACGGAAAGGCAGTGGCCGCTCCTCTTTCATGGCAAAGAGCGGCTACGTTCAGGCCCACCGACGCGGCGTGTCCAAGCATTAGGTGTGAAAAGACAAAAAGCTACATATATCCCTCCGACGACGACGCCAGTGTTCATCTTCCAGCGTTCCAGCACTGTTGGAGTAGGGAGCGAACCGTATACGCCCTATGCGGCGCCCTCTCGCCCGCGAGCCGCTGCTGAGCCGGAAAGCACGCGACCAGCATTAAATTTGTCCCTGTATATGGCGGGCGAAGGCGCGCCACCACTGTCGCTCCCCTCCCCCCCCCAACCTGTGTGTGTCCACACACAGAGGGGACGCTCGCGTGATCCCGAGCCTAGTAGGGTTCGCAATTAGCGGTAGGGCAGCAGAAATCTCCCCGGCTCGCTTCGTTTGCTGCCCGCCGGGTCCGGCCATTCGTAACGAGGTTAGGGGCCGCTCTTTCTCCTTCGTGGCTTCGAGTGTGTACATTTCCCTCGCGTGCGTATCTGCTTACGTGTGTAGGAAGACGTTGATGGAGAGAGATAGAAAGAGAGAGAGGAGCAAACGCGACGACGGTCGGGATTCGGTCGCGGCGTCTGCCTGCGACGTTCCGTCGTGCTCCGAACCCTCCCAGCAGAGAGGTGCTGACGAGTCTTAAGCCTAATGAGCGAAAAATGGGGAGGAAGACGAACGGAGGGTGAAGACGAGGGGAGAGGAGGAAGCGATGGAGAGAAACGCTTCGCAGCTTTCCTACTCAGTCGTACGCTCGGCGAAACCTCTGCGTTCTCCCCGCGCCTTCTCCTGACCTGCCTTGCTCGGAATCAATTAGTGGTTCATCTGTCGGAGCGAGAGAGGCTGGCTCCTAATACTACGAGTGCGTAGCACGGGATCCAATGCATCGGGAACGAAGCATCTAATATGCAGGCCGGCACGTGCGCGCACCCGGTGCCGAGAGATAGAGACCAGGGTGGAGAAGGGAAAGGGTTGGTGAGGAGGGGTGGGAGGGTTTGGGGAGGGGGAGGAAGACTAGTTGGGTGCGCGCGCGCGACGTTATAATTGAGGCACCTGCCCGTTGAGTGCCAGGGGTGGCACTCGACGCGCAGAAGCGAAGAGCAGCGGCAGAGCGAGCAAGAGCTATGTGCAGGCGGCGCCTGAAGGAAGGAAAGGGAAAGGGAGGGGAATCTCGCATGGCCCGACATCAGCGGGAATCCGCGGCGTTCATTAAAAGTAATTAGAAGTCGAGACGTAGATCTCGACAGCTCGAGCAGTCTCCCTTTAACGAGCACCGCAGCGCCTCGAGACGACGTTTCCCGCGACGCCCATTTCGTAGTGTCGCCACGCGCTCGTGTCCACGTTTCTTCTTTCGTGTTTTCTTTTCAATTCGTCTTATCTTTCTTGAGATGAGCAATATGAGGCCGGTGTATAAAGCGGGGCCGAAAGGAAAGTTCTATACCGAATTTCTCCGGCCATCGCTTTGAGTTCTCTTCTGCGTGTCCATTTTTAATGCCTATTCGCTGCTACCGCCTCCTCGAGCGTGAGGTAACTGGAAAGCGTACTCCGTATTTTATTATTACCATTGTTTTTCGGTCTTACGTTTCTCGGCTTAATTCAATGGAAAGATAGCACCGCCGTTGCTGTCATACTGTCACAGTCGGTAATGTGGGAAGAAGAGGACGCTGATGGTGGTCTTGGAGACGACGAAGAAGAGCTTAGTATTATTGCTGCTCTACGCTTGTTGGCTTAGTCATTAAAAGCCATCTGTAAATAGACGCACGCTTCTTCCTTCCCGTAACATAATTAATAAAAAAATAACATTGATACTGTCCTCTAGAACTTGTACTTTCGCTAAACAGGGAGCGGGGGTAGTAAGACGAACAGAAAATGTGATGGCTAATACCCGATTTCGTATGACCTATGGGAACAAGAATATCCACATGTAGCGAATACACAAAATGCAAAAAATAAATTAACGCGTTTTTACCGACAGGAAATCAATCTGTTCAAAAAGTACAACCTAGCGGACGCTACATATGAGGTTGTGTTCGCGTACTTTGTGTTAACTTTACGAAGAACCGCTCCTCTACAGTAATTAAGAGACAGATAAACAAAATTACGGAAGAACTCACGTCACGATGTCTGTCAATGGTAATGCGAATAGCATTCCAGCAATGCAGCTACAGACCACATTCCTGAAGTGACTTTTATTTAACACGTGTAGTGCTACATACTCCGGTATCGTCCCACTTTGCTATGGCACTCGCTTGCCAAGGTCACCCAAGAGCATGGCGGCATGACGACGATTGTATGACGCCTACGCAGTGACGATAGAATGACGAACAAAAAATGATATCGACGGAATGATTACGGCGGTATGACGGCAACAAAATGATGACAAAGGGATGACGATACTGCAGTGATGACGATGGTGCAACGACATCGTGATGACGGTGTCACGATGACAACGATATGACGATGACTGCATGACAAGAGTCGGATGTCTAAGTTACAGTGACGATGACACAATGACCCCGACGACATCAGAACGATGATATAACAACGATTCCATGACCACGACCATATGACGACAACGCAATGGCGATGGTGGCGTGACAATGGCGGGAGGGCAATGGGATGATGAGGAGTGCATAATGACAGTGGCGTAACGATGACTGTATCATGAAACCTGTATGAAGACGTTAGGGCGACTACGACGGCACGACGAGAGTTGGATTACGACGCTGGTGTGACGGCGATGACAGAATTACAACGACATGAGGACAACGGTCGGACACTGGATGCACGATAGCGACTTTCCCATGATGCCGGCGTGAAAAAGGCGACATAATCAAGATTAGGTGACGACAGTATAATTTCGACAGAATGACGAAGAAATATTGACGTCGATGGAATGACTAAGTTGTGATGACGACGGTGTGATGTCGGTGTGATGACCACAATGTGATGACGTCAATGAAATGATAACAATTATAAAACGACGGCTTGACGGCGACTGTGTGACGACGACGGCTGGATGATGACGGCGTGACCAAAGTCGGATCACAAAGCTGGAATGACGACAATGCAACGACTACGAACACATATCTAGTGGCCCAAGCGCTGAGACGACTTGGACCACTGGGTGAGAATAGAATGGATGACGACGACAGCATGACGAGAGACAAATCACGAAGTTGGAATGACGATGAGTGAACGACCACGACAGCATCAGGTTGGCGGTGCGGCAACGAAGGCAGGGCGACAGTATGACGACGATGGCGGGACGACGACGGCGTGACGAGAGTCGGATGACAACGCTGAAATGACAATTCAAAGACCTCGACAGCATTACGACTACGAACCCATACTTAGTGGCCTAAGCCATTAGACATCTGGGGTCACTGGGTGTTCGGTAGAACGCGTGACGGAGACGGCATGACAAGAGTAAGGTCATGAAGCTGGAATGACGACGATGGAACAATTACGACGGCATCACGACCAGCAGCACATACCTACAGTCGGATACAACTTTAGAAAAAAAGGGGGCGTTTACTCCTCCGAGGCGAAGGCACACGAGCATCCACGAATGGGCGCGCACTCTGGACAAACGCCATGAGCCAGACGGCCGGGGACCCCGCCGACGGAGAAGATGGCCGCCCGTGCTTCGAACTGGGCAAGGTCGCGTCAGCTGTGTGCTTCAGCCCCTCGTCACAGTGAATTCCAGAACTGTTCGTGATGGTCTATCATGCCGGAAATATTACTGCGAGCTTACGATGCGCCATTTGTGTCGCGTGTATTTATTCTGAGCCGTGATCCGGCGAAGGAACATTGCAGCGAGCATCGCTGGCGCTGCGCTACACTTTGCCTGTAGACAGGATCCCGCGGCGACCGCTACGAACACACATCCTGCGTGCTTGTTCCATGTTGTTTTATTTCGCTCCCGGGTGAAGCTACGGCGAGAACACACCCGCCGCTGCCTACGGTAGCGGCGGGTGTGTTCGTATTGTGTCGCTGCGTTTTTCGTCGGACGGGGTTAAGTGATGGAGCAAAACCATTCTCAGGAGAAATCAGAAAAGTGTGCGCACAACAGAAACTATTTTCAGAAGCCTTAAACGCAAAGATTTGTCGCCGTCACGGAGGAAGGAAACTAAGGAGAGGCCCTGACGTCACTCTTTGTGAAGCAAAAGTGAAGCCGGAAGTTGGCGTTGCTCATCGCGATGCCCCGCCTTTTGTGCCACCCTCCTATCTTGTTTACATCTTGAGCGAAACCACGCCGCGCTGCGCGTGGTTTCGCGCACGCTCGCGCAACATCCGGCAGAGCACAGTGCAGGTAACACAGCGCAACAAGACACGGTGACTAACGCAAACCCGCCCACACAGCGCCTTTGCCACGGCACGAAACCTACCAGAGCAACACGTGTGAGCGCTCAAAATCAGAACAACGCCGCCATTGTGGCCCAAAAGGCGTGGCCATACAACAAAAAAAAATAAAAAGCAGCAAAAAAATGAGAACCTACTACGTCATTTCCGCCACACTTTTCTCCTAGCGCGCGGAGGGGGTAGGGCCTCTCCTTAGTTTCCTTCCTCCGTGGTCGCCGTCAACTTAGCGTGAACTATCAATAGAGAGGTTTAGCTTTTCCGGTATTCCGGTAAAACGCAGGCGGACGTTGTGTCGTTGGGGCGGAGGCATAAACGTGAGCGGTCTGCATGGTGCAGCCACCTGGTGGCGCAGTGCTCAAACAGAAAGAAACAGTTAATACTGCATTAACCGAGCGTATTCTTCTTCGCTGCTAGTGTAAACTTTCGGCACTGGCGTAATCGTGTTGCTGCCCCAACGCCCAACGATGGAACGCAGGGGAACGGGGAGTCCGCCTGCGTTTTACCGGAATACCGGACAGGCTAAACCTCTCTATTGTCAGCAGTGAGATAGTCGAGCGTCTAGCGGCGGTGTTCGAGCGTTATGTAGCACCGTCCATTGATTGCTGTCCACCAGTTCTCACTGCACGGCAAGCTCTAGAATGCGTGCTGTGAAATTGTGAAAACACAAAACCAAAAACATAAATGTTATGCTATTTAAAACCAAGAGTATTTATTTAAAACGATGAATGAAGCATTTTTCCACCTTCCTGCCTCGACCGTATTCTCGCCCCAGGTTTGTAATAATTGCGACAAATGCATTGTTTTAAATAAGTGCTTTTTCAATAGCAACTGATTCATTTTAAGCTTGAAAACGAGTAGAGATACGCCGTGTACACGTGAACAAGCGCAAAAGCGTTGCAGAGCTGCTCTTTCTACTTTTGTCACTTGCAATGAAGCTAAAGAGCAGACGACGGGCCGCGTTGTGGAAGGCACGGGGTTATTTTTCTGCCGCTATCCGGTGTTTGCTGTCGCATATGAGAGCTCTAATAAACCATTCATCAAAATACAAAAGTCTTTATTTATACCGAGAATTACGCGTTTCAGGAGCACGATGTTTCGAGTGGGACTATTTTAGTCGCGGAGGCAATCGGCTGTCGCGCTTCGGTCGTCTGGGCGGGGCCTCCCCTTTTTTCTAAAGTTGTATCCGACTGTAGTGACCCAAACGAATATACAACTTGGGGCACGGGCTCGGCGTAAGAGAGAGAGAAACGAAGAGGGAAAGGCAGGGAGGTTAACCAAGGACGTGCCCGGTTTGCTACCCTATACTTGGGTAGGGGGAAAGGATAAGAACAGACAGACAGGCAGACAGGCAGGCAGACAGACAGACAGACAGACAGACAGACAGACAGACAGACAGACAGACAGACAGACAGACAGACAGACGGGCGGACGGGTCAAAACCATTCGTCTTATCATCTGATGTGCTGATGTGTGGCAATATGTTATGTAAACGATCGTAAAGGAAGGTGCTGAAGTAGTCCTAGAGTCCCTTCGTTGTATTTACCTAAAACGATATGATGACGTTGTTCTACTACGCCGAGAAAAGACAACTGCGTCTCACGCCACGCTGAACGAGACAAGTGCTAGCAAACGGCTGCTTTTATTGCGTTTTCCTAAGACTACAGAAGTCTTGTACGCCTTTGGTTCTCTGTTGTCGTGGGGAAAAAAAAGAAGACAAGTACGCTTCGTTGTATCTACCAATACTACAAACGTAACTCCCATAGTAAAGCTGCCTTTACGGGTAACATCTTACCGTTTCATCTCTAATCCACGACGCAAACACGAACGAAGCATTTGGCTCGAGTCAACTTATGATTGCTCGCGAGGCGGTAGTTTGTCGTCGCTCGAAACATGCCGTAATTTCCGTGCCTCCGGACAGGCACGCAAACACGGGCCCCCCCGTGGGGCCAATCTTCGGGCGTCCAAGATTACGTCCGCGGGGGGCAAATGGACGGCTGGTGTACCCGAACGCACGTATAGGAAAAGAATATGAATGAAGAACACAAGTAGGCAGAAAAAAAGAAAGAAAAGAGAGAAACCGCGATTATGAGAGACAGAGTGGTGCCAAGCTGAGCCTTAATGCCCTGCCTGCGCTTCCGTTCCTCTCTGTCATACGGCGCTCCTCGCAGTTTGTGGCGCGTAGACGCAGCACAGTCTCGAAAATCTTGTTAGCCTAAAGGTTCGTAGGGGGCTTCCCCTCCCTCACCTCTTCTCAAGCGCTGCATCTGCCTCCGCTTTCTTCGGACGCGAGGTGGCAGAAGCGGCGGCGGCGGTCATTCGCTCACAGTCGATCGACTGAAATGCGGCGAAACGGGCGACGTCGAGCGTGACGCACTTGTGACGTCACCGAGAACGAGCGCGCCCCTTGGATCGAGACGAAGAAAAGGCAGAACACTAAGGCCATAGGAAAAAGAGGGGGAGGGCAGGGAGCGTCCCTTCTATAAACGAGCGACGTCTCCTTCTCCGTGCCTGTATTTTCGGCAGGCCGAGTACATAGCTGGAGGCCCCCGGTCTGCCCGGTGGAGTTGTCTTGCACGATCACGACGTGCAAGGAAGAATGAAGACGCTATAGGTGGTGCCAGCGGGGAACTCGGAAGGCGCCGCGGACGCAGGTGTGCGTTTTCTGCGGTGTCTATAAATAAGCGAACCCCTACATTGTGGGTGCCGGCCCTGATCAGCGCTCAGTCTATGTGATTGACTATGGAGAGGCGAACGAATAAAATAGGAAAGATGCTGCTCTCGTCGCGTCCTCTTAGCGGCTAGAAACGTGAGGAGGTTGCGACCCGATCAGTTTTCATTGTGGCTTGAAAAACTTAAGGCTTTTTCAACATGCGACAGCCTTTAGCTGTGTCACATGAAAGGATGGCGACACAAACTTAACGGCTATCTGGGCTGCTTTCCTTGCTTTGCTTTTTTTTTTTTTTTTGGAATCCCTTCAGCGATGGTCGAAGGGCATAGGGTATGAGATTTCGGCGCATGTTTAGAAATGTCGGTCTAACTGCGAGAACATCTTTTATGACGTTGTTTCCCTGGAACTTATCTTTTGTATGTATGTGGGGGGGGGGGGGGTTTGCTCGCAGATGAGCTATCTGGGTAAACATGAGGTTTATCGGGATGCCAAGTAAACGAGATAACAGAAATTGGAACAAGGCAAGAGCGGCATAAAATTGTTGACCAAGACTCCTTGAAAGGAAGAACTAGCGGATCAAGCGTGTATTTAAAGACGGAAACACTAGCTTTCCATCTTCCTTTCTCTCTCTTTGCTTTATTCGTTCCAGCTAGATACGATAAGATGGGATAAGAAAAGAACAGATTGGGTGAGAAAACAAACGCGAGTTAATGACATCTTAGTTGAAATCAAGAGAAAGAAATGGGGGGGGGGGGCATGGGCAGGACATGTAATGAGGAGGGAAGATAACCGATGGTTCATTAAGGATAACGGACTGGATTCCAAGGGAAGGGAAGCGTAGCAGGGGGCGGCAGAAAGTTAGGTGGGCGGATGAGATTAAGAAGTTTGCAGGGACGACATGGCCACAATTAGTACATGACCGGGGTTGTTGAAGAAGTATGGGAGAGGCCTTTGCCCTGCAGGGGGCGTAACCAGGCTGATGGTGATGATGAACAAGTCCAACCACGTAAAATGTAAGCGCGTCACCGTAGGTGCTTTCTACAGATGTTCCTGGAGAGCTCTCAGCTAACGCTGTCCGTGTTCTCTGATGTACGCCCATATGGCACTTTGTGTTTGTGTGTGTGGTAAAACTCGGTGTTTATCGCGTTTATTCGTTTTTCCGTAGTTTGTTGTGAGCTTGAACGCATAAAAGAAGCGGTGGTCATCCGTGAAAAAAAAAAGAAAAGAACACACACACAGCAGTAGCAGACCGTCATTAGGAGCGATACGTTATCTGACCTCCAGAGTGCGCTGTCCACTGCATTGGTTTATGTGGATCTTCATTCCAAGCTTAGAAAGATGGTAACGCACCCTGATATAGTTTGGCAGAACGACATCCAGAAAAAAAAAGACAAAATTTTGTTGCTGCCAACGCATCCGGCTTTGAATTGAAATAGGCACAAAACACTTCGCTATACGACTAACATATTGGTTACGTAAACTTCAAGCTTAGTGGTGAAGTCAGGAAATTTAACATCTTCTCGAATTACTTCCTCCGAAAACTTCCGCAATCATGTATACATGGGGCACACATGTAAGGGGAATCCATTTCAACCAATCCACTTATTTTTATTTAATAAAAGCACGAAAAGTAGGGACAACTTAAAGCATATACTGCGAAATTTTGCATGCGGCAAATTATCTGTACAACAAGTTATCTATGCAGTGGGGATGATTTGAATGCGCAAGATCAGTTATCACAAAAAGGAAAATCCTTGCTCTTTCTAAACGGCATAAGTTTAGCACTTATCTGGCCACTTTAACTTATTTTCCTTTTGCCATGATTATGAGGTTTAGCTCGACGTTCTTTGGGTGAACATTGCTTCTGACTTTGTTAAACTGGCTAAACCGCAGGCCATTCAACGAGACAAAGATTCTTGGACCATTGCCCATGCGTCGCAGGCTCAGGAAGCGACGCGGTCATTACTACAATTTATGAAATCGAATGAACTAAGCGACCGATTGTAGGTGTGATGGAGAGCCGCATGTGTTCGCACGGCTAGTGCCTCCCTTTCTCCCGTTTATTTCTTTTCATCCCTTAACCCCTTCTCCTGAGTAGGGTACGAAACCGGTTGCGCGTTTGGTTGACCTACCTAACTTTTGTTTCTCTCTCTCTTTCTCCTCATCCTGGTTTTTCTACACTTTTCTTTTTGTACTTAAGAAACTTCTTTGAGGTGTTTGCCAGTTTAACCCGTTTTCGCACAACAAGATTACTTATTTAAACGATATTCACCAGTATTTTCTCCCAGAGAAAAAGAGAGAGAAAAGTATACGATGACGCGTTTCTTTCTTTTGTCTATGCAGGGCTCGTGAAAATGGGGATCCACTGCGTGGCGGGCCGCAAAGTTGCCGTCAAGATCATCAATCGGGAAAAACTTAGCGAATCTGTTCTTCAAAAGGTATGGAACTCTGTAATATGCCCTTGTGTGCTCAACGAATTAACGCTTGTTTTCTAGAAGTTGTCGTGCACGCTCCCCCGTGAGTGTGACAGAAGTATGAGCCATCCTTAATCGTTTTTCTTTTTTTTAATTTCCAGGTTGAAAGAGAAATAGCTATTATGAAACTGATCGAGCACCCACACGTGCTTGGCCTCTACGATGTTTACGAAAACAAAAAATACTTGTAAGTACCATCTTATCCTAACGTGAAGAGCTTTCTTCCACTTCATTATCAATGCATTTATAAACATGAGTTCTGAATGTGATTAATCTGGCCTCTTCGCTTCGATTAATTACTGTGTATTCGGCTGTTCCTTATACCTAGTTCGGAAGAGCAAAATGGCATCTAAAATAAATGACTGAAATGGGCCTACAAACCTTGCTCTGCATTCTTTCTTTTTAGTTTGCTTGAATAAGCAGTTTAAACGCCAAGCAGTACTTATGTCTATGGTGGAAGCAAAAGAAAGACAAAAAAAATTGAAAAAAATTGAAATTGCTTGCGCGCCTTAATATTCGTTAGGTAGCACGAGTTTAATATGGCGTCTGGAACTGATTACCTTTAAAGGGGACAGCGTTATCCTTCCGAAGTAAAATAGAATCACGTGATAGGATAAGTACGTCAGGGTAAGCACAATAAAATGCGACATAATGATGCTAGTAAGGTGATTGAATATGAACGTTCTTTGCTTCCTTTTCCTGCTGTAGGACTTCCCTCATTTACGCTAAAATCGATACTTAGAATATGATTTATCTGTTTCACAAGCTTTAAACTTCTCGTAACTGTGTACGAAAAAAAAAAGAAAGAGCGGGCAGTGTTATGCCAGCCCCCCCCCCGCCCCCCCCACCCCTCTTACGCACGCACACCCTTAAGTCTTAGCTGTAATAGTAGTAATAGTAGCAATTGTAGTAGTTAGCAGTAGTAGTATTATCCACGTAATGTATTATTCGTAATATTATCCACGTCATCTGAGTATATGAATTCACGGCGGTGAGAAACTTGACCAACGCAAATAGTGCTCCCGTGTGTGCGCGGCGTAAACCGACGTCAAACCGACGTTTGAGATACATCTAAACGTATAGCTGAATGCGAACTTCGTCCCTGACACAGGGAAGCAAAAAAAAAGTGTAAAATATAAGTAAAATCAATTATTTTGCTCGCAATATCCTTCGCCCCACGAATGAGAAAGAAGTCGGAAATGAAAACTGAAAATTGAAATCACTCTTTCGCCATAGCCAAACAATAGAGCGCTTCTACAAATTCATGGCGCGGAATTGCTGCGCCGCGTGATCAAAGCGAGGAGGTCACATTTCATACTTCCTCGGAAGCCGCAAACTAATCGCCCTTCCAGCAGCTTTTACGCAACATCAGTTTTCCTGGCATACGTTTAACGTATTGCACACGCAGACCCAACTGGAGGTAATTACAAAAAGGTACGCTCAAGAGACGTGCTTGTAGAGAATCGGAGAAGAGTCGTATAAAAGAGACCTGGATGTTGGGCAAGTCCATTGTCGTAGCAGAACAGAGGACAACTTTACGCATAGTTGAGCTCTGAAGAGCACGCGGTACTGCCGCCAGCGACAGTGTTGTACCTTTCACCCGCGACGCCTAGAACCGGCAGGACCCGGTATCAAAGGCACCCGGCGGAGGGGCTTCACGGCCGAGCAAGCCGCACCTCCATAACTAGGAGGCGCGCTTTGGTTCGCTTCGTTATCTGCTACATCGATGCCGGACCGGACGCGGTCCTTCCAGGCGTGAAACTGTTCCCGGCGCTACGACGCAGCCAAGGCACGGTTTCGTATACGAGCCGTAGCGTGGCAGACGGCACCGGGCCGAAATTGAACTACGCGGTGACAGCTTTCCTTCGCGAAAGAAAAGGGCGAGACAAAATGTCGGGGCGCTGAGTAAGCCGTAGTAGAGTTATGAAACAACGCAGCCCGTCAGCTTATTGTCGGCGGAAAAAGCAGCCTGGCGAAAGCAGGAACTTGTGTTGTGGACTATTTTTGCTTCCGCGTTACCTTTGCATGGTTGGCTCTTGTATGTTTCAGGGGGGCCGCTTAACGGCAAGAGAAAGAAAGAAAGAAAGAAAGAAAGAAAGGAAGAAACTAAAAGCTGATATTTGGGTCCTATGAATGTAGGCACAAGAGCGTCGCATATTCCATGTTACAATTGCCTAGCGGTGGCGTAATTCAGGGACGGCGTTAACAAAGGACTTTCGCTCACAAGGGCAGTTTATGGTCAGTTGACAGCGGATCAAAATTTGCTTGAGGGGCCAGGTGACATTGCTCTGCATATATATTTTTGCAAACTGGCAGATTGAGAGAAAAGCGCGCGGTGAAGTACAACTACACTTCATTACGTATGCCTGCATCCTTAACGGTTTCTCTTCTTATTCTTTTTTTCCCTTTGTTAAAGCTATGCTGCGCAACTCAGTTTTCAATGCCTGCCGTTTGGCCAAGTCGGGGTCAACAGCGATGCCTGCGCTTGGGGTAACAAAGGGGTAGCCTAGGCCTCTGAGAGAGAGAGAGAGAGAGAGAGAGAGAGAGAGAGAGAAAATAAGGAAAAGAAAGGCAGGGAGGAGGTTAACGAGGCTGTGCCACACTTGCTATGTTGCACTCGGCGAGAGGAAAGCGGGAAGAAAAAGGAAGGGAGAAGGAAACTGATAACGCATGTGCGCACACACATAACGATCGATGCTTTCCAGGCAGTGGTTACAAGCACCTTATAGGTAACAGGAGTGCAAGTGTTCCCATATGATGTTGCTGTTCTTGCTACTCCTTACTCAGGCCACCCGAAGTCGCATCCACAGAATTCCTCTAACATTGCTTTTTGCAAATTATTCATCCCGGCAAGAGAACCTTAGGCGACGTTAACCGATCGCGAAGTGCGCTTATGTTAGATAAATTCCGCAAATCGGTCCCCTGCTTGTACTTTACACTTCAGAGAGCGCTTTTGACGCCGGAGTATCCGTCTGCCTGGCTGTCGCACGCGTTAAATGGACACATGAATATACGTGCTCTCTGACGGAAGCACAGCAA
Source organism: Dermacentor variabilis (assembly GCF_050947875.1). Taxonomy (NCBI): domain Eukaryota; kingdom Metazoa; phylum Arthropoda; class Arachnida; order Ixodida; family Ixodidae; genus Dermacentor; species Dermacentor variabilis. Next base: position 71,337,615 of record NC_134571.1, on the reverse strand, counting down.
GAGGCGACATCTGCAAACTGTGTCACCTTGATCTCTGCTGGATATTTAATGATAGATCAAGCCTTTATTGCCGTCCCTTCGAACGCAACCCCGTCAATGCAAAAGAAAAGAAAAAAAAGGAAAAGACGTTAAATAAGAAACACTAGGAAATCCCACCACAACATTAGCTCACAAGTATTTGCGCTTGTGCTAAGAGTTCGCCTCCATCTGCTCAGGTTTAGTTTGTAGCGAGCACGCAAGCGGTGAGCACACCGTAGGTGTCGGTGCTTGAATATAGGAAAGTGTTCCAGGACACACGACCAACGCTAGTGTCCACATCCGTGGTTTGGTTTTGTTGCAGCGAATTTGGCTACGGTCACCTTCCCAAGGACCCCCGCACACTTTGCTGCCTCTGAGCATGAACACAATCCGCGAATTTGTTTTTTTACTTGCGATTTCAGACTTCGTTATTGTTTCAAGTTCAGGTACAAAGAAAGACATGAATTTAGGAGGTTTATGCGCGTTTAGGAGATTTATTTCTTACTCCTAATCTGCCGTTTTCCTAGGTACCTCATACTGGAACACGTGTCTGGTGGGGAACTATTTGACTACCTGGTCAAGAAGGGCCGCCTGACGCCAAAAGAAGCTCGGAGGTTTTTTCGACAAATAATCTCTGCGCTAGATTTCTGCCACAGCCATTCCATATGGTGAGTAGCTCGATGTTAGCCGAGCGTCGATTAGCACGAGTGCGTGAACACCTGCATGTCGACGTTGGAAAATTTCATGCGAAAACGTGGCGCTTAACGCAGCAAGATCAATAACAAACTATTGCACGCCTATACTTCAGTGTGAAGCAACCGACTGGAAATAAGATAAGTAAACGAGAAACGTAAGAAATGTAGCGTATATATATTTCTTTAATTGTGATGCAGATTATTTTATAAGACTTTAAATACAGCTCGGCGAGCTCGTTTTCTTTTTTTTTTCTTTACTTCTTTCATTGCATCTGTGCCACAGCTTATCGTCTGGACAAATCACGCGCTCACAATAACAGAGCTATCAGTTATTTATGCTTCTAACTGCGGCAGCTTAAATGAACACGAAACAAAATATTTATATTAAGCTATAATGTTTAACCACACTTATAAAATAGCAGAGAGATCAGTATTATCTTCAATCAGACACAAACGCGACGGAGGAGTGGCAATGCCACTGTAATATTTCCTCCATGGGCCCACGTTACATGAAATGCTTTCTTTTTTTTTTTTGTAGCTTCTGCCGGAGTCTAGGTCTTTATCAGAAAAAAAATAATTATATTCAATTGGGAAATGGAGAATGGCTCTACTTCGAAACGTTTATATCCCTTACCACACAGAAATGAGGCCAAGTGTTAAAAAATAATGTGAAATCTGTGAAATCATACTGAGATAGTCATCACCTTGGTTTGTACAAGAAATTCAGAAAGGAAGCTTCGCTACTGCTTGGCCTATGTTTCCGAGGCCAATAATCAGTCTTCGTTCGCTGAAAATCCAAAGTCGTTAAAAAAAATTCACCGACGATTACGATACTCTCTAATGCGAAATTTGATCGCAGCTCTATACGTGTTTTCATTTCGCGATATGCTGAGGCAAAGGATTTTAGAGTGATATGTAGCAGTGTCGGTGATCGTCGAAAATTTGGTCAGAGAATCAAGCGCGTCGGCTTTTATACGTGACTCGTCGAAGGCTCCAGTATAATCAATGGTGCCGCTTGGCACCAGTGGTTTCACTAGTTTCCGCATGACACCAGTTTCGCACGAGCACGTCACTGAAGGGGCCGCTCTCAATGGTCTCGGCCGTCAGCCCCTCACGTTTTTCAACTGCCGCTTCGCGTTCGCTCTTTCATTTTTCGCTTTGCTCATTCGCCCACATACGCCGCCGCTCGCCGCAGGATTGGGTCATTAAGAGCTGCGCTCTGAAGATACTCTGCCAGACTAGATGGGTTGGATGTTTCTCTTTTGTGTTCCTGAAAACTGTCTAGTGTTTGAAGCTCAGCGCGAAATTTTGAATACACGCACTATTGCCACGTTGTGGTGACGTTGGAAAACACAGCAGCAAAAACGGTGAATCACGAAACTAACTCTTTAGTGGTCGAACCTGTCACCACAACAACAAGTGACACTCAAAGCACTACGATGGCGGCGAGCACAGTCGGCGATGATCGGAAAATATGATCTGCGGGTCAAGCGCGCCGGCCATTATACGCTCGTCGAAGGTTCCAGCGTAATCGCTGGTGCCCGCCTGCCTCCCAGAAAGTACTAAACAGTTCATGTCGCGCATACAATCTGATTACACAAGGTTCGGCGAGAACATACACAACACATAGAATCAACGGTAACGTTTGAGTAAGTTCCAATTATACAGGCGTGTCTTGCGCTGAGCGATAACCTGAAGTTCTTAGCGGGTGAGATGCAGTCACTGAGAAAAGGATAGATAAGTACACGTGTCACTATTACATAATTTTCGTTTACTGACAGAAGCAACTATTCCTATGGAACAGAACCTTTGAATAACGCGCTCACTCTTGCCTTATTTTCCGATCACACTGTGTAGCCCGATTCACACCAATGTGTGTGGAACGACGCTGTAGCCAGCCTGTTCTCACATATATGAACAAGTACACAATGTGCTGCGAGTTCATCGTTTCTTCTGCTATTAGAGGGTAACACTTCACTTCCTTTGGAAGTATACTGAAATGCGTCGTTCATAATGAATCCAGTGTTTTGTCCCACAAGCCTGGCATTTAGTAACAAGTCATTCATAAAGATGAGCCTTAGCGCTTCATCTGAGCATTTGTGAAGCTCCAGACTCTAATGCGACCTGTCCTATTTCAGCCACAGGGACCTCAAACCGGAGAATCTATTATTGGACGAGAAAAACAACATTAGGATAGCGGATTTTGGCATGGCTTCCCTACAAATGGAAGGGTCGATGCTGGAGACGTCCTGCGGGTCACCTCACTACGCCTGTCCAGAAGTCATACGGGTGAGTACTTGCAGCAGATTTTGGAGCGGCATGGTACATATAATATGCATTCGGTCACGTGTGGAACAAAATAGAATGTTCTTCACGGGCAAACCTCCAGTTTATTACATCAAGCTTACATGCCCATGATTATGTAGTTCAAGCTTTGATATCTCTTTCTCTTAAGAATTCCCTGCGCAAAGACATGCTGTTGCAGGTGGAAAAAAAATAAATTACAAAAATAAATGAAAAAGAAAAGAGTTATATACAAATACCCCTACAGTACTATTCAAGTACTTCATCAGTGATTGTCTCAGCCCCTTCTCCGGAACAAGTTAATAAACCGTCTCTCTCTGAATAAAGGTATATAAATACCCATCCTTTAAATGTATAATTGTTTCTTTTACTCCGATATTTAATTGGAATAATTTCTTACGCAGTTAATTTTCAGTTCTGTTTGGCTCAGTCGAATACGACAGGGGCTAACCAAAATATCGACGTGGCACATGATTACAGCAGTACAATTTAAACTTCAGAACTGGGATCAGGCAGAAAACACCGTGACCGAAGATCTTGTTTTGGTGGAAAGTGAGACTGCAATCTTTTAATTACTGGCAGAATGTTGCATATACCAGGAAAATTTACTTGAATGCGTATTGTCGTTTACCAGTTATCCGGTAGGTTTTACTTTCACGTAATTAGGCGTCACCCGTCATATTAAAGACAACAGCGCCTTTAGTACTAAACATTACAGTAATAATGCATCACACAACCTCATTAGTGTCAGCGTAGTGCCGTGCGAAGCAGGACAAAGGACACACAAGAGCGCTTCGCGCTGCACCACACATCGTCACGCAAAATCAACTTTCTCAAACCATCACCCTTCTAATTATTGCCCGTCAGAAGTATTTGTTTTATTTTTCCCACTCAAGCTTCCATCAATAACAGTGACCCTCCTCCGGAACAGTGAAAAAAGTTCTACCGCAAGCCATGTGATGAAGAAAAATTCATGAAAGGGATGGCTTCGTTGAACTATAGCTTTTCGTGGCAGCCGCATGCTACACTTAGGTGGACTCTTACTGTCGTTTATTTTTTAATCCTGCAGGTGCACTTCTTTCTTCTCATCAGTAATGAAGAAGCACAGTAGTACAACGTAAAAGAAACAATAATCAAGAGGAATCCTAAACTTCAAACAGCAAGAAACGGATGAGTCTATTGCTTTCTAAAGTCATAATTGCGATAGCTACCGGATCCCCCAATATCCAGATCTCCTATCTGGAATTTGATCGTTGGATATAAGGATATGAGTGTTCTATGTTGTTGCAATGGTGCCGTGCCAAGATTAATGCAGATGCGCGAAAACTTTGGATTATTAGTCTTGCTGATGTCATCGGTCGGTGGAATTATACTATACAAGTAAAGGAAGCATTTAAAAAAGATCGTGGTAAATCACAGGGAAGATCTTCACATTATTGTTATCTTTTGTGGGACTTAATAATTATTTGTTTTGCTCTCCTTCATCTCCAGGGTGAAAAGTACGATGGCCGAAGAGCGGACGTGTGGAGTTGCGGGGTTATTCTTTATGCTTTACTTGTGGTGAGTAATAGTACTGATGGAGTCCGAATTTTGTGCTCATCGAATAGACGAAGTTAACAGATTTATCTCACTAAGACAATATTTCAGAACTGACGAGCTGATGTTGCGGAATAGGCAAATTACGTTTCATTCAATAGTACCCTAGAACAAGTGACATGCTGCGTACATAAGCTCTCCAAACTGCTAGTTTGAGAAGCCTGATACTTTTGTTTTAATTCACTGCGGTAATATCATGCCGATTTAGGCAATTGAGATGTTTGATGAGAGTTACACCCAGTGACTCAAGGTATCGGGGGGGGGGGGGGGGGTTCTTGTGGCACTTTATGGATTCAATGCCATGCGTAAAATGCCTTTAATTTTATAGGTGCGCCACCGGAACAACCCTGCGTGGCGTCTGTGCCGAACCGACTGCTACCATATCATTGGTTTTTCTGAAACGTGTCCAATCTGGTCCGCACATGTGTCCTTTCGTCTTCCTTTCTTTTTTTTTTTCTTTCTTTTTTCTTTCTTTTTGAGAAAGATTGTGAGAGGACTACTGTAACTCACCGCATCGTTCAACTGGCTCATAGGAGGGCGGTGGCACTTGACACCACCTTCCCAGGAGGCGTCGAAGATGCCACAAACCAAGCACCAGCTGCAAAACGCATTGCGCGATGTAACTTAGTGGTTAACGTTTTCGACTCAATTCGACACCCCTTGGCACTAGTGGGCAAAAAATTGTTTGTCTATACGATGAGAATTCCTGAAGAATCGACACCCGGAGCCACGACATAACAGGGTAATGGTTATCGACAATAACAAAAAAAAACTTTTCACATGTGTGCCAATTAGAGCAACTCGTACATACAAGGCAGCCAAGCTCTACACGGAAGTTCTCAGACCCTTCAGAAGTCCCGTATGTCAGTTTTGCTAGTGCACCAATTTAGTCCAATACGTGGCAAAGTTTTTCGAAGTCCTGGGGAGTTCCACAACGAAAACCATTGTGTAGCTCCTTTTAACGACTTCGCTGTGATATTCAAAGGGCAAAAGATATTGGCAATCGTGAAGAAACGAAACATCATCTAACAGCGACGTTGTAAAGTGCTCAGTACGCGTCTAGCTCTAGCTGGGTGAGCTGGTTACGCGTGATTGTTTGTAGCAAAAGCGAACACTTCAGCAAAGCGTGATTCGAGACAAGGTTAGATTAGATTATAACGCGATTATAGACGAACGCGATAAATGGCAGGGTTTTTACAAGTTGCAGTAGAAGAACTCCGTACGTTTGAATTCCATGGATGCAAGCTAGTAAAAATGTTTTTTTTTTGTTACAATATTTTGGTGTACAAGTACCTTTGCCTTCATACCCTAATGGAAAGCAACCTAGAGCATGGCTTTGACTTCAATCTGTGAGCCATAGCTGATAAAACACAGCGGCATGCAGGCAAATGTAGTACATGCAGCGTCGCTGTCTTCGATGTGTTTATTTTGTTTTAGAACTATGTCGCACGTGCATAATTCACACGCATATATACGTTGGACATGTGACTAACTTGGTGTATAAAGTGTTGCACCGACTATGAACCAAAATGAAATAAGCGCCGCTATCTTGGCAGGTTCTATTCAGTATCGTGACTATGCCATTTTGTCACAGTGTTAAGGTTCAGCTTGCATACAACAAAACTGTAGTGTAAATGTATTCGACGTCGCACTAGGGAGGAACGAAGATACGAACGCACGCAGTAGAGAAAGAACGAAAGCAATATGGCGGCGTTAGAAAGGGTGTTGAAGATCGTAACACCAAAGAATCAAACCATAAGTGATTTCTACACGTCGATTTTAGATGCAAATTATAGAAAAGCTGTTTCTAAAAGACATGATAAAAATTTTGAACAGGCATAAACTGCAAAAAAGCGAGTGGCTATGATCACGCCAACAGAAAATGGAGCTGAGGAAAGCACAGAAGAAGTTAACTGCTAGTTTTGGTGAAATGTATAATCAACTATGAAACATGAGTAAATATGCAGATAGCAAAAAAATAAAAAGGACGATAAGAGATACGAAAAAAAGAAAGGCACCTTGCTGCCTGTCAGCACCGAAAATATGAGCGCGTGTGAGTTGCTGGCTTCGTGTGTTTATAATCGAAGCTCTTACTTTAAAGAAATTACGCGTTTGCACAGGTTTCTTTCTTTGAGCCGTAGTGTCAAATTTATCTGGTTGTAATTTGCCAACAGCGAAGGCGCTAAGTGTAGGTCGCAAGTTGAGCGTGAAATTTTTCACCTCAGGGCTTCTACGTAATGACGATGACAGGTGTCGCCTTCGTTTTCAGTCGAAATAAAGGCGTGCTCGCAGAGTATCTGATGCACCGACGATCTTCGCAGGGTGCCTTACCATTTGACGACGACAATTTGCGCCAGCTGCTGGAGAAGGTGAAGCGTGGCGTGTTTCACATTCCGCACTTCGTTCCGCCCGAGTGCCAAGACCTGCTGCGGGGCATGATCGAGGTGAACCCCGAGAAGAGGCTTACGGTGAGTACGCGGGCCAGGGCTACAGAAAGTGATTATGCCTCACGCATGCGCTCCCTCAAGAACACACTTTCCAAGAGTCCGCATTGCGCTTGTTGACAAGAGTCGCGTTACATAACTATTATATAAACAAGAAAGACGTTCGCAGCAGGATGGAGACTTGAAGATGGAGACATAGTCCCCCTTTAATGGTGTCACCGGCAACTTTTTTTCGCATGATAGTAACAATAATAATAGAAATATTGTAAGATAGGAAGAAACAATGTCGCCGTACAAGAATCAACAACACCTTCTTGCATACAGTTCGTAGTGACGATAATAAAAGGCGAGGACAAGTTTAACCACACTTTATGGTGTCTTCGTCAGAGGCCCGAAGACAAGTTCCTTTGCTGAAACGTTGGCTCTCTTGTTTGACCAGTGTGCATCGCATAAAGGTCACATGCAAAGCCCTACCACCTCTCATCCCATTTCTCAAGCTTTTTCTTTCTGTGGATTTTCTAGCTTAACCTATTTTTTTACGTCTCTATATTATTACCAGCCCTATACAGTGACGTTTTGATTTGTCGTGGATGCCAGGCACGTAGTGTCATTCTTACGCCATTTACGATATGATCGCCGGCGTCTTACGGTGCGCTACGCGTCGTAATTTTGAGCGCATGATGACATCGAACAGCCCGCACTTTTCGTGACAGCTGTGAGATATTAAGCAATAGAAATTTTGCTACACACGCGCCATTTGAACCAGTCGCGTATTTGCTGCAACAGCTTAGAAATGCATAAGTTTATCATGTTGTTTTCGAGTAAGTTACCATGTATTCTATCATCCTCTCTTATCGTAACGGTGGGCAGGGCTCATTAGTTTTTTTTAAGCTGCTACAGCTCACTTAATAATAGGGGATAGGATCATGGTGAGGGCGCTGAAGTACAATAATTGTTTAGGAAGTATATTCGAAGGTCATTCTAGAAGCCATGACTGGAAAATAACCTTATGTTTTATCCTGGATAGCATATTTAGCACCAATGGACAAGAACAGAAGTGAGGCGGTGACAGCAGAATCCGCTAACTTCAGCAATTTATTCACATAATGAACACATTTGCGGCTGCGCTCTTTTGTTTGATAGTTCTGTGATTTTGGCCAGAGATAAACATGTGCGCCAAATTATTCACGCGCATGATATATTCTCGCAGTGGTCAAAGCTGTGTAAGCACTCTGTGTATAGAACTGTTAGATTAAAAAAAGCGGTCTTCTTGCAAAACTCAGTTTGACGTATTGATCAGGTGTGCAGCTACTGTGCGTGGCGTATAACGGTAGTTCTTTCTGCGAATATGGTGTTCAAGTTAGCGCATTGTGTTGTCAGCGTCTCCCTTCTGTCCTCGTCCGCTGGCGCTAAATATCTTATCCGGGTTAGAGTACTAACGTGCCCAACATACTTCAGCCTTACAAATTAATTAGCTTTCGTTGTAACCCCAGTTGATCCCTCGCGTATCATGTGCAAGCCAACAGTTCATGCTTTTTTACGTAACGCTTCGAAATCATACACGAAATGTAAAGCGCGTTCATATATCCAACTTAACAGTCTAACAATTTTCAAGCATAACTGCACGTGCGTATCTTTCTTCCAGGCCCAATATTACAGTGAAACAATGGTCTTATCCGATGGAAGCTCAATGTAGTACAATATGCTTGGCACTCTTGGCGTTTTCCCGTTTAGCTAAGAACGCAGGACTGTGTGCACGCGCGCTCTGTCCGTTTCTGTATTTCAAGAAGTGTACTGTGTGACTACAGTCTGAGCATCATCTGCGCTTCCTTCATGAGAAAGTTCATGAGAGAGGTCATGAGAGAGTTCATGAGAGTTCATGAGAAAAGGCACATCAAAGCTACTACCACTCACAAAAAATAACTACTCGGATAAAAGCAAACAATGAAAACAAAGTCGCAATCCGACGAATTACTCACAGCTGTCGAGAACACTCTCGTAAACAGATAACGCCTACAAAAAAATTAATAAGAAAAAAACTGGTAGACAAACAAACTTCAGTACTACAGGCGAAAAAAAATATCGTTATCAAAGAGCAATCTTCAAATTACAGTGAGAAACTGAGAGCTCCGGTGGGGGCAGTGTCTTCATATATAAATGGACACTCTTGGCCCGTCTGGATGCACTTCGCATCGGCTTACTGATCATCAAAAGCGGAATCAAAGCTCCTCCGTCCAATAGGGAACGTGCTTTCATCCGTTCAAAAACTCGGCGTATCGTGTTACAGCGTCTAGCTCTGGAACTGAGACCAAAACGAGATGGGAAACGTCACACAAGTAAAACAAAAAAAAAGAAGGAGTGTTGCTAAGAAAGGCAAAGTAAGGAGAAGGTTTCTCGTACCAATACACAGTCAACCCATCATTATGAGCGAGTTGTCGCGCTGGCGAAGAGCTATTTTTATGCTCCGGTTTCATAATACGCATCAAGTTCACGCTTCGAAAAACAAACAAAGAGGCTTCCGCCGTAGCAGCTCACCGCTTCCTGAATGGGCGCTCACGAGTTATTTGCTTTGATTGCTCGCCGTAACATTTATACGAAGCCTCCGTTTTCGTAGCGTGTGTGTGCGCGCTCTGAACCACAGCAGGGCACATCAAGGCTACTGTGCATATTCTGAGGGCATCGACAAATATTTCACGAGTGGGAGTAGACTAAACGAAAGGGCTTTCTATTTGCGCAGATGCTCTTCACTGGGCACTCAACGACGGAAGCTTATCCCTGCTTTCTCTTCGTAGCGCTACAATATCTAGCTCAGTGCGATAGGCACTTGTAAGGTTCCTCAAGTTTAATTATATTGTTTTGATGCGCCGCATCAAAATTGTGTCTGTCTGATTTATGTTCATTCTTTATACAGAAAGGGGAAAAAATAAACAAAACAGGGCTCTGATGAATTCGCCAGGTTGTATAACCTGTACAAACTTTTGAGATTTCCACGAGGAGCAGCGCAACAGACACAAAAAGAGAGATAAAATAATATTTTACAACAGAAAGTTTACAAGGAGAGAACAAGCTGAACACACGATAAAGCCTACAACAATAAAAAGCATATCGTGCATTTCTAAGCGCTGAAAGACGCAAACAAGAGGAACACGTGACAGCGTTTATAACAACTGTCTTTCATTCAAAGCCAGATATAAATGACCGCACTCATTATTGAGCTCTAAGTGCCTATCTTCCGCGGAATCAAAACAAAACTGGTTTGTTTCTCAAAAAAAAAAAAAAGCGACCCGCCGTGGTTGCTTAGTGGCTATGGTGTTGGGCTGCGAAGCATGAGGTCGCGGGATCAAATCCCGGTCACGACGTCCACATTCGATGGGGGCGGAATGCGAAAACATCCGTGTGCGTTAAATAACCCCGGGTGGTTCAAATTATTTCGGAGGCGCTCACTGGTGGGCCTCATAATCAGATCGTGTTTTGGCACGTAAAACCCCATAATTTAATTATTTTAAACAACAAAACAGAGGAAGTGCTGACACGCGTACCTTCTTGTCCTGTGAGTTCTTCCTTTCTTACTACTTATTATCGGAATATAATAAGTATGTCAGCAGTGCATCTGTTTTCGTGTAGTGAAAGGACATATAAGATATCTCGAATTCAGCTAAATGATAGGCACGAGGAGGAAGATAAGGCGTAAATATATTTGTCTCATCTTCAAGAAATGAAAATTGTTATAAGTGCTTACGTGTGTCGCCTGTCGTTCTCTTACTTTAAACCTTTTTGGCCAAAGTTACCCAAAAAATCTGAAGTATACAAAGCGTGAAGAACATACTATGTATACCGCACACACACACATGCACACGCACAGGCAAGTACAAACGCACACACAAACGCGTGCATGCGCGCAAACGCGCACAAACATCCGCCATCACTACCGGCAAGCGTGCTTCTCCCTACAAGGCTCTCTACTGTGGAGAAGCCAGTTCAAGAAAGGCGCGTCTAGCTCACGATTGCACGTTGCCGCCGTGAGACGAGTTGTATATCTAGTGGCAATGGTAGGCGCACCATTAGTTTCCTCCCCCTTCCCCCAGGCAAACGTGCAGCTTAAAGTAAGGAGAATCGTCTGGAACGATAACGTCGACGGTGACGTGCCTACGACCGCATGACGGGCAGGACGGACGCAGACAGGAAAGCGAGTTGTGAGCTTTGAACCACTGTTGCAATAATAAGGGCTTAAAATGTTGATCAAGATGTTGAAAATTTGTAGTATCTGGTCACACGCAACATTTTGGTTTTGGGGAACACGAACAGTAATTTTCTATACCAGTATTTGATTACATATACGTAAAGATTCAACGACAATTCAGACAACGGTACCGAACCTTTTTTTTTTCTTTTTTTCTTTTTTTCTGTAAGAGGTGCACCAATTCTTGAAAGGCACTCAACAAACGCTTTGGCGTCGATGTAAACAATGGCATTGGGTTTGCTTTTCTTGCAATCAGCGGGTCGTTTGCAAAGGAAGCAATACTTTCAGGCCTCGTGGATTCTTGTTTCCTAATATTTTACTTTCTCGCAGAAATTCTTCGCAGTGGATTTTTCTCAACCACAGAAAAAATTTTTATTTCATACCAGCGGACGCTTAATGCTGTTTGAGTGCAACTCCTGCAAGAAAAAATGGCAGCGCTAGCAGACGAACCTGGCTGAAATGTGCCTGAAATAGGTGCTGAGCAAAGAAACTGTATTGTCGCAATAGGGTTGGCAATCGTGCCCACCAGCGCAGGCAGATCGTATCGCGCGGTTTCAGCAGCAGCAGTACTAGAGGCATTATAGGAAACGCCGCGTCGAACGAAGCAGTATTTCCTCATTACTCCTAGTTCTCAGACTGTCGCCTTTCACCTTCAGGTGCCGGACTCGAAATATAGAAGCAGAGAAAACGGTCGGAGAATTCTACGAAACTTGTCTCGGCCGGTCCGATCCGGAGTCGTTTTATGGGAGCGCCGCGGTTCCGCCCTTGCGGACAGAGGCGAGAGTGGGGGATGCGACCGCTGCTACCCCGATACGCGATGTGAAAGCACCCCAACTTCCGCTCCCCGCGTAAGCCGCCAGTCTCCGGCGAGAGCGCACGAAACGGCGGCGTCGATATCGATCCGTCGACGGCGCCAACGAGGCGCCGGTATTGTGGCGCCATCCCTCGACGCGCCCTCGAAGAGGCAGCGGCCGCCGTTTTGGAGAAATCGAGAGAGGCTGAGCGATGACGAGAGAAAGAGAGAGGCAGGGGCAACGTCAGAAGACCAGAATAATAGCGGAAAATGATTGCGGAAAATGGGAAACCGAAAGTCGATGGTATGCGGAGTGAGGAAATTTTATGACAGAGGGGATGTGAGCAGACAGCGAAAGAGAAGTCAATGCCGGAAATGAAGGGAAGGCACATGGGAAGGCAGAAGGAATGTGTCGCAATGTGGTCAGACGAAATGCGCAGACGGAGTCAGCGATCTCGGTGGCGAGGGAAGCCGTTTTCATCGGCTCTGGGAAGCCGACTCGCGGCGTTACTTCTTTATTGATGCAAGAGGCGAGGCATCTGGTAGGGACGTATGCCCAGTTCCCGCAACCATTGCCTTGTCGTTTCAGCTGGGCGTCTTAATTCCATGGCCTGCTCACTCGTTATAACGATCTTTCACAATTTTTTTCCCTGTTCACTTGTTTCTGTGCTGCCATAAGCCTTAACGCTACGCATGTGCGATCACTGGTTAGGCCACTTAGATGGTTTCCCCTTTCCCGGATACGTAGGTTGTGAAATGTTTGACGTTCCTCGCGTCACAAACGACCTGACATTTCTTGAAAAGAGTAACGCACAAGGTAAAGAAGACACCCGTTCAATTATAACTGCCGAAGATAAATATCCTACAAAAAGCGTTGGCCCACTCAACATAGAGATAGCACGCGTGTCTGCCTGGCACCTGCAGAATAATTTTCGGCGTGTGCGTCGCTCGGTATTAGTCGCGTTGTAATTCTAGGTCAAATATGATCCGCATAACTGCCCATTAAAACCGAGGGCCGGTGTATATTTCCTTGTCGTGATTGTGGTAGAGACACCGTGCGGTGTTAAAGCGGCCCTGAACCAACCCTCTAGCTTGGTGAAATAACATAGTCCACGGGTAGCATATTCTGCTGCGAACAACGCAGCCAAGTTTTGGTGCGGTAGGCGGGGCGTGGAGCTGGCAAGCGGATCGCGAAGTAACCTCTCTCTCATACGCTCTCTTTTCAACAGAAGCCTGCCTCCTTACTCTCTTAAGGACGCAAGCTTACGCTTTATTTCGTAATAAAGCAGATTCCCATATGCGACTGCTATTGGTGTACATAGCGTAGGAACCGCGACCCCCGTGGGGTGCCGCCACAGGGGGCCGGATTGAGTCCAGTGGCTAAGCGCACTGCGGCTCGCTGAGGACAACCACGTTTGGCTAATGTTTAGCGCGTCGTAGGCACCAAAGGCGGAAGTCGTGGCGTCTACGTTAACATCCAAAATGAAATTTGAACTGCGCGCCACGGTGACAAATAGAAGGCGGAACGTTGTGGGCACGCCCCACTGCGCCGTAGTCTTTGAAGTGCAAGGCATTGAGGAGGGAACGGAAGCATAGCAGAGGCCGAGTTTGATTGCTAATAACTCCGCTTCTGCTGAACGCACTAAGTACTTTCTGCGGCAAAGTATTTCTGAAATAGCCTATTTTCACTTCAAATGCCTTTCTTCACTTCGACAGAATGTGGTTCAGGGCCCCTGTAAACAGATGTGCTGGGTTGGTCAATCCGTCAGGAAACACGGGGGGGATGGTGGTGGTGTGGTGCTGGTGAGTTGTAGCAACAAGCGCGTTTAGCTTGGCGATCGAGGCCGGCAATCGCTCCGCCCGAGCGTCTCATAGAACCCCTGTAGTGTTTCACTACAGTGATTAACGTAGTGCACAGTTGGCTATTGAGGCACAGACGTGCTACGCAGGTAATAAACATGAACACCAGGAACAGCCAACGTATCCTCCTCCTCCTCTTATCTGCATCGAAAAATAAGTACAAGTGACGTGAACATAAAGTACAAAACAAACATGTAAAAATTTAATTTGCATCTTAATCCAGGAGGGATCCAAATGCATAGGAATGTCTGCTGCAGCTATTAAAATAGATAGGAAATAGTTCTTGTTATACGCTGTGATTCGTTTCAAGCGGAAAGCTGTTAAAGGAGCCATGGTAATGCGGGAAGGGTGTCGCGACAGCGAAGGAGCTCCTAAACCATATAAGTGAACTCCGGCTAAACGAAACTCGCTTAAACGGAAATTCCGGATAAAGGGACCAGTGTTGTCAACTTTCAGTTGGCTATTGAGGCACAGACGTGCTACGCAGGTAATAAACATGAACACCAGGAACAGCCAACGTATCCTCCTCCTCCTCTAATCTGCATCGAAAAATAAGTACAAGTGACGTGAACATAAAGTACAAAAACAAACATGTAAAAATTTAATCAGCATCTTAATCCAGGAGGGATCCAAATGCATAGGAATGTCTGTTGCAGCTATTAAAATAGATAGGAAATAGTTCTTGTTATACGCTGTGATTCGTTTCAAGCGGAAAGCTGTTAAAGGAGCCATGGTAATGCGGGAAGGGTGTCGCGACAGCGAAGGAGCTCCTAAACCATATAAGTGAACTCCGGCTAAACGAAACTCGCTTAAACGAAAATTCCGGATAAAGGGACCAGTGTTGTCAACTTTCATTGGCCGCCCATAGGCATAATGTTAATAAGCTTGTGCTAAATCAAACGCATATTTTAAGAACTTCGGCTAAATTAAACTTTGACCGAAACTAACCTATGTCATTGGCGTACGGAACAGGATAAGTCGGAAAGCATGTCAAATGGTGATGCTATAAATAGTGAAGAAGCCTCAATAATCAGATCACACTAAAGTTAATGCAAATTAAGGATGCCAAAGTTGCAACTGCTTTCCCATCAGGAGGACTTCACTGGGCAAGTAAACATCACTGAGGAAGAAGAGACAAATAGGAAATGCACGTTCAATATTGCAGTCACACTCCCATTGCTGCTTCGTTCACCGCACCGCACCGTGGTTCCCACCGCCAGGAGTAAGAGACTTCAGAGGATGCCCTTGTTACCTGCTCTGAGGAGACAGTTGAAAATATTATCGGTGATATTCGTGGCGAAGAGCATGATTCTAATGACAAAAACGTAGACATTGCTGTTACAGTACGCGTTAGTTTTGTGATCAGGTGGGAAGAGATGCATTTACATTGCAGAAGGTTTGGGAATCCTTCCGCGCATGAACATAACCTCACGCAAAAGAGACTGCAATCTTAAAATCAGAGCACAGTGATCTTTCTTTCAGCATATCAAAACACTCGGGCGCTTTTCGAATGAAGGGATCGGTGGCGATTTTTGTGTTTTTCGTTGAAATGGAACTTCTGATAAAAAAAAACACATTTTTCTGACCCTTTCTGTTCCATTTAGGTGATGTATGCCATTAAAACAAAGCCACGCTCCATAGCAGCAACATGACCGTAGCAATACTCTGTTAATGCCAGTGACCAGCTCTCTAGTGCTTGGGTTACCATCGCGTCTCAGGCTCAGTACACCATAGCTTCACCCTCTTTGCTGCACCGAGAAGTTCCATGTGAGTTTCCAGCTTCGTGCTAAATTGAGTCCTGCCCTCCGTCGATGTTGAATAATCTAGTCTTAAAGCACACGCACTGTAGTCGTAACCACAAGAAAGAACTTAATATAATATCGTCAAAAATGAATTAATTAAATGTTTGGGTTTACTTGCCCAAGGTGAGCCGCAGTGGGGAACTGGGGATTAATTTTCAGCGCCTGCGGCTCTTTAAGGTGCACCTAAATTGAAGTAAACGTGCGTTTTTACCGTTCACCCGAATCGGACTGCAGCCGCTACGGTCTAAATCGAACCCACGTCCTCGAGCTCAGTAGTGCAATGTGATAGCAACTGAGCTACCTCTGTGGGCATGCCGGAAGAGTGACAGCAAATTGTGGACGTAAATAAATATGCACAGAAAGCGTCGACAGTCTATGAAGTTTCATCACTGCAGAGATGCTGCACGAGAAAGGTGAAGATGTTGACGGAAAAGCGCAAGAATTGATTGATTGCTAATGACTTTATTGCGTGAAATATCTTAAAGGCAACGCTTTCCTCATGTTTCACCCTTCAGCGATGCGGTCCGGGTTGAACGATTGTCGAAGTTGTGTTTCGCTGTTGAAATATAAAAGCTAGTTGAGCGTTCTCTTTTCCTCTGGTGTCCATCCCGAAAGGTTACATTGAGGTAAAATAGACTATATTTGTACGCTGTGATGTCAGTAAACATTTTTTTGCTCTTACGCCATCTTGCTTGTACGCAATAAGCGACGAAAATAGCACACCTTTCGCAGCGGCGCTGTTACTTGAGTTGAAAAGAAAATTGACAACTTGTATACAGATTGGTGAAAAATGTAAACTACGGTTTAATCATATGCGCAAGCATCTTAATCTGCATTTGTTGAGGCACACTCACGGAACATTGAACTGATGTTTATGCTTTTTCTTCTCTAATGCTATCCTCTGGACGCAGCTAGCGGATGTGACGAAGCATCCTTGGGTGACCGCGTAAGTATTTACGCTTAACAGACACGAAACCAAGAAGGACGCGTAGCTTTGTTCTCTGTATCTTACTATGCACACTGAAAAAAAAAGAGCCGGCGATACCACTGGCGTACTGCGAGCAAATATTTACGGAAAGTAAAAAAAAAAATCTAAGAAATGTGTAATTGATTTTGTGTAGCAGTTTTTCCTGCTTGTACTAACGAACCGTTCTAACGGATGAATCACAACAAAAGAAAACATTTGTAGGTCTAATACCCATAACAAATCTACTCCCATTGACCAAGAACAGATATCGTTCGTCCTTCACCAGGCCATTGGGGAGTTGGTGCGGCGGATAATAAAGCGGAGTGTAATTGACGAAGAGGATAATTTTGTTTTAGCACTCTATACGGGACGATATAAAACCTACGAAACCCCACCGATGACATCCGCCCATAAATTATGTGAGCGAGTTTAGGGAGAATATGCGAACATCTCAACGCATCGTTATAATCTTTAGGCGAATGTGACATAATATTGGCCTATCACGTGTGGGTACTTGAGAGGGACAAATAGACCGTATGTTGTGAAACAAGCTTTTAAAACCTGACACATTTTTTTATCCCTTTTAGTGCAAGCAAGACAGAGTTGGAGTTGGAGCTGCCCATGAAGGAAGTTGTACAGGTAAGTCGACTTACAATGTTTGCTGCTCTATTAAATCAACAAGGGAACATGTAGGGCTAAGGTGTACGTAAGTGGAAAGTGAGCAAGTAACTGAGCAAACATGGGCAACCGGGATAATACCGTAAAGGTTGCTGAGGCAGTAGGTCACATACTTTCAGAATGTCGGCATATTTACTTACTAATTTACTTGCTTTGTTAAATGATTCGTGCGAACACTACAGTGCACAATCAGAAATTAAGAACGTTTAGCAAGGTTGATGACTCGCAGAAAGTTTCGCTGTGCTCGACAGAATAAATTACCTTAGCAGTACCAGTTATATCCAGTTAATCTAGGTGCTGTAGAAGGTTCATAAAGAATGCTGGCGATTTGTACCTAAGATCTCGTCGGATTCATGTCCGCCTATTTGTTAAAGTTAGTATTAGTTCATCGTGACCACTCAAGCAGAAGTTCCATTTCTACACACTGCTAAGAAGTTAGGGTACAAAGGTCGGAGGTCATGTGCATAAGAAGTCGTATCAAATAGAAAAGCTTACTGGAGACATGTAAATGGCAGCACCATACAATATGTCACTTTAGAGTGTGCCTGTACTGCTTCACTATTGTTTCATGAGCGGATTATTTGCACCTTACGAAAGCTTCTCACACGCGTAAATACGATAGCGCGTACTGACAGTTCGTTTCGCACAGAATCAGTCATTCTGCAATGCACAAATACGAAGTGTTGAATGACTAAAAGGTGGCATTCGTACTAGTTCTTGCTTAACTTATTCGGCATAAGCAACACAAAATCATCAGGAAACTCTATGGAATATTGCATTAGTTACTGTCTTTGGCCTCACTGTCACAGGCTTAAGACGTCCTCAACAAGATGTGAAGTGCTAAATGTGATAGAAACCTTCATTGCCTATTAATAGGTACATTTCACGTCGCAAATTTTTGTTGTTCCCCATTTACAATGCAGCGGACGAACGACACGTTAGAGGTGACCACGCGTGGTATCGCCTGCGTTGTTACAGCAGCTTTACGCCGTACAATATTGTCACGCGTGCGCTGTATTGCTCTTTCCCGTCGACCGTTTTCCCCCGGTTTATCACCATTATCTAGTTACCGGTCGGCGAAGGAGGACCTACTGTAGCCAAGTGTTTTTAATGTTGTCGCCGGTTCTATAGCGAAAGAGGGTTGTTTAAGCGCGCGCGATGTGAATGGTTTTTACGTTCTCGAATAGCGGGCGGGCTTGGCCAGTGAGATCAGTTACGGCGGCCGCCCATTCTGTTCGCCTTTATCGTTGTGATTTGAGCGCGGCTTCTCTTTCTACTTACAAATTCGCCCAATGAAGAGTTATATGATTTACTGACATTTTCGGAAGATTTTGGTCCTTCACCTTCACTGCAAAGTGACAAAATTTCTGGCTACAAACCATTTCCGTAGCAGCTGGCTGCTCGAAGAGAAATAACTGTCGGCGTAGCCTCGTCACGATGACCAAAATATGCAAGTTTGTCATAATGTGCTAGCTAGCAGTTCAGTTCCTAATATCGCATAATATATTGACAAACACATGTTTTATCTGTCGATGCGCGTATGCTGACCGTTATAGAGGGCGGAAACAAACCAGTATTGCATGACTTTTGTTTCCTGCACCAATTAAGTGGTGTCTATATTTGCTCCACATTATTTAATGCGCTGACAGGTGTGGGCTGGTGCAGTGCCCTTTATATACATTATGCAATAGTCTAGAAATACTCTTCTCCACATTTTGTGTGCAAAAAAAAAGCAACCAGGTCATATGTATCTCATCATGAAGTCATCATCACATCTTTGTAGCATTGCGTGTACTGTAACGTTAAGTGAAAGGCGATGCTCTGTTAGCAGGTTCTCTTTTGAAACATTTTAGGAAGTGGCTAGACTTTTTGGCGAATGTCCATGCACATAGCCATCTTCATTTCCATCTGTATTCTATCTCGAATTTGTTTTTCTGCACTCTCTTTGCTTCTGGCATTTTCTCATATTTTTCTCAATTCCCATTCGGTATTTCTTGCTTCTGTTTATATATGCTGACTGGTAAACGTTTGCCGTTTGTCATAATGTGAATACGAGTGTACATACTGTCAGTAAACGCTCTAGACATTACGGCATGGCATTCATTAATTGATGTAGTAAATTTCTTGGGCCCTTTTTGACAGCATGACAATAAAGCTGGCGTTGGGTATTTGCGGTTAAAACAAAGTATTTAGGCATATAGGTAATGATGGGCATGAAATGCTTTTCCTGAATGAGTCAGTAACCAAGCAAGTACTTACTATGAAAGTGTTACTACGCTTGCGATTTCACAGGTATGTTGCTCGATCAATCAATAAGACTCCTTCACTGAACCCGCGTACTCGATTCATAAAACGAGAAAAGCAATGTTTGCTATCTAAAGATCACTTTACTAAAGACAAATCACAAATGAAAGTGCAGAATTGTTTTGTACATATGGCTTGTATTTTCTTTGCTTTTTGTTTACCTAATCGTCGACTTGTCTCAAATTACGTGCAGCATGTTTCTTTGAAGCAAAGTAAAATCATGGTGCCTGTTCCATAACGAGGATTCTGTTCCAGGAAGCTCCGAAAATGCCTGAGCGATCAGAGAGCTGAGGCCTTATAACTTTTTTTTCTGTTTTCGACAGACCCACATCATTCCTTGCGTGGACGACATCGACCCGGACGTCCTGTCCAACATGACTTCTTTAGGTTGTTTTAAGGATAAAGAAAAGCTAGTCAAAGAGCTTCTCAGCACAACGTAAGTAGCGATTCTTGCTTCTTCCCACATATGCTTGCGCGAGGCTATGTGACACGGCCTACACACGAAGTCTGTGAACACGCAGTCAACGTACACGAAAACAGCATCTCAGCGTCTTGCAAACATACTTTATAAGTAATTGGATCACTTACACAGCGCCCACCAACTTTCATCTCAGCATATTTGTGTGTATAATGAGGTTATTGATCTACGTGTGTGCGAATATTAACAGCTCTTGAAATGAACTAAAATTTCTGTATTTTAATTCTCTCGGCGTAACTTGGCTGTATACGTGCTGTCGAATATTTCTTGAATATTTTTATAGTTAAGGAAGACATTGCATTTACATCAGTATGACTGAATAGCAAATTGCAACAAGGGAGAATAAAACACCTCGCTAGCCACGAAAAGTACAACCAGACGCATGCACATAACCCAGAATGCAACTATTGATCACTTCTAGATCAAGCGTATAAAAGAACTAAATTCAACTGCTATAATTCTGCTGAGGAGCTAGAAACATTTATGTTCTAGTTGAAGCCGTTGCCATCCACATATCTCCTCAAAGAAACGTCATCAGCAGGAACAATCTGATTTTTTGTTTCATATGT
Organism: Dermacentor variabilis; assembly: GCF_050947875.1. NCBI lineage: Eukaryota > Metazoa > Arthropoda > Arachnida > Ixodida > Ixodidae > Dermacentor > Dermacentor variabilis. The sequence continues at coordinate 71,316,867 of NC_134571.1, read as the reverse complement.
GGAGTAGTGGGCCGTCAATGCGTTCATAGTTGCTGTTAGTTCGCCTATCACTCATACTATAACAACATATCGGACCCCAGCGACCCTTTTTTCTATTATTTCAATTACTGCAAACTTTTATGAGCAGCGAAATCCGTGCAATGTTCAGATACTCCCACATAGCCTTGAGGACTCCCCGATGAAGCACGCTGCCTCGCAAACGAGCGCGTTAGCAGATACGAAAATCGCAATGCCGACAACGGCGGTACGACGATGATGGCACGATAACGAAGATGACATCATGATGAGAACGACAACCACAACAAGGACGACGGTGGTTGCTTAATGACTGAAACGACTACGGCATGAGTGGGGCCAGCTGCACGAACATTACGACGACAACTACCATGAAGATGATGACGACTAGGACAGTGTAACAATATCGACACTGCGACAACCTGACGAAGCGTAGTCATTAAGCCGTTGTCGTGTCATTCGTCGTAATGCCTTCGTCGTAGTTGTCGTCATTATGTCGTGGGTGTGAAAGCGCAGTCGTCATCGTCATTGCCATTGTGTTGTCGTTGTGGTGCTATTAACCGGTTTGCGTATAAAATGACTTCAAGATTCAAAAACTGCCTAGGTCTACGTACTTTTTCAGAGAAGGAACCAAGTCATTACGAAAGTAATACACAAGTTTGATCCATTTTCTAATTCGTAATTGCTGCTCGCAAGAAACGGCGAAATTTCGAGTTGTTTCACTTTCCAAACCCGGTACTGTAATCCGGTAACGAAAATCTGCCAATATTTGCTCCAAATAGTACGAAACATACGGAAACATTAACCATAGCGTAATGAAGTCCCTATTAGTTTGGATTTTTCAGTTTCTATGCAGCATAAAGCCTGCCGGAATTCAAAAACCATCCAAAACATTTATGGCTATTTTGGAAGCTTACGTATAATGTTCGATTCGTATTCCCAATCTCTTAGGGCAATTACCCCTAAGTCCGTATGTTATTCCGGTTCAAAAATGACTTCGTAAGTGCCCATGTTAGTTATGCTTTGGTCTTATGGAAACGTTATTGTTTTCGAATTTCAGCTTTATTAAGTTGTACTCGCTTCGAAGGTAGCGTGATGATCATAGGACACGGGTAGCATCAAGTTCTGAATGGATACAGCCTTTGGGCAACCTGCTTCAACATAATTGGGTATAGCATCACAATAAACACAGTCTACAACTCCAGATTTTATTTCTTTGGACGTCATCGCACTTGTAAACTCAGACATCGGTATCCGAACTCTTACTGAGCTACAATTCTATTTAATTAGTTGAAATCGCAGTTAAATAACTTATCTCCTACTGATAGACTGCCGTGTACTTCTTGAATGTGAACACATAGGCAACAAAATCTAGAGACTGAAGTGATCGTTCAGAGTGACTGAGTAGTTTAATCACAAAATATACCTGTACTGTAAGTGGCATTTTCGATAGCTGTAGTATACTTTAGTTGAAAATTTTATCGACCTACGGGGGGAGGATATCTTCGAAGTACTCACATTAATAAGTGACAATTGCTTTGCAAATTCTAGCTAAAAAGATTATATTAACTTAGTTAGTGAGAGGTGAGATGTTAGAACGTTCGTGCTAAGGTTTGGGCCTATTCAGGGCACGATCCGCAGTCTCGTTTCACTGCCACTGGTGCTCATAATTCAAAGAATTGATAAAAAAAGTTTGTTCGCGCTTTTTTACCAGACTGTTATATTTAAAAATTCACTCTGACTTCATTGCAGGCATAACACGGAGAAAGTAATTTACTTTTTGCTCCTTGATCGCAAACGAAGAAAACCGTCGTACGAAGATGAGACTGAAATCATCATCCGCAACCGGTCTGAATCGGGTAAGGAAAACCGACGTAAGTCGTTGACTGCATTCTTTTCATATTATGACGCGAATTGCTGATAGGATTAAAGCAAAATTAATTGTGGGGAGTGAAAACTCTTAGGAATGTTTACAGCCCGACACAATTACCTAGAACACAGTAACGGCGCACTGGGAGATGTGGCACTGGAGATCTCTGGGTAGAGACTGTTTTCTCCATAGTTAGCTCTATGTCATTGGTAAATAGTTCTTATTCACGCATTTCATTGTACAGAGAAGAGAGTCATTGCGGAGGACAATATGCTACGCACAATGATAAGACATGCTTTTACTTCGCAGCTTGGCAGGCGCTGAAGCCCATTCGGTATGGGTAGTGTCGTTGATAGCGGGAAGCTGTGTGACTGGGCTGTTTACCGAAAGGCGCAGTTAGCGTGGCCTCACGATTCTGCACCGCACAGTAATGCCTCGAGCCAGTTGACTACTGCACACTTTAATGAAAATCAGAATGGGTTCTTACGATGTGCACTATTCGTAGGTGCTGGCATATCCTATTCTGTTTGTGGAAACAACGTTCCGTTTCTATAATTAACTTCACTTTCAATACTTTTCGTTATCCCCAGGGTGCACGTTTCACTTGATCTGAGGCCGACTTCACAAAGCTTTTCGTTCGTAGTTTGTCTTTGCCGTTGGCCGGCCACCTTCGCCAATAATATGTCCGGCATCCCAATTGGCTGGAATTTGCTTTGACGAACAATTCTAGCGTAAAAGCTTTTTGTGAATGCGGACTCCTGATTAGGTGCAGGAAGCGTGTAATTGCTTTCTTTTTATAGAAGGTACGGCACTCCACTGAGATACAGAAGAACTCTAGCATGCTTTGTTTGTTAATGGGAAAGCAGTCATTGAGACGTGAGCACTTGCCAGGACTTCTTAGTCCTTAGTCTGTAAATGGCGCAACAACACCGTGGAGCACTGCGCAATCTATGAAGCTGCAGATATTTTGTTACAACTACAGCGCATAAAAACAAAGAACACAAAAGCGTTGATAACAAGCACATGCGTGATTTGGCGGAGTGTTCTTTTGAACTCGAATTAGAGCTAGCAGAAAAACTAAAAAAAAAAGCATTGTGTGCGCTTCACCGCATATGCTGAATGAAGGAAACAGGCACGAATAACGTAGTTAGTTCTTTTAAACGAAAAGAAAATTTTGTAGAAGTAATACTGTCTTTTTCTACATTCTTCATAATTTAGGGATGACCGCACTTAAAAGCACAAAGTCGGTACGGCATTACTGCGAAAATTATAGGCGCTGACGTGTGATAAAAGCAGTAATACATAGTTTTCGTTACAGAAGCAGCGGTTTCGCCCGCCCCCCTCTCCGCCCTCCCCCCGTAACTTCAGGAAACATTAAAGAATTTACTATTGTGAAGTGAGCTGACCGATTAGGAAAGATACTCATTTATAGCATCGAGAGCGAGAGAGTTGGGGCGTCGGGGTATCGTGTTTAGCTGAATAATTTAGACATTAGAGAAAGCTACTGATATTTACAAGTATGTGTATTATTTTTCTTGCTCTTTCGGTGACATGCATCGATACCGGTACAACTCTTTCTTTTTCAGTAATGGTCTCCAGAAATAATTCTGTGAACAATCTGAAAGCTTTCACAAAAACCCACCAATCACTTCGAGCCAAACCTTTTGATACAAGGCAGCTGACCCTACCGCGAACAATAACTTCAACTGAATGAATGGGGAGTCATACATGAGGAGACAGTCACTCACATTCCACTGCCAATGCGATACACATTCACAGCACAAATACGTCGCTTTCTCATTGGCTTGGTGGCTACATCTGGATGAGTAGGAACGCTACACAGTGGAAATATTTGCTTGTTTTTGCAAACTAGAAGTCTTTCGGGATCAGTTTAGCAAATCAATGCTTCCGCTTCCGTTAATGCTGGTTGATATGGTGCTTAGAAAAAAAAAAGAGCTATTACTCCTACATTCTAAGAATTTAAGATTGACGGACATGAAAATGAATACGAAGTCAATTTTGAAAACGTAAATCGCCATGTGGTTATATTATGCATGGATGCTTTCAGGGTAAACCTTGTGTGTGGGCAGTGAGGCAACATAGGCAATTTGTTGTGGGGTATCCTCCAGCCAAAAAGTGATATCGGCCCTTTTACACTATTTTCACTTCTCACAGTATTGGCATCATTTGTGGAAACAGCCAGTCTGTCGTCACTGAAATGGAAAACCAGATTTAGCGCTGATTTATTTAAATATAGCTTGCAAGAAGTGTGTCCTTTGCGTTCTAATCATGTGAAATTGGTACTAAAACTGGAATATTTTCAAATAATGTCGTGTCCAGGAGTCAATGAAATTACGAGCACCATTACAGTTTTCTCGTGATGAATTAGTTTGAAAAATGTTATTGGCGGTATTCACAATTTTTACATGTACAAAATGTGCAAGCCACTTGCATTCTATGTCAAAAATGTGTTATTTCTTAAATTAGGATTAGGGAATTTCGCATGTTTGTCACACCACGAGAATCTAAATCTAGTTATTTTTTGTGTTGCTCAGATGTCTAACTGATTCAACGATCATCAGCTTAAGCAAGTAGGGTGTGCCCCACAGTAGTTCATAAGTTAGGGGCAGCGCTTCCTGTGATTGTATAATATCAACATAGACATTGTATAAAATTTCACATGCCCCCTTGTGCATCATTGTGCAACAATTGTGCACAATGTGCACAATGTTGCATCATTGTGCAACAATTACCCGTTGAACCTTCGTTGAACTTTAAAGATAAGGTATCTACATTTTGTTTACTTGTAGCATGTCCTTCTCTCTTTTAGAGCATGACTGAAAATGAAAGTCAAAATATATACTTATTCTTCCATTGCTCAGCGTAATCATACATTCCAAATATCTGTACCTGCAATTTTCTCGTCTATTTGATATTACGAAATAAAACTAATTCGATTCCCTTGCCTGGTCGAGCATAGTGTGAATTTGCATTGTGTCATAAAGCCCGACAAGATTAGCGACCTAGAAAGTGTGTTGATATTCACCAACGGTTACTGAACGTGGGTGTCTTGCTCTTACACTGTCCCGTGCACGACAGCTGATCCTCCGCGCAAGAGAGTGGACACGTGCCAAGTGAATGGAAGGTCGGGACCACGGTGAGTGTAGTTTGAATATAATTTACACAGTTCACGATGGAAGACCAAAAGTGAATGCAACAGCACAGACTAAATGGCGACGCTGTCGTTTCAGTAGTTTGATAGCCGTATTTCAGCTTGCGAAAGGAAGAGAGGAAAGAAGTACAGTGTACTTAAGTATCGCAGTATCGTGTGACTGCCGCGTAGTTTCTCAAAATCTTGGTAATCGCAGACATTGAAGCCGCTATTCAGTGTGGAACAATTGGTCGTCGAGCATGTGTGCGAGCATATGTCTGTGCATAAGTGTTCGCGTCCATAACTGCATACTTGTACGTACCAATGGTGCAGTCGGATTCTGTCTGCAGTTCTCTAAGTAAGTTTTCAAGGGTAGCCATTAATCACCACTCACTCGCTAAGTTCGCGTGCTCCATACATCAAGAAGTAACCGCCCGGTTGATTAGTCCCACTTATTAGCAAAGTTATCCTGTTATTTACACGGACTCACTTGCAAAATTTATAACGCTGGGTCAACATACAGCCCTCAATATCTGAGCTGTGTAGACTCTAATTACAAGTGCATTTTTTTTCGCAGATATTCCTTTGATATGTTGAGCGATGGATCACCGATTACACCGCGGCGCTATCCGTACGGGTAAGCACCCCCATATCTTCAGACGACTTTGGTCAAGTTATCCCGAGTGTCGCAAAATACATACTTATCTGTTCGAACCGAAGTATTTCAGAGGCTAAGAGTTTGCAGACCGAGTTGAATACTTAAATGCGTGATAGCTAACCAGGGGCCCTATAACGTAAAACTATTCCAATATGTTTTTATTCCATTCTCCTGACGTCAAATTTGCGTAAACGCCGACGCAAGCATCAGTCGGTCACCCGCAGGTGTTGTCTGAACAGACCAATGAAACGCTCTCCTCGTTTACAGGAGGTCACTTTTGTTTGCTTGAAAAACGAATAGCATTGCCTACACTGAGCGGCTTGTCTTATCTAATTGGCTGACAAGAGGCGAGGAGCACGTTCAAGTGAAGAGGGATTCGATGAGGCCGAGCCACTGCACTGAAAATCGATAACCGGATGAAGAGGGTGGTGCAGGCGTCTGCGATTGGTCCGCTTTCCCTTACTTAGCTTGCGGTGGCTTGTCTAAAATTGCGGCGGAATGCAACGGAAGCTTAAGAATGACGCTAAAACGGATCCTCAGCAAAAAAGAGTTGGCAGAACGAGGTCGTAAACGTGCCGAAAGTGCTCGATAACTTTACACGGCCACGCAAAGAGTTTGATTATACGCGAATAAACCCATGCTCTCCGGCAGGTGCGAGTAGCCAGTATCTGAGCGATCGGCGGCAGCCATCCCTTATTCCTTTCGGAACTGGGCAGCCTGCGGCTACTCAGAAGAAATTCAGTTTTGTTCGGCATATTAAGGCATCTTTAACGCGTACACGTCACTTTGACGCGGCGAGTTTTCGCGGTTTGTTGTGTTGCGTGACACGTAGGTGAAGTGGCTTCAGCCCGAAAACTTTTGACCAATAGCCGAGGGGTAATGGCGAAAAGGCGTCAAATCAGAAATAACTATTTTTTTGTTTGGTCAAATCATGCATAACCAACGTGTATACGTCATATCATACGGCGAGCTATCGCGATTTTCGTTACGTCGCGTGACAGACAGGTAAAGTGGGGATGGTCCAAAAAAGTTTTTGACCAATCGCGGAAGGCTGATTGCAAAATTGGAATAGACAAGTTTGGAATAGTATTGCGTTATAGCGTCCCAGCTTTTCTAAGCTCATCTGTTCCGGTGGTTACAAAGTGAAACAATGCGGCAAGATATAAAAGGTCACACATGGATTGCATTGTTTCTTCTGTGATGGCAATTCTGTGTGACAAAGCACCTGGTCTGGTCTTGTTTCTACACACCTGTGTAGGACTGTAACTGTAAGGCGTTGCTGCCTTGATGCAAAGCACAAAATAATGCTGTATCAATTACTCGGGAGAACGGCGGCGTCAATCAAGCCATGCCATTTGTTCCCGCCAAGTGTTAAGCGGATACGCATTCTTACGACCTTGACACTGACGTAAAACGTATGCAAAGGTCTTGTGCTTACACAAAGTAATAATATAAGGCGCTTTCTATTTGCGAAAATGGCATGTAGGACTTTCTGCGGTAGCTGCGGTAAATAAACGATGCACCTGTGCTGCGCTGTTGCGTACAGCTTCTTCCGATGCTATGAAATTGCCGTAGGCCAATCTATGGCCCAAGTTCCTGGAGCTAGTCGTTCGTGAGAAGAATCTATGCTTTGTCGGTGCCCATGTTCTGGTCAATCGCAGCGAGCGCACATCTATGGCGAAGGCATTGACCAATCAGTAACTGCACAACCCGACGTGTTCGGCCACCGAGTGATAGTGCTACGTCTAGCCTTCGCAGTGTTGCACGGCTTTATTGAGCTGGAACATATCACCGTCAGGCTTTGACACTGCGACGCTCTCACTCCGGGCATACGGCACGGCAGAGCGAGGCCCATACATCATCAATCTGTCAGTACGTTACGCGAAGCGACAACGACCCGAATCGCGGCGAACGGCAGTGGGAAACCGGTTGCTCGTGACAATGTCTTTGGCGGGAGCACGCACGATGCGGGTGAAGAACCCCGCGAAGTTGGCGACCAGGTGTCTCCGGTTCTCGCGGCGTGTTGACAAACTCTCTAACGGCTGACAAGCAGGACGCCGAGCTGCGAGGAGCCAATTTGCGCTCGGCACCTGGCGTTATGGCTTATTCACTAATGAAACTTTGCTCTCCGTACACGTAGTGTGTGTATGGCGTTTCTTTTCTCTTTATTCGTTAGCTCATCTTGATAGCACGTTTATTCAGGTAGCGCCGTTCTGCACACCACTGAGACTATATAGCATCATCTCTATGTCCAAAATTCATGTATACCTATACGATGTGCCCAAGCTAACGTTATCGAAGCTTACCCGCCGTGGTTGCTTTCTGACTATGGTGTTGAGCTGCTGAGCACGAGGTTGCGCGATCGAATCCCGACCATGGCGGCCGCATTTCGCTGGGGGCGAAATGCGAAAAGGCCCGTGTTCTAATATTTAGATGCATGTTGAAGAACCCCAGCTGGTAAAAATTTCCGGAGTCCCCCACTACAGCGTGCCTCATCATCAGATCGTGGTTTTGGAACGCAAAATCCCATAATTTTTTTCTATCCAAACTGTTCAACGAAAAACCCGGTGCAAGATGCAAAGTTAAAGCTGGCGGTGTTTAGTCATCGGAGTTCTGATAATCGAATACCGTAAGTCGTAAAATTGTACCATGCGTCGAGTTTCTCTAATACTTTTTTTCTTCGTGGAAAAGCATGGCTAACGTTAGCTGGGACGCCTTATATAGGACGGCGCGTTGAATGGTTCGCTATTTGGGGATCGAGATAAAAAAGCAAGTTCTTTTGAGTAATTTCACCTACATGGATTGTGAACACTGCAGAATGTAACTGCAAGATCTTCAGATGGCTGGCGCCTGATCTATATTCTTCACCGTTTGCGTGCGCTCAGCGGAAACAACAACAAGGTCACGTCTTGCGGGCAAGTGACGTTAGACGTCGCTAACGCCGCTCGATGTTCAATCCACTGCATGGAAACGGTGGCGCATAGGGCTAAGCTTATGTGTTCGCAAATGTTGTTTATGTAACATATTTGTATTCGCGTATATTTGGCTTCTGTGTGCAAATTTAGGCTAACGAGCCCCACATCCGAGTTGCGAAAAGGTCAGCCTTGCCGTGAACTGAGGCTTTCCAGAGAGGATGAAAAAAAAAAACGAAAAAGAAACGGAAGACTGAATTCCCGTTACGTCATAGAACTTGTCATTGTCTGACAGAAGCAGGATAATTGTGTTTTATATAACATGATTACATTGCATAATCTTTCGTTTCCTTCTCCTCTTTCGCCACACTGCTTATCGATGTTGAGGTACCAGCCGCGCGCTATACAATTACGTTGCCGTCAGCAGGTTTTCCTCCTCTCTGTCAATAAAACTCTCTTTCACGTACACAGATTACATTAGGAAATACTCAAGAAATGACAGCTGGTAAAATTTATGAACTTTTACTATTGAAGAAAAAAAAAACAATGAAACTCCACATGTGTAAACACTGTAATAGTTCAGATGTGAAAAAGGCATCATGACAGTCCCTGTCGGGGCAGGAAATTAAAGAAGGGAACATTAGAGCTTAATTTTCTCCATTAGTAGGCCCTCGAATTAATTAGGATAACATTGAATCTAGTAATCTGATTATCTCCGTCTCATGCTCGTTCAAGTCGGACCAAGGTCACTTTAGTAACATATTTACTCCATGTCTCCCTCCGCGTACCCAGTATGCGGCGGGGCAGCGGGTCGGGCTGTCTGCACCCCGGCAGCGGCATCCCGAGTCCGGCGGTGTCGCCGCTCAACTCGCCGAGACCCTCACCGCGAGGCGCCACCACCCCTGACGAGAGCCCGCTCAACACGCCGCCCGGATCACCCTCCCTGGGACAACCCTACTGGCGGTCGCGCCTGCACACCATCAAAAACAGCTTCCTCGGAAGCCCGCGCTTCCACAGGAGAAAACTGCAGGGTCAGTATCTGAGCGGCCCACACTGGGGACTTAGAGCGAGCAGTTACAGCGTGGGAAAAGGTGTAACAGACTTCACCTTTCACGAGTCACGTTGACATGCGCACGAGTAATGCGCAGTGATGTTTGGGATAAGGGAACATATGTGAACTTTGGGAGTATTCCGCGGAAAGAAAAACAACTAGCTATGGCCCGAGTGCCTCCTGGTGCACATCTCTATATCTTTATTTGCCATAAAGGCAATCTGCGTAACGTTTACTACAGCAGACGGGAAAAACCTAAACGCCCTCTGCCTGATAGTCTTCTCGGTAAATTCCTAATTTAGATGAGTTGCTCTAACTGCCGCGTCTCTCTGCCGCGTGTATGTCGTCCGCTTTGCCTTTGTGTCGCATGCTCACGCGATGTTTAATGAATCATGCCGTGCTACCAAGCCCGAGTGTCTACCCCAGCCTACGACCGCGCTGTCAAAGCACGACACACGAATAAGGGCTCTGCTCCAACTGCACTGATCTGCAACTGCACGCCCAGAAAGCGGCCTCAAAAAGTTGCCAAAGGCATGTATTCTAAAAAAAAAAAATCTGCAGATGCAACGCATGTGTCTACGCGAAGTGACACTTGTACAATGTTTGTGTGTTAGTTTATCGATGTTAGCGATTACGTTGGGGCGCATGCTTGAGAAAAAATGGCCTGTGTTGTTTGAATATTTCGTTTTTTCTCACCGATTGGGCATTGCGTAGATTCCTATTTTAAATTTCAGCATTGAAGGCGGAGACTTCCGTGGTTTCCTCTTCTTGTTATCTATCACCCGAGTTATAATGCCCTTCACTCCGATGACACCTGTACTGTATGTTCTACTTTAGTCTTTAAGATTCGTCCTGTTGCTGTTTCTTTCCTGTCTCCTCTCCTCCTTCCTATCTTCAATTTCTGTGTTTCTGTCACCCCCTTTCTGAAGAACAGGTAGGCGTAGTGCCCCTTCCAGTGGCAGTTGCCAGCCTGCTCCTCGCTTCCCTTTCCTGTCAAATGTATATATGTTTTCAAAACAAATATAAATACATGACACACTCCCACTACTAAACTACACTCACAGTGCACACGTCGAAGCAACTGATGAATACATTGTTGCGCTAACAGGAAATAAAGACTTAGGGAGAAAAGTAGGAAACTATAGGTTTTAAACTTCAACTTTTTTATTCTTGCAGCAGAACAGGGACAATCAACAAATGCGCATGCGTACATCAGTGTCGTCTAGAGCGACCACAGTGGCGTTTTTAACAGCTGCATCTCCTTGTCAAACAGAAAGACAGACACATCACTAATGCAACTCTCTCTTCTATGTGATATGCCTCCAAAAGCTTTGTTGCTAACGTATCACCGCTCCTGCCAATTATCTTAATCTCACGCACTAGTGGCTGACATCTGCCGGCCAAGCAAACAATGCAATGCGCAGGTAAGTGCGCACTGCCCTTGTTCATTATAGACAATTCATGCTCCCTTTCCTTCGTCTGTCTTCTACCGTGCGCCTCGTCTGTTTCAGTCACATCCCGTTGTCCGGCGCTGGTACTCGTTTTCCTCAGACATGTAGCAAATAGTCCAAGTTAGCGCGTGTCCGGTCATTGACCTATCTACCCGTTTGTCCCACGTAGGTCTTCCCACATTTCAGCGGTATCTCGTGTATGACGTCCGTAGCACATTTGACGTACGGTCTGGTGTGGGTTTTTTTTTTTTGGCATCCTTACTTTTTGTTAACGCGGCTTATGCGCTGGCACAGTGCAGCCAACTTGTGTGGCGCCGAGAAAAGAACAGGCACACCAAACCTATTTGCTACTTTCTTGAGACTGTGCGAAATTTTGTGGACGTATGGCACCGCTCTAGGTTTGCATCCTTTTTGGTCGACGCTGGCATATGCTTTTCTTCCCTTCACCTTCTGGAGCAGCGTCTTTGAGACCGCCCCTACGACCAAGCTCTGGTTGCTAGCTGTGTGTAGCTCGCCAATTGGTTATCAAAGCTAGCCTGCATCGCATGAGGGCATGACTTCATGACAGCACACTCAAGGCAGAGGGGCTATTGCACTTTTAGCTAACGTTGAAGGTGCCGAATCGTATGGCAGCAATTCTTTTTATGCACGTGGGCTATTCTACCAACAGCAGTGGTTTTTGTCAGAAACTAAAAACACATCTAAAAACTGAAGAGTACCATGCGAAGTTTTTCATGTGTAAGAAGCATGCATGCCCTTCCCATGTAGCCTAAAAGCGCCTAAGACTTCGTTAATGCACTGGTCAACGGCAAAATCATGGTTAGGTTTAAAAAATAAAAATAATCGACGTACCTAAAGGCCTTAAAGTAGGACCTATCGTCAAAGGAACTGTGCAGATCGCGCTCAACTGTCGTCAAGAAAATGTCACAGAGCACAGGGGCGATACAGGAGCCGATGCATATTCCTTGCCGTCGAACACACAACTCATCGTTGAAGAATAAACTAGACTTGAAATAAAATTCCAACGAAACCATAAAATTGTCAATAGACAAGCTCACTAGATTCTGAAAATCTAATGGACCCTTACGGTCAATGCAATCCCTAACGGAGACACACATGCCCTGTTGAGGCACTGAGTAAAACGAATCAACTACGTCTGCAGAAAAAGCGTATGCGATAGAGGCGTTTCCTTGCAGGAAGTGAATTACATCTCTAGAACTTTTAGTATTAAAAGGATCAACCACTTGCAATGATTTCAAGTTCTTTAAAAAAAACTGCCTAACTGCTGCCAAGAACCTTTCTCGCTTACGATGACACGGAACGGAATTCGTTCATTGTGCGATTTTGCTGTGAAAAACACTCCTAATGAAGCACCTTTACATTCACTTATTGACATGACTAACTTCGAAAGGTCAAGATCTTTGCAAAGTGCTGTTGCTTGTTTCTTGACTCTTGTTGCCTTTTCTTTGACCGGGACAAAGTTCTTTGCTACAGCTTTGGGACTTTGGGACAAAGTTCTTTGCAATAGCCACTCTCTACCTTGAGTCTGCTCTCATGAAGTCGTGCCCTCACGTGATGCAGGCTAGCTTCGATAACCAATTGGTGAGGCTACACATAGCCAGCTACGAGAGCTCGGTCGTAGGGGCGGTCTCAAAAGCACTTCTTCAGAAGATGAAGGGAAAAAAATTATATGCTTAGCCCTGACCAAAAGATGCAAACCCGCAGCGGTGCCATACGTCCACAAACATTCCCGAAATCTGAAGAAAATCGCAAATAGGTTTGGTGTGCCTGTTGGTTTCTAGGCGCCACACAAGTTGACTGGCCTGTGTCCGCGCATGCGTCGCGTTGAAAAAAAGTCAGGATGCCAGAAAAACCACACCAGATTGTACGTCAAACGTGCTACGGACGTTTTGCACGAGATACCGCTGAAATGTGGGAAGACCTACGTGGACCAAACGGGGAGATGTGTCAATGACCGGGCACGTGCTAACTTGTGCTAGTTGCTACATGTCCGAAGAAAACGAGTAACAGCACCGGACAACGGGATGTGACTGAAACAGACGAGGCGCACGGACGAAGACAGACGAAGACAAGGGAGCATGAATTGTCTGTAGTGAACAAAGGTATTGCGCACATACCTGCGCATTGCATTGTTTGCTTGGACTGCAGATGTTAGCAACTGCTGCGTGAGATTAAAATAATTGGCAGGAGTGGTGATACGTTAGCAAGAAAACCTCTGGGGGCATCTCACACAGAAGAGAGAGAGTCCCATTAGTGATATGTCTGTTTTTCTGTTTGACAACGAGATGCAACTGTTAAAAACTCACTGTAATCGCTGTAGACGACACTTATGAGCGCATGCGGATTTGTAGATTCTCCCTGCTCTGCTGTAGGAATAAAACAGTGGAAGCTTAAAAAAAACTTTTTTATGGGGTTTTACGTGGCAAAACCACGTTATGATTATAAGGCACGCCGTAGTTGGAGACTCCGGAAATTTTGACCACCTGGGGTTCTTTAACGTGCACCTAAATCTAAGCACGTGGGTGTTTTCGCCCCCATCTAAATACGGCCGCCGCAGCCGTGATTCGATCCCGCTACCTCGTGCTTAGCAACCGAACACCATAGCCACTATGCAACCAGGGCGGATCCTACTTTTTCTTCCTAAGCCTTTATTTCATGTTAGCGCAACGATGTATTCATCAGATCTCAACCAACTCGCCCAGCAATAAGTTCTTTTCGACGCAGCTGTTCTCAGTGATCACGTGAATGACTAGGCGAGGAAACGACGACGAACGTTAGACTGCGTGGAAGAGAGAAAGAAAGCTTCGCTTTATTACATTTAGGTCTTCGTAACCCTTGCGTCACAGCAGCACATTCCCTCTGAACGATTGGCCAAGAAGTTTCACACACTCGGTGGTACATACCCAGTGCCGAAGTTGTCAATTACGACTTCGTGCTCCTAGTCTCGTAGTAGTACACTCATTCTAGTGGCCCAAATTGTCCACTCGGCAATGCAGCAGCCAGCAGATATCTAGTGCTCTCAGTTCTTTTTACCGTACTGTTTTAGAGCATGATACACACAACAGGACACAGGCAGGTGCGCAAACTGACACACGTTTTATTTTGGTCACGTAGCATTACATATATATGTATAAGTAGGTAGATAGCAGAATGCCGCTTACCCCCAGACATCACACATGCACATCGCCTTCGCTTTCTTTCACGGTGCCACGCGTTAGTTTTATTCCAACCCGAATTAGAACTGCCCACGTATTCACCTTCACGTGCCGATTACACACGAATAACCTCGACACTCTTCCTATTCTGCCATGTATGTACATGTGTATACAAGGTGTTCCAACACCAAGATTTCAAAATATGCAAATGTCACGTAGCTGGAAAGAACCAAGGTAATGTTGTTTGTTGTCGCTTGGAGATGTCGGTTGGGGTGCCACTTTGTGCCAGAGGGGATGTGCCCGAAGAGAAACGCTGGCACAGGGTATCTGTGCAACTGTGTATGTGCAAAAAACAGCGCTAAACAACAGGACGAAGAAAGGGACACTGAACACAGCGCTGACTAACAACCAAATGTCTTTATTCTTTCAGTCAGCATATATATACTCTACCACTATCTCGAAGCACAAATAGCAACAGAAATTCAGCGTGAGCAGAGGCAATCAATTGTAATCAATGGGATAGGAACGGTATCTCCTTCGGAAGGACAGAAAGGGAGGTTCATGATTCTGGGAAGTTACCGCACGCAAAACACGGGACTTGAAGTAAGGGACAACACGAAGCGGTTTGTTGACAACACTGGCAGAGGTTTGTTTTTGACTGTTTTGACTGTGTGGTTTATAAGATTCCTCTTTCATGCAAGCGTTTCAATATCGGTCAAACGGGGTGGTGCATCAATGACCGCATGCGTGAACACTAAAACAAGGTTCAAAAACAAGCTAGAGATAATCAATTGTCACTGCATTGCAATAAATGCGGTTGCAAGCGACCTTTTAAAGATGTAACCTACTTGTGAAATTGCCACGATGACCGCGCACGTTTTATTTCTGAAGCCTTTCAGATCCATAATAGCGGTGAAGCATGTGTAAGCCTCCCCTCCATTTCTCTCCTTCGGAAGGAGATAGCCTTCCTATCTTATTGATTACAATTTATTGCCCCTGCGCATGTTGAATTTCTGTTGCTATTTGTGCTTCAAGATAGTGGTATAGCATATATATGCTTACTGAAAGAATAAAGGCACTTGGTTGTTAGCGCTGTTGTCTGTGTCCCTGTTTTCATCTTGTCGTTTAGCGCTGTTTTCTGCTCGTAATCATGAACCAACCAGACCAAATGCGTACTTTTCTATGTATGGGTCACTGGGTATGGGTCCATTCTTCACCCATCCCCTAAAATCTATGTGCTACTGTGATATAGGGGGCATAAATCCATAAATATATTAAGTATGTGATACAGCACTCTACCTCGACAAGCATCATGCATCGCCTTCGTCTTGGTGACGCAGACAGCGAACACCTACAGGCAAAGGCGCTGTGTTCATCTAATCCGCTACTAGTGCTATTTCAGTAACTCAAACAAGCTTCGCGTCATTTAGATTCGAACACTGCATAGCTCTGGGTGACTTTTCTCTCTCTTCTGCATATTGATCTATGATCAGTCATGTTATGGGTGGAACTCGTGAATAAGTAAGTCGGTGTTACTTTACAAAAATGTCTTATGCTTTGCAAGGTAAGTAAATTGACACGCATTGTTGACAATAGTTCACTGGTGGGATTTCATGCCATGCAGCTGCATCCTCATTAAAACTTACGGGGCAGTGAAGCAATCCGGATTAACTTTGCCCACTCGGGACACTTTATTGTACCGAAAAATTTCAGCAAACCCTCGTCCTTGCTTTTTCTTGCTTGATCCCCCGACTCTCCCACATCGCAATACGACCTTTGCAGCGAAAAATTGAATCCACGACATGGGGACTATCTTTATAGAACGCCATAGCCTTTTAGCATTCTTCGCACAATCCGCTCATAAGGTGTTGCGATGTGAAAAATTCTTCTGCTCCCCTCTAAGGTTGGCATGTTAGCTCTGGTTACTCAGTTGTCTATTGCAGGGCTGCACAAAACACAACACACAGGCCACATGGGAATCACGAGCATATTTAAAGCGGCCTGCGGCCGAATTTAGGCTTCTGTTGCATTCTTGTTCATTGGTGTTCATTGCTTCGATTGCTTCTGCAATCGGAGCAATGCCACGCAATGAGGAAAACGAAGATATTGGCGTCAAACAGAATGCACTACATTAGCCGTTGGCAGCACCAGGGACATCAAGACAAAAATACAGTTATATCGTGAGATCTCTTGCGATGAGCACGTAAGAAAGGTACACAAATACCGAACGTATCCATCAAGTTACTATTGACAAGAACGGCATTATTGGCGCCACATCCATTATTCAATGAAACACGCCCTTTCCCAATATGCTTCGATTAAGTTACACTAGGCAGATTGCGTTTCCACTAGCGAAACATGCAACGTTTTCCACTAAAATTTGGCCCATGAGAGTCCCACAGAAGTTGGTTCTGGCCTACACTGGTTTTTAGTTGTGTAGCTCAGGTTTGTTGCTACAAGAAGTTCTACATCATCCAACGATGTCAGACACCTTCCGTCTTGCGAAAAGTCGCCACATTCCTTGGGATGCTCGCAGCGCCAGTGTGGAATTCCACTGTACTTTTTAATGCAAAGCATCCTTTCTATCACCATTTCCATGGGCCAGTCATGGCGATGTGCAGCCTATCTTGCCGTTCTTTTTGGCCAATCCCGGCGATTGCGCAGTCTAAAATTATGTTTCACTGGGGTGACTGGCTATGTGCACTGAGCATGTGCCGCTGGGTTTTACTTTGCTTTCAATCTGATATCTTGCTATTACATACACTGCGTTACTTACTGTAAATGTAAGCACCCCCTATAGCCTATAACCTCTACATAACCATTCGCTAACTTACAGTAACGTTATCTATACAACCATTCTCCACAAATCCCAAATGCTTCGCATCAAGTAGACGTCAGCAAGAGTTGAGTCTGCCAAATCTTTTTCGTTACTCAGTGGTTTTCATGAGTACTATTTTCCTTTATTTAGGCGACGCTCTATTTGTGTGGTTGCAGTTCCATCGAGTATCGGTTCGAAGATCTTGCAAAGAGCTTCCTGCAGCTTTTACTTCGCGAAAATAAAAAAAACTCAGTAGTTACCAACATTCGATCACTCATTTTCCCCCTCATCCAAAGGAACCGTGTGAAGTTCTTAAGTTTGGATAATCCAGTTTTGAGGGGAGTCCTTGCTTTCACTCCTAATAATTAGCAAATTATTCACTTGAAGTGGTGTTATTGCATTTATTGTAGGAATGTACGACTGATATTTCTCTTGTTTCCTTGCAGTCCCTTCCGCATCCGATGAAGTCAGCCTGACCCCCGATTCCTCTCCAGAGTAAGTGCCGCCCGAGTTCTCATTACGAGTTACACAAAATGTCACTTATTTGCAGGAAAACTTAATAGCAGGGAAAAGTTTAGCAGAAAAGAACTACGCATTACACCATCCTTGGCGCTGAAAACCTCCATGCTAAGTTGTACTTGAATTACTTCTGTTTCGACGAAATCTGTAGAAACCTTTATATTTGTACAGTTTATTATTGTTTCCCACAGAAGTCATTTTGGGCATTCGCGCTCCGTAAGTTAACATCGAAATATCTTGGTCAGTTTCAAATATTTGCTGTAGCATAGCACATCAGATCTGTGGGAGTCTACAAGGCGGAGGAAGTTTCATGAAATTGAAATAGTGCCACCCACCAAACAGTAGCGCTGTTCAGAAAGTGTCGCAGTTTATGAAGACGTTCTGGTCCGGGGATCTAACACGGACACATCGTCTTTCCGGGGCACTAGCTCTACCATCTGAGCTAAGCAAAAGGTGAGCAGATAGTGGAACGAGGCCGAAATAATCGACAACTGGATGAGTGGGGACACGTAATGGTGAAAATGAGTTCTACAAGGTTTCATGAAAGGAGGCGGTTTGGTCTGTGTCTACGCTCTTCGAATTGTCGGTTCATTCAAAACTTGACCTCAAGAACTTGAAAATTCAAACTCGTTATGCTATTTGCTAGCCTCCTGGTCAGCTCAGATGGCAGAGCGACCTCCCCGGCAATGCGTTGGTTCTAAGCTCTGCGCCCAGAATGAGACGAATTTTTTCTTCAGTTACGAGGCTTTCTAAGAAACTAGCATAGGTTTTCTTTGTAGCCTCGTTCTTGCCTTCGATGGGTGACAGTATTTCCCTTTCATTTGCCTCAACATTTTCAGAGGCTGAATTGCAATGTTAAACGCACTTTCCGGCATAATCTGTATAGGGATTGCACCCAAAATTAGAATGATCTAGGACTGCAAACTGTGAAGATATTACATGTGAAATTTGCATAAAATGAATCGACTAATTAATAGCACTTTGTCAGAGTCGACAAAACGGTTTTCCTCGGGCAAGCTCAGATCACCTTTGCAGCCTAACCAACATTCTATCTCTATGCTATGTTTCTTTTTTATGGTGCTTATGAAGAAGATAAAGCACTCGAAGTAAGCCGTCTTACCGGTTACCAAAAGGAGGAGAGTCCTTCTGCCCTGTTGCAGTTCTGCATCTGTTGCCTCTAAACAGTACATTCGTTATTATGAAAGTTGGGACTGGCTGTCTCATGGATAATGCGAATCACATTTTCTTTAAAACTATTGAAGAGATAACCTCATCTAACGTTGTATTTTGTACCACTTTACATTTTATCAGCGATGACTTCACAATATGTTTCGAACGCAAGCCAACTACGTCATTTACTAAAACCATCCTTAGGCCCACTAGATTACTAAACGGCTCTCTTTATTTCTAGATAACGAAAATTAATAAATCAAGGTACATGTAGGAGTGGGAGAGTGTAAGAGTGGGGTTGAAGATTAATATGCAGAAGACAAAGATAAGGATGAATAGCTGGGCAAGGAAACAATAGTTCAGGATCTCCAGTCATCGTCTAGAGTCTGGGAAGGAGTACCTTTACCTAGGTCGATTACTCACAGGGAGCCCTTCTAATGAGAAGGAAATTTACAGTATAAAAATGGGTTGGAACGAATACGGCAGACATTGCCAGCTCCTGACTGGAACCATACGATAATCATTGAAAAGGAAGGTGTACAATCAGTTTATTTTACCGGTGGTAACATACGGCGCAGAAACTTGGAGACTGACGCTTGAGCGCAAGTTAACGACCGCGCAAAGAGCGATGTAATAAAGAATGCTAGGCATAACATTCAGAGACAGAGAGTGGTTTGGATCAGAAAGCAAACGGGTATAGCCGATATTCTAAATGACATTAAGAGAAAAAAATGGAGCTGGGCAGGTCATATGTAATGCGTTGTTTAGATAACCGGTGGACCGTTAGGGTTACAGAAGGGGTGCCAAGAGAAATGAAGCGCAATCGAGGAAGGCGGAAGACTAGGTTGGGCGAAGAAATTAGGAAATTCGCGGGCGCTAGTTGGAATCGGTTGGCGCAGGACCTTGCAGTAGAGATATAATAGGCTGATGATGAAAGATGATGATGACGACGACGACGACGACGACGATGATGATGATGATGATGATGATGATGATGATGATTGGTGGATGGATGGATGGTTCGATGGATGGTACATCCAGCTACAGATCTAGGCATACATATGTCGACGTATGTATTATAGGCGAGTAAATTGTACCTAAGATTGCTGGAAGCAACATAACTATCGACTTCAATGCCTCAACTAAAAAGTACCGCATTGAGTTAACTGCCCGAAGAGAATGCAATAAATCAGGTCGGAAGTTCCTGGGTGAGCCTTGTGCTTGCATTTGTTAGTTGCTTGCTACACGTGAAGCATGTAGCTATCTTTGTTATTTCCTGCTGTGGACTCAATGCAAAACACCTCTGTTTTCGCAGCCTCTCAAAACGATCCTGGTTCGGAGGATTAATGGCCAACGAGAGGGAAGAAAGCCACGTGATACTCGTCAAGGACCGTCCTTTGAGTTCTGTCAAGGCTGACCTCATCCACGCCTTCCTTTCGGTACGTGAGACTGTGGGTTCCGCTTCTACGTTTGCTTAGTGCTCGCACAAGCGGAAGAAAGCTGACCAGAGCGCCGCTACTTTTTGACAATATTTCTGTCGTGAACAAGCTGTAATTTGTCACACCACACAGTTTGAAGACAACACTGTTTTCCCTCGGTTGTAAACAGCACATATGGATCAGTGCAACAAATTTAAAAAGTGGGATGGAGATACTGAGAGCTGGCCATCGTAAATTGTGCCTCACAGATATCTGGAGCGTGGAATTCCTAAACTGAGCAAAGCGTCGGTTCGGGCTAGTTGGTAATCCATGCTTATTAGTCATTTAGCGCAGAATCTACAAAAAAGCACACAGAGACATGAAATGAACAGGCGCTAACTTCCAACTAACCTTTAATGACAGATGTTCTGGATATATACAGCAAAACAGGCAAAAAGAAAAGAAAGAACATAACTAATCTCTTGAAAACTTGTTCGTAAACTATGCACCGTGGAAGATTTTCTACCTAGGGGAGCATATTCAGATGTAAAGTTCTAACTGTTCTGCTCATGCTGCTATAACTTCGCGGTGATCACCGCAAACAGATATTACTGACAGCAGCCTTGCAGGTGCTCTCCGGCCACCGGCCGCGAGCGCAGGGTTAGCAAAACTCATCCTTATTGACATGTTACCGCGGTTAAGAAGGTGACAATAGAGCCTAAAGAAAGAGCAGATAGGGACATCGTTTGCGGGTAAATCTGGAATTGTAAATCGGTTTTATTATTTCTCAGTTCCATGGGGGGCACACGTGAAGTCCGTGATATTGAATTAGATTGAAAGCACTCGATGTGACATGCACGTGTGTCGCCTCTGTGGTCTCACTATTCGGCATCTTCACTGTCGCTGTTCTAGATGACATAGTGTAGGTATAGGTAGCACGCAAAAAAATGGTAACGTATTGATTACATACGTTTTTTAGGTACACGACTTTATCAGGAGAGATAAGTGTTCCCACGGTAGTTTTGACCTTACAACGACTGTTTAAATGCATAAGAGCGTTTAGTACATGCTCAAGGGCTGCTTTAGGGAGCTGATTTTTATTCGCGGTCTATAAACATTTACTTTGTCTCGTGGTGAAACGTAAGCAAATTTATCCACATGTGAGTATTTCTGCAATGCCTAGAAATAATTCATCAGTTTACATCATTCGCAAGAAAGTTCCAGGAAAAATGTACATGTGGATTCTGCCTGAATAGCCTTACATTTATTTTACAACCAGCAGGCACGGCATTTCTTTGTGGCTGCTTGGCCCATATCAACTGGTTGGGCTACCATAACGTTTCCTTAAGCGTCGAAATTATTACTCGTACATTAGGCAATGACATCTCATACGATGGTTATTAATCTTTTGAACCACTTCATTATCGTAGAATTCAATTTCGGTGTTCATCTTCGATCACTCGAGCTGGGCACGCACATGAGTCGTGCAAGAAATTAAGGGCTTCTTAGTGGCTCATAGTCCTGCTTGGAAGAGGAAATTTTGAAGTGTCAGCAACCATTAGCGTTATCTTGCGGAAGCCCATATATAAGTCGCTTGCGCCTATAGTCAAGCTCAACATAGGCCCAAGAAACATCTTAAGTGCTAATTTATCTATCGAGTTTTCTGCTGAGAGAGGCCACATAAGTATTTGTATTGCTTTGCATGAAAGTTTCAATAAAAATGAAAGCATCCGAACGATAAAAGTGCCCTGCAGGTGCTTGCCGTGCTGGAGCAGCTTATCGCAGCTCTTTACATGCTATAAAGTTTTTGTTTCACGCTTGTACTGCTCACGCTGGAGAGGCCCACACACAAGCTTCGTCCTAGCGCCTTTAAGTTCACTTGAATTGGTGACTACAGACTAGATAGGGAACCCGACAGTGGCTTCATGAATGAGCTTTCTGAATGTTCATTATCGGAATGTTGAACTTGCTGTCACCGTTGAGCATCCCTCTTTCTATGTCATCAACATCCCTCATCAAACCTTTATGTCCCTGTTCCCCCTCCCGCTACGCCGTATAGCAGGCATAGCGGGAGGGGGAACAGGGACAGTTAGCACGTTAGCTCAGGCCGACCTCTCTGCCTTCATTCAAATAAATTATCTATTATCTATGAAAGTGTCAAAACTCACACCTAATATCTGACAGTCGAAGTTGTTTTCTTTTCCGCGTTCTGCAATTTGTTCTCTTTCATGTTAATGGCAGATTGCTGACCTAAGCCACAGCGTCGTGTCACCGATGTCCTTCCGAGTGGAATACAAGCGGCCCGGGAGCACCACCATGTTCCAGAGGAACGTCCGCTTCCACGTCGACATCAGCATTGTAGGAGACGGGAGCCCCAATGGTGGAGCTTCGCACGACAGCAAGCCTTCTGTATACTGCATCAGCTTCACTCTCATATCGGGTAAGCTTGATGTACCGTTTGTGCAACATTTGGCTGCTTGCTAAACAAATCAAGGGATTACGCTGCGCTTCAAGGGTATCCCAGCTTGTTTTTCTCACTAGTCTTTATCCTCCAGAGCACGTTGCATCTAATTCAAGCACACCTACAAGATGATCTACTGTCTCTTATATCTCTTTCCTTTTTATGAAATATAGAATGCCTAGTCACTTTAACACAGCAGTGAGAAGCTGTTCGCTAACGTTGTTCACAGCCAGTGATAGAATATGTGAGCTTCAGGAATACGAAAATTCAATAGCTGATTACAAAGTTGAAAACATTATTTCGCACTCTTCTACGGTAAAGTTAGCGCTAATTGTTAACTGCAACAGCGACAGTCAACTGATCCGGACGTATCGTAATGTTCCTCAGTATGCTCAACCTGATAAAGAACGTCACTAAGAAGTTCCGAAATAAAATTTTCATTTACAGTCTTTTAATGTACGTCACTCGAATCTATACATTCTCCACGTTATAAAACCAGTCATCGGAACAACTCTTGCTTGCTTGTCAAGGAAGCTGGGTGACCCCTTAATCCCATAAAGTTAAAAAGTCCCCTTTGACAAAAAGCCTTTTCTTTTTTTTTATCTTGTTCTTTTAGGTTAACAGGGGGACGTCTAAGAGCGATGCCTCGCTTGAATGAAGGATTTGTTATATCGCCTTCAGCATAGAAAGTTCCATAATTGGTGCGGGTTTTCAAGTGATATTCAAAAGATGTCCTGATGCGTCAACAATCATACACCGTCCTTTCTGCGTGATTGGATACTCGAAGCTTGAAAAACTTTGTTCAAGCACTCTTCACTGAGACATTTCAGTGCCATAGTCTTTTGTGTTTAGCGCACCTTACTATACACATCTCCTCTGACAGTAAACAAGGTCGACACTATTCACATACTGTGATTTCACCACACACAGGAGTGTGGTAACTTGTTCTTCAGGCATCCAGAATTTGTGGGGGCATTTGCTGGGCACTTTACGCCTTTCATTTTCAAATCTCTTGTTCTTGTCTTGGCACCACGAATAACGTCGACTATCTGATTGTCGGCCAAGGCCATGAAGTGCCTTAAGAAATTGCGATTTGCTAACTTGTAGGTGGTTGTGATAGAAGGGCATAAATTTCTCGTAGATGAATACATAAACACTCTTCTATTTAGGTGCACATGCTTGTGGGCCCGGCCTGGGCTTTCCTTCAGACAGACGTGCTGCTTTCTTCTGTGGGAGATGATCGATGTTCTTGCCCTAAAGCATCTGCCACGATACAATTCTCAATTTTCAACTGCCTACGCCATTTAATTGGAGTGTGATGATGATAACAATATGCTGACATAGGATGCTGGCTCTCCCGTAATCTAGAGTAGATGTAAGCATGAAATGGCTACTGGCTAAGCAGATTGGTTGGAGCAATTAAAACCATTACTCACAACCATCTCACAACCATCACAAGCTCCTCACAATCATTCGCGGCGCGCTGTATGCTGCCAGCCCGGTCACGCAGCGTGGCGCCATCTCTCGAAGGAGTTGGCGCCAAACTTGCACCGTGAAACTCAAGGACCGCTGGCGCTGCAAAAAGCACAGGTAACCCTGTCTCAGCGCCAAACGATGACAATAAAGTATGTGGTGCACTGTATCTGCCTTTTGAACGTCGTTATTGGAAACGACAAATTAAACTTCAGCGTACTAGAAGTTACAGCTTGAGTGATATTGTAAACAAGCATTAGGAAGAAATCGGAAGCAATATTCCCTTGTAACTTGCTTGGGCAATAGCTAGCGTATGTAATGCGGTCCTGTACAAGGGGTTGGGGGCCAGAGACCGTATTCTCCTAAGTTTTGACTGGTAGCCCGGATGTGCTTGTTTCGTTCTCGCACCATTCTCGTCGCATTCTTGTCTTGAGAGTCCGGATAAAGGCTCTCGCTTTTGGCTATATTTCCTAAAGGTCTCCGACAACGGGAGCTCAAAGCGTTTCATACTTAATAATTACGTACGGCATTGACCGATACTAGAACCTCAAACAGTGTGCACCGACATAGAGAAAAAAAAATTGGCCCGGTATTTCCCTTCCAAGACAATATTAAGAGTATTTCTCAATTCCACATCCCCGAAAGGAACTGTTACTCAGCGCAAGTCCTACTATCTATTAGGAGATGAGTCCAAGAAGGGCTCTTCAACACACGTGATGGGACGCGTAACAACCATTGCAGCCTGGTAAAAATGTTTCCTTGGGCTAGTTGGTTTACCATCGCTGAAAGCGCCGCCAGAGAACACGAGGAAAAAGTAAGAAAACCGGGGCAATCCCAAGGTGCAGTGACAACTGAAAGTTTATTTCTTGATTACTCTGCATAAATGCTGGCTCACAAGCAATAAACCAAAGATACATACAAGGGTAAAGCGAAAAAGCAAGAACCACTGCGTGTTCATGCCAGATAATTATACAAAACGCACATCCTTTCCAGCAAGCAAAATATAAGGGACAATGACGCAAGATTGTCTCAACCTTTCTATCTCGGGAGCTTCATTACTTCTCTAGTCAGCCGATAAAAAGATTTGCACAGAACGCTGATTTCTTGGTTTTTTTATCTTATTGCTTGTGAGCCAGCACTTATTCTACGCGATCAAAAGATAAACTTTCAGTTGTTGGTTCACCTTCTGATTTTAGAGGTCTCCTTGCTTGTCCCTCATTTTCTCTGGCACAGTTCTGACTCGCAGCCTGTTGTGCCATCAATACATAGACGCCAGTCAGAACAAGTGCGAAAACTCCCTTCCGATTGATACGGCTGGCCATCACGTCTAGTACGACACAGACCCTGCCCTTCTTTTTCTTATCACTTAAACCATGGACAGCCATAAATGAAATTGGTGACAATATAGCTGGGGCCATAAGGATTCGGAAAATCGGATCGTGAAATTTATTTAAAGAAATACACAGGGGGGGGTTCACCTGAGCTCGCCGGATCTTAAACTGCATTATACCACCGTAGTAGGTGCATCAAGCCATGCATGATGGCCACCGTTCAATAATAGGGAACATCTGTGTCCGACTCTGAGAGGTCGTTTGACATGTATAAAAGCGATTAATTGCGTTCAAAAATACACGCTTTCTTGTTTCTTTTTCTCTTGTTTCGCTCACTGTGTATCCCCTATCACAATTTCGAAATTCGTTGCAGACCGAAACACAGCACCATGCCACAATTCTCGCTACAACAATTTCTGAGTCGAGGGTACCGCTTGTTTAGAATTTTTGCCCCACCATGCCGCGGTAGCGGCACTTGCCCCTCAATAACGCGTGTTCTTCGCTGCTCAGGTCCAATCCGGAGGTTCAAGCGGATCTGCGAGCACATCCAAGCGCAGATCCTGGGCCGACGGCCAGGCAGCCACTCGCCGCGCTTCAGCCGGCGGCCGCCCACCTCCGAGCTGAGCGACAGCTCCTCGTGCGGCTCCGAGTCGCTGTCGCCCACCCAGGTCGCGGACGACCTCGCGCACGTGCTCACCGCCACCGGCAGCCAGCCGCCCATGGCGCGCTGCAAGTCCGACCAGGACGCCGCCTGCGACATTTTCGAGCGGGAGGCCAAGGCGGCCGCCGCGGTCGCCGCCGCAGCGTGTCATCGCCGCGCGGTCATGGACGGCACGTCCATCGCCAACGGTCGCCGCCTCAGCTACGACCTCAAAGGTTCCAGGGACAAAGTCTGACGACCCTTCTCCGCGCCCTCGGCCGTCGTCGATCGCTAAGAGGAGGAGCGGCAGTATGCACGTTGCCGCGCCCGCACGAGACAAAGTCACTGGGCGGACTTGACTGACGACGCAAGCGTGCGCGTCGTCGGCGGCATGCAAACAGACAAGTGGCAGCTTTCGCCGCGTCGGGGGAACGTCGTCGGATGCGGCGTCGCAACGCCGCCAGCAAGTGTCGTGCGCGATGATACGTGTCGCCGCAACGCGCGGACTCGCTTTTTTATCGTTAGCCTTCGCTGGTTGCTTTCCTGAGCCGAATCGCACGCTTGTAACGAGCGGCACGCAAACTGCTCCTAATCTAATCGCGCAGCGTAATCGACAGATCCCTGCAAAACAGTGATTACTGTCGCCGAGGTTTCGTCGTTCTCTTGTAGGACTTTAAGAGGCGATTAAGAAAGCTACGAAAATTTCCCTTCTGGATTCTGGAATAGGTAAGCCTTGCGTTAGGTGAAGATTTGGAAGTCGAAAAACAAAACAATGCCAGAACGAAATAGAGATGACGACGCCATTACCTCTAAAGTGGGCAAGGACCCAACTTTTATGCTTCTCTTGACCTTTCCTTGCACAAAAGTGTTCATATTTGAGTGAATACCACGAATCAACGTCGTATACTGCCGTCGTCGGTATCACGTTTCTGGTAAAAAGTTGGAAAGGCGAAATTTGCCGATAAATTCATCCACTAAAATGTATCTTTCCTCCAAAAAAAAAAGAAATACTCGAACATGCTTTCTAAATGGTAATCTACAAGTCGTAGTCAATTTGGTGTTTCTCTTAAGCGTATATTCAATAATAATAAAGCGCGATTTGATTGGAGCAAGAATGGGTGCCGTCTTTTACAGGCGTTTATTTTTTGTCAGTCCAGTGCGTCAGGAATGGTTGGCGCATGACGCGTGTCTATCGCGAAGGACGGAAAAAAAAGAAAAATGATTTCGTCTTAGCTTAGGATTGCTTGATTCCTTTCGCATAACTGCTGATGGCAAGATGACTTGGCGTTCCGGGCGGGCGGCTTTCCGTGACGTCAGCTGCGGTGAAACAGTGACGTTTGTCTTCGCGCGAACTCTGTCTCCCGTTTAGGACATTCACTTACAAAAAAAGTATATATTTTGGCCTAGCCTTCTTTGATGAGTGACGTGAGTTTTGTTGTAACCTTGTTGTTTCCTTCCAGAGTAAATTGAAGTCGACGACTCTGTAAGCAACGATTCGAGCATCACTGGACGAGGTCATCGAAGATAACGTGCCGAAATGCGTCAAACACTTCTTTTTTCAACGGAGCATGGACTGTAATGAACTGAATTGAACGTGTTTTCAAGAGTGAATGACACCGGCATGCGAAGCATGGTATTTGTGTCCATGGCCACGTAGAATTATGCTAGAATTTTCTTCTAGGTAAACGTATGAGGCTACCATTCCATTTACCGGTTTACCCAATAAGAATGCCCCTTAGCGCTAGCGGAAAGCAAAAGAGTCATTTCGTTAATAGCAAGCATGGTTTCTAGCTCTGCACGTAAAATGCGATACCTTAAAGTAGTACACGACTGCTTACAGGCTCAGCGTAGTCCTTAAACACTTGCGACATATGAATCGCTTGCGGGCCTGTTCAGAAGATTAATGCCAATGTTGCGTTTATTTGCAAGCTGACGAGCCTGTATGTGCCCTCTTTGGAAATACTTCCTTCACGGGATCTGCGCAAATATTTCATTAGCTCTTCGCTGCTCGTTCCACTTAACGTCACGTGACGTACTTGTTTTCTGATGCGGTATTTTAGAAGAGCATCGGAGTTGAAGGTTTGCCTCTAAGTATGTCTTAAAAAGTAAAAAAAAAAGTATTGTGGACGTGTGGTCAAAACTTTGTCATTGCAAAATCGAATACCCCTTTCCCCATAGACGTCGTAAATATTTGAAACATCTTTACCGTTTGGCCTGATGGCAGCGTCAGCTCAAAAACTGCTATCCACATTTGTGAACCATGTATCATGATAACTGTCACTGTGGCTTCAAATGCTTCTCGTGCTTCGTAGCGTGTTGCCGCTGTAACTGCGATGCTGACATCGTCATGAAAAAGGTGATATATGACGTCATCAAAACGTGAGCGCACTTGCGGCACTGATTTTGCTGCAGTTGTGCGGTGTATGTAGTTCGTTAGCAACCTTGGTTTTCAGCTGCTTCTTACTGGGCCCTTACGGTAACCGCCAGTGGAGCATATTTTTGTAAGTATAACCTCCAGTACTCAATGATTTCTCGCGTTGAAAGGTGTAGAAAGCTAGAAGCTTTCCTTTATTATATTTAGTCGGTAGCCGTGGGCATTAGGTGAAAGGCATCATCAACTGAAATGGTAAGCAAGACTGCATGACGATGAGCAAAAATTCACTAACATTATAACATGAAAGTGGTGCTTCTTCTGTAGAAAAATATTGTATTGGTTTTGACTTCTCTGATTCTTGGAAAAGGAGAGAAGATAATTTATTCAAGGAAATGAGTATCTTACGCAGCCTTTCATATCTACACTATAACGTAAGATAAAGCCTAAAGCAAGTACTCCAGAACTGGGACCCAGATTCACAAACTTCATTTTTGTAAAATTGCTTTAACATTAGCCAGTACGTCAGTACCGATCTATCATGACAGCAATGACAGTGTTCAAATCACCACTCATAATTACCTGAGTGAAGTTATGCGAATCTTCCCCAGAATCTCGAAATCTGTGCACGAACATATCTTAGCCAATCAGATGGGTTTTAAGCTTTAGGCACATGAGGACAACGTAACGTTTCTTAAAACTCGCACTGTTTCTGTTATTTTTATTACAAAGAATCGCCTCCGAAAATAAGAAGGCGGCAACGCGAGCTTTGTACATCTGCTTTTTAGAACGTAATCAGCATGCGCTTTTATTCATTTAAAATTCTGTGTCCGGGCTGACGTTTTAAACTCATTATTGTTGTAATAGTACGAAAAGTGGTGTGTGGAAAGGATCGAGTGAAATAATGTAGTCGGAGGTGACGTTAAGTAAAATTACCTGTTCAGTCTTCGTTCCCACGCATGTGAAGTTGTGAGCGGGACAAAGTAATGTGGCCATCTTTGGGTAGGTTAAAGCGACTGAGAAACCAAGAATGAGATGCAAACGTAGCGCCCATACTGAACACCAACCGCTACTGCTCACGTATACTTGAGGAAACAGCAATTTGAATTGTTTTTGTATATACGTATATATGCCTGTGTACATATATGTGTACAAAGCTTAGAAAACTGCGACATGGGTTTGGTTATTGTGATGCAAAGGGGCCTTCAAAAGAAAGGCAGTGGAGTTTTGCATTTGTTGGCGTTGTTCTGTTCGTCGCAATCAATGGAGGGCGAAATCCTGCGAGCAGGAAAGTCGGTTTCAGGAACGCGTTTTGAATCTTTGGCGAGAGTACAGTTCGGTGAAAAGTGTTATGTTTTGACACTGCTGACAATAGTGTGAATTAGTGTGTGCAATATCTTAAGCAAGAGTAACTCATCCTGTATAAAAGCGTTTCTTCTATACAATGACGTTTGATGAAGTTAAAAGGACACGCAGTTGCCAGATATGCCTCGTTTTTTTCTCCTATAATTATGTGATTTCATCGCATGATTCAAACGACATAACAGTCAGACGCCTGTTACGTTTCGTTTATGTTCACTATGCTTGTAGTGGTACGAAATTCAGCATAAGATTCCCAGAATGTGAAACTATCTCGAATAGTACGTACTGCCCTCATACATTGAAGCCTCTGTGCTCCGCTTCACGATACCGCGCATAACAGAGGCCAGGCGCAGAAAAGAGTTGTTCACGCCTCGCTTCCTTGCCTAACTTGTTTTCATAAAAAAGAAGAAGTACCGTGCAAGCTAAGTTACCTAACTTAAATAACAGATGGTATAAATATGTTTATTACGTTTGTTTCGTCAAGCTAGTGGTCCGATTGAAAATAAATCAAAGCATGAAAATATTTCATTGTCATGCTAATGAATGGTTGGTTACTGTGTTTCTCTGCGACATTATCTTTCTTATTTATGGCTTTGGTGAAGTCTTAAACGCCAGAGACATTGACTACGACTTACACAAGAGAAAACTTCCATTCGGTTTTCGAAGCAAACTGCTAGATTCACGGGCCTAAAGAGCCTTTCTCGAAACAAATATGGCAGGACCGTACACTACTATTGTCTTGCCTATGACGGCAAAAACTCCGTATTGCCATCATCAAATCAAATTGCTCGCGGGATTGTTACATAAGTGGGGTTCTTGTGTTTACGTATATTGTATTTGCAATATAAACAGTTTCCACAATGCGTCAATTCGGCTATTCGACCAATTTCCCTAGAACTGCTGTCGCGGTGCTTTCTGAAGCAAAAAAAAAAACATACCGCCTCGTGTGCTTTGCATTTGGCCTTGGTCTACACTCAAGCCCAATGGAAGTATTGAAGCTCGCCACTCGCTTGTGATTTAGAGATCTGTGTTCCTTTGTCAATGAATATGTCCTTGTTTTTTTTTCCTAGAAGCCTTAAAGGAAGTATAGATGTAGTCCGCCAACTGCAGCTGTATAACGCATGCGCGTTCATTCTTTGTCAATAATTTCACTTTTCTTGCGAGCGTATTTAGTCTAAAGAGAATGCTGTCTTCTCATGTGTGTTGTTGCTCGAAGAAAAAGAAACGAAACATTGCACCGAAGGTTGTATACTAGGTATACGAGTGTTTCTTATTAAACCTGTACATAAAGCTTAGCGTGTCAAATATGTCTTTCACTTCGCTTTTCAGCGCCCCACCGACACAAAGGTGTGTGCTATTTATCTGATCCAACTGCTTTCAGGTTTTGCAATATAAAGTCAAACTTTATGTGATTAGAAGACAGCGCAGAAGAACGCAATGTTGGAGTGGAGCTGCTAGTGTAGTTGTGCAATGATAATCATGGCCTGTAGAAAAGGTTCTTAAGCTAGCAAAGTTCCTGAGAACAAAACCAGTCCAATAGTGGTGGCGAACATAATATTGGCGGAGGCCCGCCGACCAATCAGAAAAAGTTCATACGAAAACAACCTTTAATAGCTCTGCCTCAGTTTCGAATTTACTTAGCATGATGGGGAATCCTGATGGCTTATCTTTGCGACACGAAGGTGATGTCCTTCGGGGGAGAAATTAATTTGCAGGCCTTCTATAGGAACACTGTTTAAAAAACAATATAGTAAATTACTTTACCATCGTCTGTTATGTTAACTAAATTTTTTTTTTTTTTTGCTTTGCGGTTTGCGATTGTACTATTGAGAACGATGGCATCAGCAACATAGAAAGCACAAGCTTGATGCAAGTTACGCCTAGCCGCTACCAGCAAATGACAATCAAGCAAGCTTTCTTTCTTTTCTTTTCTTCTGTAAAATTACAAATTCGAAGTTAATGCGAATTTTTTTTATGTAGCTTTGGTTACTCCTCGTCGCCTTTAATGAGCTGTAAAGAGCAACGCACGCAAAAATCTCTTCATAAGCATACTCAAATGCACATAAATTTCTAGAGAAAATGCACATAATAGGAGCGGTGTGAAGTTGACAGATGCCCACTTCTGCATACTTCTATACCTACGTAACGTAAAGAACGGGGCGTGGAAATGAAAATGTACACTGAGACATACAGTCATAAAATGGCCGCGCGCTATCTCATAATGAAACGCCCATAAAAATTATTAGTGTAGGGAACGTGTACAAGAGCAGGCATTAATACAGTGATCTTAACAACCCCCATGACTATGCTATTTTTATGCGAAGACATTCAGGGTGAAATTAATCTTTGCAGCTTCTGGGTCGGACATGCGCCCAAAGTACATTTTAGGGTGAGCGTACGGCGATATGGCACAATTAGACTTTCCCTCAGCGCACCATCATCATATCATGAGCAGGCCAGATAGGGACGTACATCCTCGCCCGAGTGAAGGCAAAGAGCACTGCAGAACTAACAGTGCACCGAACTCTGAATAAAGCGCCACGAGGCAATAAAGCCTATTACATTTATAAAATCTATGCACGCTTAGTGCTGGTGGAACAGTCAGCTCAATGAAGGCGACAGTAAGAGAAAGAATTATTGGCAACTAGCGTGAAATCTACACTGACCCACGCAGCGATAGCTAAATGTACGATTCTTACAAACTTCTTTTGAATGAATGTTTGGGTGTCAGCACATGTATTACGCGTGGAATTTATGGTCACTGGGGGCAATTTACGTGGAATCCAGATAAAAGCGCTGATGACGACTGCTACAGTTCCACTTGGAGGCCTTAGCACGGGAACTCCAAGTTCATTTCTATCTGCGATCCCAGCAAAAAGTAGGCATGAGAAACCACTAGTTGGTAACCATACTGGTCCAGAGATGTGCTGCACTAGTACAGGGCTACTGAGCGCAGGGTCACGTGTTTAATTCGCTGTTCCTTCGGCCATACTATACGGAGGAGGAATGCAACGAATGCTCCTGTACCATGATGTGGGTGCGCTATTAAGGGATCCCCAACTACAGCGTGTCTCAAAGCCCTTTTCTCGCTTAAGGACATTGAATCCCATGAATTAATTGAATTATTTAAGTAAGTAGGTAATGAAGGAATGACTCAATCAATCAATCAATCAATCAAATATATCTGCGAAGCAAACTTACATCGCTCCATGACAGGATAACAAGTGGGCCCATATTTACGAAAAGATATTGCGCTATAGAACTTTCGTAGGAGCAAATGTCAGCTAGTAGTGATGGTGGGCATATGATTATCGAAGGCGGTCGCACTGAAAAACAGGTCTTACGAGTGAAAGGCGTTAAAACTACCGTCCACAATTGGCCTTTGCCACGCCGATTGTCTTGTTACAACAATTTTTATCGTAAGTTTCCATGAATAGCGATTAATGAGCAGAACACACATGCATAAGTGTTGTTTTCCGAATACGGGCCCTGCCGATATTCGCAAAACAGTCCTTACGGTGAAACATGTGCCGAGGATCAAAAAGATCTTAGGCCTATGTCCAAAGGAGACAATACAAATACGAGTGGAATAGTGGCCCTCCAGAGATTTATGGAATGGTGTAATATGTATAGATGAAGTAATTGAATACTGGAGTTATTCCAATTGAAGTTATTGGAAATTATTAGTTACAGTTTATATCCTCTAATGTAAGCAGTCTGTGCTTAATTTCACCTTATTTTGAGTTTCTTTTTGTCACCTCACTTCGTGTTTTCTTAATTTTGTGTTTCTATGTGAGCTGACTTTGTGTTCAAGCTTATTTTATATTACCACATTACAGTGACAGTGAAGAACGACGCAGACGTCAAAACTATGAGTTACAAGTTTAACTCTTTATTGGGCGAACTTGTGCCCAGCAATACAAGTAACACTCAAGCACAACGATAGCTGCGAGAAAAGTCGGCGATCATCAGAAATCTGGTCAGTGGTCAAGCACGTCGGCTTTATACATGACTCGTCGAAGGTTCCAGTGTAATCGCTGGTGCCCGCGTGGCTTCCAGAAAGCACACTACACACTTCGCGTCGCGCATACAATCAGATTACAAAAGGTTTGGTGACAACAACCAAAGGATAGAACTGTCGATAACATTCGAGAAACTCCTGATACACTCAGGCGGGTCCTGCGACGACCGATAATACTTAAAATTTTTTAGCCGATGAAAAGCGGTCACCAAAGAAATATGAAATATCCGTGTCAATATGATTTCTGTTCTGAGCGGTACTTTGTGTAAGAGCTCGTAGCCGAGTTTAGATTCTAGCGTGTTTTCTTTTACCGTTTTCAAGTTGTCTTTCCCGCATTTTCGTGCGCTGACTTGACGTTCCAGCGTGTTTTATCTGATCTCTGTTGTGAGCTGTTTTTAGTGCATTTATGTCACCTGACTTCACGACTAACTTTCCCGTTCTTCTTATTATTCTTTTTAGTTCGCTGCTTTCTTGTTACTTTATTTCTACTATGTTCCATACGAGGAGTATAGTCGGCACCGCTTAGACGGGCCAATATCTCCTAAATGTCATCTATTAAAAAAATGTACTGCCCAACTACATTATCAATGAAGGCAACTGGTCAGTAACGTACAGTTTTATCCCCAAAGGAAAGCATCGTGAATTCTCTCCCTGAAGCCTTATGCACAATGGCACGCATTCACGAAAATGTTATTGCGCTAGAGGGGGCTTATAAAAGTATGTTAGATATTCTGTTAGGTATTCTCACGAGGTAGGTATGTTAGGTATTCTCACCCGCTCTCACAACAGCGTGCAGAAATAGCACGAATGACCATGTAGTCAGAGAGTGGTGAAGGAAGACGACGTTCGGCTGTCTCCCTCTGCACCGGTCCCAGAAAACGCCAACCATCCCGTTTGGTCTGCCTTGTAGCTTTGTGGCCAGCCAATTTCTAGCATCTTTTATGAAAGAAAAGCTTCGTGAATTCGACCCGAAGCATTTTATTTGTAAGAACTGGTTCTAATTTGTTATTAGGCTGTCTTCGCTAATATGTATGCCATCATAATTGGCGTGGCGCCGGTTCCCAGCAATTGCTATAAGGCACAAATTTCTTTGTGAGTACGGGTTTAAAAGTTTTGTTACTTACATGTGCTTCGGCGATATATGGGCTGCAATGCCATGTAAGGCATAGCGTCGTCTCAACTGAGATTATGTGGTGTAGCAGCTTTTCGTCTTTAGCTGATATTGCGGCCACTAGAGGTGTAATAGACGCATTTGTGTTTATAAGGTGCAGCGAAATGACTGCGGTGTGAGAGTCACTGAAAATAAGAGATATATTTGCACAGTCTTCTGAAACACAATGCAAGCACATAACCTAATTGAAGATGACTGTTCTATTTCTCTTACTAAATTTAAAAGTGTTGGGTTTAAAACAATAGCTGCACCGTAACATTGGCAAGCCCTCACCACCACTGTGGAAAGCAGATAATGTGATGCAAGAAACCAGCCGTGGTTGTTCAGGGGCTATGGTGTTAGGCTGCTGAGCACGACGTGGCGGGATCGAATGCCGGCCACGGCGGCCGCATTTCGATGGGGACAAAATGCGAAACCACCGTGTACTTAGATTTTTGGTGCACGTCAAAGAACCCCAGGTGGTCGAAATTTCCGAAGTCCTCACTACGGCGTGCCCTTACAAAAATGACTTTAGACTGTCTATAGAAAGTCTATAGACTTTTCATAGACGACCTTTCCTTTCTATAGATTTGGACTTTTGTTGATATAAAGTCTATAGACTGTCTATAGACGAAAGTCGATAAAGTTTCTATTTCTTTTTGTCTATTCGCAGTCTATAGACGGTCTATAGAAAAAAGTCGATAAGGTGTTTGTTTCCTTTTTGTCTGCTTCCCCTCTATAGAATGCCTACAGACGAAAGTCGACACAGTCTCTATCTATTTTTGTCCATACTTTGTCTTTAGACTTTCTATAGACGAAAGTCGATAGGGTTTCTATTTCTTTTTGTCTATTCGCAGTCTATAGACGGTCTATAGAAAAAAGTCGGTAAGGTGTTTGTTTCCTTTTTGTCTGCTTCCCCTCTATAGAATGCCTACAGACGAAAGTCGACACAGTCTCTATCTATTTT
Organism: Dermacentor variabilis; assembly: GCF_050947875.1. Classification (NCBI taxonomy): domain Eukaryota; kingdom Metazoa; phylum Arthropoda; class Arachnida; order Ixodida; family Ixodidae; genus Dermacentor; species Dermacentor variabilis. Next base: position 71,280,882 of record NC_134571.1, on the reverse strand, counting down.
TGTCCATACTTTGTCTTTAGACTTTCTATAGACGAAAGTCGATAGGGTTTCTATTTCTTTTTGTCTATTCGCAGTCTATAGACGGTCTATAGAAAAAAGTCGATAAGGTGTTTGTTTCCTTTTTATCTGCTTCCCCTCTATAGAATACCTACACACGAAAGTGGATACAGTCTCTATCTATGTTTGTCCATACTTTGTCTATAGACTTCCTATAGACGAAAGTCGATAGGGTTTCTATTTCTTTTTGTCTACTCGCAGTCTATAGACGGTCTATAGAAAAAAGTCGATAAGGTGTTTGTTTCTTTTTTGTCTGCTTCCCCTCTATAGAATACCTACAGACGAAAGTAGACACAGTCTCTGTCTATCTTTGTCCATACTTTGTCTATAGACTTTCTATAGACGAAAGTCGATAGGGTTTCTATTTATTTTTGTCTATTCGCAGTCTATAGACGGTCTATAGAAAAAAGTCGATAAGGTGTTTGTTTCCTTTTTATCTGCTTCCCCTCTATAGAATAGCTACAGACGAAAGTGGATACAGTCTCTATCTATTTTTGTCCATACTTTGTCTATAGACTTTCTATAGACGAAAGTCGATAGGGTTTCTATTTCTTTTTGTCTACTCTCAGTCTATAGACGGTCTATAGAAAAAAGTCGATAAGGTGTTTGTGTCTTTTTTGCCTACTTCCCCTTTATGGACTACCTATAGACGAAAGTGGATACAGTCTCTATCTATTTTTGTCCATACTTTGTCTATAGACTTTCTATAGACGAAAGTCGATAAGGTTTCTATTTCTTTTTGTCTACTCGCTGTCTATAGACGGTCTATAGAAAAAGTCGATAAGGTGTTTGTTTCTTTTTGTCTATTTCCCCTCTATGGACTACTTTTAGACGAACGTCGATACAGTGTCTATTTATTTTTGTCCATATACTTTGTATATAGACTTTCTGTAGACGAAAGTCGATAAGATTTCTATTTCTTTTTGTCTACTCGCAGTCTATAGACGGTCTATAGAAAAAATTCGATAGGGAGTTTGTTTCTTCTTTGTCTACTTCCCCTCTATATGGGCTACCTGTAGACGAAAGCCGATACAGTTTCTATTTATTTTTGTCCATACTTTGTCTGTTGACTCTCTATATTATGGACAATAGTCGACAAGGTTTCTATTTTTTTCTCTACTCCTGGTGTATTGAATGTCTATAGAAGAAAGTCGATAATATGTAATTCCGAGTTCCCATACCCCCCCGCCCTCTGCGAACGCGATGATATGGCACTGGTTCATGCACGACGGCACCGCAACCCCGGCGCGGCGGGCAAACCGTGCAGACTGCTAGTCTGCGTTCGGTGCAGCTGCACCGAACGAGGATCGCGGCGGAGCAGGCACCGTCCGAGTCACCAAGGTCTTCCAGGCACCCGAAGGCCCTAAACCTGGCTGCTTCCCGGACGTACACTTCGCGAAGACCAGATGGTGAAGGTCAGATGGTGAAGATGTGGCAAAGGGGGTGCACCGAACGAGGATCGCGGCGGAGCAGGCACCGTCCGAGTCACCAAGGTCTTCCAGGCACCCGAAGGCCCTAAATCTGGCTGCTTCCCGGACGTACACTTCGCGAAGACCAGATGGTGAAGGCCAGATGGTGAAGATGTGGCAAAGGGGGTGAATAAGTGGCGAAAGCCCGCAGACCAGGTGGTGAATTCACCACCTCTGAGTTGTCGTGGTCTTGCATGTCTATAGATTAACAATAGACAAACATCGTTAATCTGGGCCCAACCCGTGTACGCTGTAACCAAGCGCAGGTACCGGTGGATAATACATAGCTGCATTTGATATAAGCCACTAAAGTTGTATACTGCTGAGATTGCTATAGAGCCTATTTGTAGACTTTAGTATACACATAGTGTATACCTCCGCATTTGTTGACCACATATGATCTACGTAGTCACTCTCGGCAATCCCAAGACAGTCTTCACAGTTGTCGCATCACTGTTGCGGCAGTAGAATAACGGAAGCAAAACGCCGATCCAATTGTTAAAATATATGTTATGAACGCCAGCTTCAGATACAAGTGGATTCGAAACAGGCATCAAGCTAACAGCAAAGACACTCGTAATGTTTGTAGCTGACAACGCGGACTTTGTGAATGTGCCATGAACCGATGTCGCGCATGTGGTGTTCGCGTTGTGTGTCGTCCGATTCTCGGATACTTTTCACATTGTCTTCATATCTCGGCTGCGTCACTAACATCGGGCGACTTTTGTTGCCTAATATCCTGCACTATAAACTCATCAACGTTTCTCATTCACTTAAAATAGGTGCCAAATTCTCTGAGCCCACGCAGTATTTCGCCGGCGGTATGCCTGCGCAGCCACGCATATGAGTACCTCAATGCTGTACTGATTGCTTTGACCTGTCATCGGAACAGAAAATTAGCACTAACATACGTGCGGGCATCACATTTGGCGGTACGCTGGAAGATATGCTACAAATACGCTGTATTACTCATCGACGCTGACAATAATCCGTCTAAAACGTCTGAAGGGCACCGTAACGGCTTTTACAAACAGCGCATTCATGTTAGCGTTCCAGTCTGATGCGATAGCCCACAGCGTTTGTCTTACAACCTGCCAGCGCATATCCTTCGTCCACGAAAAAAATGCATAACGGAAAAGAAAAGCCACCCGTTCCGGCGCGCATGGCGCATCAGAGAGAGAGAAAGAGACAAAGAAAAAAATGAAGGAGGAAAAGGCGCTCACACTCCTCCGAGCGCGCACGCCCTCCGCGCGGAGCTCCTGCGCATGCTCGGAGTTCTTGCGCATGCGCGGCGGTGCGCCGTCTCAACGAGCGCGCCAGGCACGTAAACGGTTGTGCCGATGTGCGGTGTCTCCCTGAACGTTGGTGTCTTTGTATGCGTGTTCTTTGTGGCATCACAAGTCAACTACATTGAATGGTAAGCTTTATCAAAGACGTTTTGCGTCAATACCTCATGATTATGTGAGCGCATTTCGTAGCGCGAACCGGCTGCACGTAGCGCAGGCGACTCGGGTATAGTGTCGGTTTGTCGTTGACATGGTTTGATAACGCGCTCCTGTTCTAGCTTCTACTATACGGAATGTTTTACGGCGAGCGATCGCTCGTGCTTGTTGATTTTATCATTATAGCTTAGGTGCGTAAAAAAGGAAGTACACCATGTTTTAACTTGATACTGAGCTACCACTAAGCGGATTGTGTGTGTTGGGCAGCCAGTGTGGTAGATCTCATTTAGTGGCGCTTGATCCGGCCGCGATGAATGCTGCACCGTATGTGTAGCGAAATTCTCGTGACACGCTTTGCGCATCTATCTCGAAATTGTGTTAGCATCAAGAATTTTCAAACAGACAGGCATAGTTGAATAACTGCTAGCGTACTAGGATGAAAGGCCGTGTTTGCGGGGCATGCATCAGCAGTGTGTGCGCTGCCGTTTTCGCATAGTTTAAAAGTAGCAGTATTTTTAAGGTTCCTGGCAACCAATCTAAATAATTTTGGGAAGTTACAGCAAGCAAAACACGAGACTTGAAGAAATATCTAGTAGAAATCTCTAGATTCACCCAATCTATTTATATGCAACCACAGACGCTTTTGGAGCATGAAACCTGCGATAAGCTTAGTCACTTGCAGCTCCGCAACTTAGCCGAAAAAATTAGAGAACAATAAATTAGTCGCTCCGGGAACACCTTTACACGTTTCAAACTGAAGGCATTGCGTTTGACGGTAGTTGGAAGATTTGTTTTTTGTCTCTTTTTTAAACAATTTAGCAGCAGAAGTTATCTTTCGAGCTATATGAAAAGCGTTAAGCGGCTTCCGATGCTTCGGCGTTCTGTAGTTTACGTGCTCTTAATCACAAGGCAGCTGCTGGCGCAGATTCGCATTGTGCTAATCGTGCATGGTATGAAGCCATTGTCGTGCGTAATAAGTGTTCCGGTTTTCATTACTGTTGCATGTAGCGCCGTCGTCTTGGACAGACTGCATACAATATGCGCTGTACAAAAGAAAAGAAGAGCCAGATTATCAATTTGGTGGTCTTTTCTAAGTAGATAACGCACAGATTATTCAAATAATTCAGTGGGCATTGCATTTGTTCTACCCTTATCAACACACCTAAGAGATCGTAACATGTTTTAGTTGATAAGTAACCTGATCAGTACGCCCCCATTCATGTGCATTCTACTGAAAGTGTGGCAAATGTATTCATCTTGAAGTATGAAAAAAGAGACATTGCATAGTGTTCTAAGCGGAAATAAATTGCAAATCTTAACGTGATTGTTCAAAACTGCAGTCAGTATGCTGAGCATGTTCGTTCGGCACGCGCATATTGCATTAACACCTGAAAAATGTGCACAGTCCAGCCGGGTATCTTTGTTTCAACAAGTATTATTATAGGAATCGTTTGGGATTCTCGCATTTCTTTTATTTTTATAAGTACACTGTGTGTCACATGAACCTGTCCTAAAACGAAACGTACCGTTGCTGGCACCGGCGACCATTACGGTTGTCTAACTGCTTATCATACTGTAGTATAACGAAACATCATAATGGTACTGATTAATATTCCCATGTAGTCTTTAGTCAGAGGTAAACAAAGTTAACTAGAGGCATAAGTGATGAGAGCAAATTATATTGAAAACTACTACTGAAGCGTAAAAATAACTAATTGTATAACTCATTGTATAGTTTTTCCTCACATTGTTGCATTTGCTTTACGTGTGTCTCTGTGTCTTCCGTGCTGTACTCGTGTGGCCATCAATTACGAACTTGCCGAAGCCCTTGTCAGCTTTATTAATCAAGGGATTCAAGTCAGTTGAATCTAACACTGCATGTCAAGTGACTGACGTGTTATTCGTTTTATCTAAATATTGTGGACTGGCAGTACTTGGCAAGCATTAAACCACAATATTTTTTTATTGCACTTAAGCTGCAGGCGTCATAGATTGCCAGAAAATTTTCATGAGAACAGCCAGGGAAGGCTTGGAAAAAGATCGGGAAATTTTAAAATGGCCACATAGGTATGCTGTCTTGTTATATGTCATACAAAGTTTCCAGAGAATCTCTGAGTTAAATATATTTTTAAAACGTTTCACCTGATAAAAATTGAAGGAAATTGGTTCCATTTATTGAAAAATAAAAGAAAGTCAAGCTTACTGACAAGGCATTTCTTACTCAATATGTGTTTTTTTTTGCGTTAACTAAACGTCCTGAACCTCGATAGCCTAGAAAAAATTTTAATCTTTCAAAGCACCTTAAATAATTTACTGTAATAGAATTCATTCGAACTATACTATCAGTTCTGTTTCCTAGGAGGTGCATATCTGTCGTGCCATGACACAAAGTGCTCGTGTGGTATTTCGGGTGCTCATGTGGTATACCTAACTTGGAAACCTGTTAGCACGCCCAAGAGGCCTCATTACCTGTAACAAATTAAGTGACCATATCGATACAATCAGCCCACCTGCCTTCCGTTGAAGTTATGGCCAATCACCCATTCATTTAAAAGTATGAGAAAGACATTTAAATGTGTATTAAGCAAAATAAATTACAATCTTAGGCATGATACTGTGAATATTCCAGTCACGTCTTCTGAAAATATCCCTCTGCACGGGCATACTTAACTACCAGCCAAAAAAATGTACAGACAGCCCAACTGGGTAACGTTTCAGCAATAAATATAGAGACCATTTGGGATAAGTACAATAATGCATCATATATGAACGTGTCATAAAAGGGAACATACTGTTGCTGGCACGAGCAGCAGTTGTGACTGTTTAATTGTTCACCATACCATGCAATAAAACATTCTATAAAGGTGCTGATTTGTATTGACAAGCAGCCATTAGTCATAGTTAAACCGCATTAAGTATTGACTTCGATGGTTTGAACAAATATATTAAGCTGCTTAATGAACACACAAAGAATATACACTTGTTATTTTTGCCTCATATTGCTGCATCTACTTATTTGCAGCATACACCTGCAGCACCTTTGGGACTAATGACACAAAGGTCAAGGCCAGCCTGGCGACCATGCTTGCCAAGGAGTAGTGTAAATATTTAATCTGTTTCCATAATAGCATACGACATGAATTTAAATAATTCATCTATTATATCGAGCAATAAAAATGGTGAATGCATTGCTGGCGCATTTGTTTTATTTTTCGCACTGCATGATTCAGCACTATATAAATTCTTTCTGTTTGTGCAACATATATGAAAGTACAGCTGGTTCAGAAGCATTATTAATCTACTAACGGTAATGCATAAGTGCAGATGAAAAGGAACAGGTGCACATGCATAAATACATTCAAAACTTTTTGCTACCGCATGTAAACAAAAATGTAAACTAACTTGTAGATAGCCGCTATGGAGTTATGGCCTTATACACTCTTTGTAGACTTGTCTATAAGATGTCGGTGTATATAGAGTGCCTATAGATTAAAAAAAAATTCATATTTGTTAACAAATGTATGCAGAATGTCATAGAAAAAAAGTGTATCGGACTATAAAGTTCTGTTTTTGTAGACTGAAGTCTATAGAATGTCTATAGACTATCTATATACATTTGTATATAGACATTCCATAGACTTCAGTCTACAAAAGTAGAACTGTATATATAGTTCTACTTTTGTAGACTGAAGTGTATAAAATGTCTACGGACAAATCTCATCTGTAGACATTCTATAGACTTCAGTCTACAAAAGTAGAACTGTAAGCCTATACACTTGTCCATAGACAGTCTATAGACAGTCTATAGACTCAGACTTCTTATAGACTAGTCTATAAAAAGTGTATGGCCATAAGTCTCTAGAATGTCTATAGGCAGTGTATAGACAGTCTATAGACTCAGACTTTTTATAGACTAGTCTATAAAAAGTGTATGGCCATAAGTCTGTAGACCGTCTATAGACAGTCTATAGACTCAGACTTCTTATAGACTAGTCTATAAAAAGTGTATGGCCATAAGTCTATAGACAGTCTATAGACAATCTATAGACTCAGACTTTTTATAGACTAGTCTATAAAAAGTATGGCCATAAGTCTATAGACTGTCTATAGACTGTGTATAGACAGTCTATAGACTCAGACTTTTTATAGACTAGTCTATAAAAAGTGTATGGCCATAAGTCTATAGACTGTCTATAGACTAGTCTAAAGAAATGTCTATAGACAGTCTATAGACTCAGACTTTTTATAGACTAGTCTATAAAAAGTGTATGGCCATAAATCTATAGACTGTCTATAGACTAGTCTAAAGAAATGTCTATAGACAGTCTATAGACTTCATAGACAAATGTCTATAGACTGTCTATGGACTTTCTATAAAAATTTTTGTAAGGGTGCCTCATAACCAGAGAGTGGTTTTGGCACGTAAAACCCCATAATTTTAATGATGCGAGGAGATAACAAGCTCAGACAATGGCCTAGTGCACGATTAATTCAGCAACAAACAGGCAGAGCGTTAGATCGGTATCAGTAACTCCTTTTTTTTTTTTTTTTTGCACCGCAGGATTTCATCTGCTCTTATCAGCCACCGCTCACAACCAGCCCACAACGTAAGCAGGGCACCGCTATGACCTATGACAAATGGAACCTAATCACTAGATTAACCAGCGTGAGGGCCCAATTTTGTAAGGGTCTTTTACTTGCAATCTTAATTATTTCTTATGATCTGCCCCGCTGTGGGGCCGCTACAAACGATTGTGTGGGCCCGGCTCCATGTGAGTCAGTGTCGAAGGGCAACATGGGTGGCATATAAAGGAAATCATTGAATAATACGGCCGCTATTTTCTTTAATCTTTGGCTATATGCGTTCTCTAAAATGTCAGAGTCAATCACTCCAACGCAGCAAGAACTGTCCTCATATGTATTCACTGGTGCTAGATTGACGAATATTTGTTTGGAAAGGACTATAGTAGCACGCGTGGCAGCTAACGAGCATTCTTCTATAGTGCCTCTATGTCTATAATATAACGCACGCACACACACACACGCATAAGCACACTCACACACTGTATGCGCACGCAGAGATATATTGAAATAGTACATTACCAACTTTCACCGCTAACAGACGCAGCAGTTCGCAAATTGGTAGTTTAACTATCGACTATAACCGGCGCATATGGTTACGTGTTTACCTTAATCTTGCGCAGAGGATAGGCAGTTGTATTCAAGAGCGCATTAAACCGGTAGACCTTGTTCGAAATTTCGCTGTGGCTGCAAATACATCGATGCTGGTTTGTTTCTAACGCTATTTACCACAGAACAATAACTTGCTTGCGTATGGACGGAAATAACCACTCAATATAGTACTACATGTATACGATAGTACAACTTTATGGTCAGTTTGCAGATACAGATGAGTTTAATTTCCAGGTAAACTGTCTGGTGAACGCATCACAAGACTTGAATTTGAATTATATCGCAGCCCTCAGCAGCGTTGTGGACACTTGGAGACTCTGCCTAACAGCAAAACTTTCGATATAGTCAACACAGAGATGAATGTTTCCGTTCTGCGTCTGAGGGCCCCCTTTGAGAACTGCACCCACCATCACATCACTGCATCTTTTTATTTTTTCTCCTTTTTCTGATCGCTGCTGTTCTGCTCACCCAGGCAGAAGTGATGGCGTGACGTGGGGATAACGTCAGAAATACGTGCGAAGGTAAGTTAAGATAGATGGCCTTGCGGTGAAGCCCAGCTTCCCGCTCGCCTCCGCAATGCCACACGCATGAAATCGAAGTGAAGAAACTAGAGCCGATGGTACCAACGCAAATATATATATATATATATATATATATATATATATATATATATATATATATATATATATATATATATATATATATATATAAAATGGCGCAAGAAGTATATACAAGATAGGAAGGTATAGGCCACTGAAAAGCCTAAAAGAAGGGGTAAAAAGGAAAATCAGGCTTTAAAAGAAATAGGGAGAAATAATGACCTGGAAACGGGAGAGCTGTTACGGCAAACGAAGCGAACAACTGGAATTCGTCGTCCAATTATAACGGCTCTCGAAAAAGTTCCGTAAGGGCCTCGTTTGCAGGGCGAACAGAGACTCGGTTTCCGATGCGTGGCGCCAGATGGACCCAGCTCCTCAGTTCGTTAGCGTCTAGGCACTTCCCCCTTGCCGCCGTTGCATTCTGCAACCCTCCTTCCCCGGCGGGACCCTAAGCCGCCTCTGGATCCCACGCTGCTCGGTACCATCGTGACACTCTTTGTCGGACCTAATAGCGTGCAGTATCACTGTGGCTGTAAGGCTGGTGTCAGCGTGTCAGAATTGCTACAACGTGTAGATAACCTGCACGGCGGGTCGTTACGGGTATGCAGCAAAGATGCCGTAATGTCTAGTGCAGGCATGGACTTATATAAAAGCTTATCTGATCTAGAAGTGTCCCCGCAGTCGTTAAATAACACTGGTAAGGATGAGATTTGCAGCCTGTGTATTGGAACTTCTTATCTCACGCTCTGTGAAATGGATTCAGTGTTCGGACTCGGCGAGCTTTATTTTGTTCTGTTGACTTCGCTTCGTAATGTAAGCCTAGTTTGGTAGTTTCGCACTATTCCCGCGAAGTTCCACAGAGAGTTGTATGTTTCCGGTTTCATTTTTAACGCAACAGTCGCAGTCGCATAAAGATGAGGTCGCGATGCCATCACAATAATGAGCATCATCGAGGGGGAAAAAAGGAACTTTTTGGTGACCACAGACTATAAAAACTAAAGAAAAAATTGTATTGCAACTTCTTGTGGTTGACAGCGTGCTCAGCATTTGGAGTGGTGTATTCTATAGAGGAGATACAACACGGATGATTTAGCATCCACAAAATATACGAGAATAGCAACATATAAGAACGTGGCAAGGATAACCTAGGATATATAGCGTAGTGATATATTCATTGCGCGCTCAGCCATCCGCCTAAACTAGCTGACGTTCTCACTTGCCGACGTTGCCATGCTGATTGAAGCATATTTAGTGTAAGCACATCAGCGCCCTGTTACCTTCCAAATTAAGATCCATTTGATGAGTGTAGGGAAATGTGATGATTGTCTGCACTGAGTCACGTACAAGCATATCAATATCAGCCTAATCGCTAGAAAACTCTGCTTGCCTGGGTTTTCACAAGAAATGCAATATTTCAGCAAGCTTTTTCAACTTACCTGCCATATACTTGAGCATAATTTATAACTAGACAGTTGACAAATGATGATACTTGGGCAAAATTTCACAGCTTACCTACCCTAGTTCTTAGATGCAATGGAGAAATGCTGATGTTCCAAACCAAAGTATTTGTGTACTTTTCTTTTTCAGGCGCGTATGTTAAGGTCATCGAGCTTTCCGCTCTATGCTTTCCAGCGTACTGTTTGGTTAATAAATGTCTCTCTTCTTTAGTAGCCTAAATGAACTTTTCGACCAGAACCATCTTCATTTCGCGCCGCCTACTAGTCAAAACGAGGAAGAAGCTGTATAGCTTGACGTCGTGAAGATGCGACAGTTCTACTGTTGCATTGGCGTAGGTAAGCAGAATGATCGTTCACAGCTATGTAAAAGGGGGAGCTCCTCAGCGTACAATTCCTCCAGCTCCAACAAACCCCTCCGCCGCTTCCATTGCATAAAGTAAATGTTTTTAGCCCAAGGCCAGGGCCCAAGCGGTAGATTGGAGGAAGTTACAAACCAAAACCTTCCCCAACTCCGTTCATCTCAGGAGGATATATCCAGACATCTACTCAAACGATAACTGCAAACTATGCGGCAGGCAGTGTTTACGCATCTCTCAGACACATCCTTTGGGGATGTGAGGTACTAGGAAGAGAAGATGCAGTCTACCCAGATGAAGCTGCGGCGAGGTGGACGGCCGTGCTGCGCAGCTCGAACCTCCAAGATTAACCATGGGTCACCCAGCAAACCCGTGAGGCGGCGAGGAGACAGGATCTCTGGACCTTCTCGGGGTCGGCCTAGGCCCAGACCACGATTTTGCCGGATTTTTCAATGGAGTGGTTACCACCACCACCGAGACCATCGTTCAAACAGAAGTATAAAGAATGTATCAACGTGTGCAAAAGCTCATTGTATGAGCATGTACTTTCTTCTTGCACCCTGTGTTGCTCCTGTGGGGACGCGCTATTTGCGGGGAATGGATGTATGCATTTTACGAACGTCTCTTACAAACCGTTGTAGTCGTTATGTTTACCTTAGTCCTGCATTCATTGTCGGTCTTCTTTGTTCAAAATCGTGCACGTGTTCAACAGACCAAAAGAGGACGGCGACGCTGTCAGTCATGAGGCATGTGGCGACCTCTGCTGGAACAGCTTCTTCATCGTGCTGGAAAAAAAATTTTTTTTAAATCATTTGCTCACACACCGGACGTGGAAAGCTCTACTTGATTGCGTGGAGCGTGACATCAGAAAAAAGAAGTAAGAAGAAAAATGAACCTACTTCCAACTTGATGGTCCAAGATTTAAGAGGTCACAGTGTTGCTTTCTATACATAAGTGGACTACGCACGCTGTTTAGTCGACGATATTACCTTCTCTCACCGCTGCCAAGTTCCGTAAGATTTCGATGGAAGGTGCACACACTGTTTTAACACTGCCCGGTGATATACGATAATTGCTGGACGGATGCTGCGCACTCTTTATGTCTGCCTCAGCAAATCGCGTAGCTTTAGCAACACTGCACGTTACTGCGCAATATCGGTACAGTGCTGTTACTCCTGGCTGAAGGCATTCTGGCTGTCCTGTCTCTAGCCTCCGGACCTGTATCTTCCATTCTATTCTTTCTCTATTTCATAGGTTGTTTTATTGCCTTGCACCTTCTGTCCTCAAACCCCTTCTTTCCTCCGCATATCTTCCTTTTTTTGTTTTTCGTGATATGTCCGTCCCCTTTTCCATTTCTTTTTATCTTCCCTATTTTACCGCGTCTTCTGAACCCGCCGGGCTCTCTCTTGCGGCAGGCCTTGTGGACTATAATTGGATGGCTGCGGAAGATTGGCACTAACAAGCGCTATTGGTGCCACCTACGGTTGCCACTAACGAGACGCGGCTCGAAGTCTATCTCGCTGCTGTTTTTCTCCTTTGGGTGATGGACGTATACTTTACGTATGGCTTATCCGTCCCTGTGAATTATTTGGGGGCTATTTTTTCTCCCCTTATCTCCCACATTGTTCTTTGCCCCTGCGGATCCACATTTATTCGTGTATATATATCACTGAATGATGGACTTTGCCACAAAATAAGTTAGCTTATATGTTCTGGCCTGGTGTTCCCTGATTTTGCTCACGCGACCAATACGCGTAGGTACAAAATTTGGTTATTTAAAGGAAGTGTCCTTGCAATTCCATTTCCTAAATAAATATGAGGCAATCATATTATTCGCAATTTTTTTTCCTTAATGAGAATTTTTTAAGATCCTTTTGAGAAAGCACTAGGCCCAAATGTATCACGATCTTTAGCCATGCAAGGAGCTCCGCTGTGATGGGACTGAGCAGAGATAGAGGCGGAAGAAGAATAAGTGTAGCAGAATAAGGAAAACAAAACAAAACCAAAATCATGGCGTTTTCCGTCAGGATATCTTTTGATGCGTGAAAACAGTGCATTTGGTGCAGTCGAAGAAGGACCAGATGAATCGAGCTAACTACTGTGGGGAGAAACGGCCAGGCTCACCAGGAGAGCTACCAGCAGCACGGCCATCCCACATCCGCGTATTTTTTTTTATTTTTTTTTATTTTTTTTGTTACGGCGTAGACAAAGCTGAATACCGCAGAGGTAATCTCCAAACACACAGTCTGAGAATACATATTAGGCTGCATGATATTGACTGACTATTCTCTAATGCAAGAAGCTCTTTCCAAATAAACTTTCAACGGACTCGTCAGCGACAACGTTTATGCTAGCAGTGATGCGGCTTCATGCGACGCAGTTACCGCAGCAACAGCAGCTAATGGGTCTCTTGAGCCAAAAAATGACTGCAGTATCTAAAAGACGTGAAGTTCTCGTGCTACCAGACATTTTTTGACGGAGTGACAGATTCCGCCTTGACATGGATGCGTTCTTTAAGAGTACGCATGCCGACGCAATGAATGAAAGAATGGTGAAGACAAAGTGCTGAATATGAGAAAATATTTCACTGAAAATTTATTAACCTGCCATCGATTTGCAAACCATAGGAAAGAAAGTACCCCGCAATTCCATTCGGAAAATTAGTCGTTGCTCTAAACACTGAAAACATTCTTTCCTTCGGGGCATCTACATTGGATTTTAACCACAAGAACGTACGCATAGCCGTCGGCGAGTTGCTTTGTGACACAAGGACAATACCTGGATAATTTACTGATTTATTATTCATTATTTTACGAAATCCCAATTTAATTGGTTAAGATGTAATACGTTCTATTATACTCTTTCTTCAAAAAGTACACGTTTACCTCCAAGAAACAAAAAATTATCTAACGTTAGTTTGTCTACTTTAATTCACGGAACAATTTCAATTGTTCACCCACATATATGTTTTCCCCACAAGCTTTCCCTCCCCGTCCCACCCGTTTAACCGCTGGCTTCTTGGCGAATAACTTCTTGGCTTCTTGTCGTAGTAGGTATGCGCCATAATATAGGAAGCAAGCAAGCAAGCGAATGCGCTTAAATGGTACGACTTGCGTATCAAAGACCACGTAAGCGACCCATGGAGCTCCGTGCGGTCAAGTTTATAACGCCTTCTGAGAATCACGCTGTAGACCATTGGGACAGCGCAATGTTCTTCAAGCACCACTCCAGCAGTCTCTTCCACTCAAGTCTAAATATTGTAAGGCAGTTTGTTGTGTGCGTATCATGGCCACGCATGCTTATATCGCCTTTCCGTTTCTCTACCACGGTTGCGCCTTAAAACCACGGCGCTGCAAGTTTGCTTTCTTTTCCTTCCCTCTTCTCCGCCCTTAAACTGGCTCTCTTAACTACTACACGCAGAGGCAAGAAACAACGCGCGCTTTAGATACTATAGATGAGATGAATATTTACAATTATTATTAGGGTTATAATTATATTCAAGTGCTGATTGCCGTGTTATAGTTTGTTAACGAAACTACCCCTCAATTCTAAATACCTTAAGGCAGTTTTCCTAGTCTCTAAAGCCGCTCGAGTTCACGCTGCTCCTCTGGCGGCCATTTTTCCAAGAAATTATGCCTTCCAACCACTCGAAAAATCGACTGTCGCGGACAACACCAGCCCCTTTCCACATAAGTATGAGGCTCGGAGCAGGAGCTATAGCGCTTGAAAGTAACCGCTGGCTTGACGAACCAACCGACTGAGCTACCTTTCCGGGCAACATTGAAGGATCATGAGTTCAAATCACATGTTATGTTCCTCTTTTTTTTTTTTAAGGTATTTTCCTTCCTTTTATCACAGTACGGAAGCCCTCCTAAAAAAAAAAATTCTATATCCTCAATTATGTGTGGCCACACATGTGCAGGTCATAAATACCAGGTTCTCTAGCCGAGTGCCATCCATGCGGTATAACCGAGCTCAGATTGGTCCACCTTGACTGATCAGATAGGGCGCCACTGTAGGTTAAATGAGGCGTACAACTCCTGCGGGACCCGCCGTGGTTGCTCAGTGGTCATGGTGTTAGACTGCTGAGCACGAGGTCGCGGGATCGGACCCCGGCCACGGCGGCCGCATTTCGATGGGGGCGAAATGCGAAAACACCCGTGTACTTAGAATTAGGTGCACGTTAAAGAACCCCAGGTGGTCGAAATTTTCGGAGTCCTCCACTACGGCGTGCATAATCAGAAAGTGGTTTTTGTCACGCAAAACACCATAATTCAAATTTTAATTTAACTCCTGCGGGGACGGTAGAGTATCCGTCTCCAGTGCAAGGGGACCGTGATTCAAATCCCGGTGCCGCGCAATTCTCCTCCGGGAAATACAAAAAAAAGAAAAAAGAAACCGTGTGTTGAGAAATTGCACAAACAGGCCTGGAGTGCGGCCTGATGCCGGTGACCAGAACCGGTAACGCACTCTCTCACCAGAGTAGGATTGGCCAACCTGGTGCAGTACTTGGCCACAACCTCCTATATGAATACAACAATCAAACCCCGGCCCTCAGTCCCCAGCAGCCGCGAAGCAACTGACCACGGCGGCGGTCAGATCTGTAACGCTGCAGAGGGTGCTAAGAATACCTGGCTCCGGACAGGCCGCCATTGGAATCTGAACCTGGCAACGTTTAACGTTAGAACGCTATCTAGTGAGGCGAGTCTAGCAGTATTATTGGAGGAATTAGAGGGTAGTAAATGGGATATAATAGGGCTCAGTGAGGTTAGGAGGACAAAAGAAGCATATACAGTGCTAAAAAGCGGGCATGTACTGTGTTACCGGGGCTTAGCGGAGAGGCGAGAACTAGGAGTCGGATTCCTGATTAATAAGGAAATAGCTGGTAACATACAGGAATTCTATAGCATTAACGAGAGGGTGGCAGGTCTTGTTGTGAAACTTAATAAGAGGTACAAATTGAAGGTGGTACAAGTCTATGCCCCTACATGCAGTCATGATGACCAGGAAGTCGAAAGCTTTTATGAAGACGTGGAATCGGCGATGGGTAAAGTCAAAACAAAATACACTGTACTGATGGGCGACTTCAATGCCAGGGTAGGCAAGAAGCAGGCTGGAGACAAGTCAGTGGGGGAATATGGCATAGGCTCTAGGAATAGCAGAGGAGAATTATTAGTAGAGTTTGCAGAACAGAATAATATGCGGATAATGAACACCTTTTTCCGCAAGCGGGTTAGTCGAAAGTGGACGTGGAGGAGCCCGAATGGTGAGACTAGAAATGAAATCGACTTCATACTCTGCGCGAACCCTGGCATCATACAAGATGTAGACGTACTCGGCAAGGTACGCTGCAGTGACCATAGGATGGTAAGAACTCGAATTAGCCTAGACTTGAGGAGGGAACGGAAGAAACTGGTACACAAGAAGCCAATCAATGAATTAGCGGTAAGAGGGAAACTAGAGGAATTCCGGATCAAGCTACAGAACAGGTATTCTGCTTTAACTCAGGAAGAGGACCTTAGTGTTGAAGCAATGAACGACTATCTCATGGGAACCATTAAGGAGTGCGCAATAGAAGTCGGTGGTAACTCCGTTAGACAGGAAACCAGTAAGCTATCGCAGGAGACGAAAGATCTGATCAAGAAACGCCAATGTATGAAAGCCTCTAACCCTACAGCTAGAATAGAACTGGCAGAACTTTCTAAGTTAATCAACAAGCGTAAGACAGCGGACATCAGGAACTATAATATGGATAGAATTGAACAGGCTCTCAGGAACGGAGGAAGCCTAAAAACAGTGAAGAAGAAACTAGGAATAGGCAAGAATCAGATGTGTGCGTTAAGAGACAAAGCCGGCAATATCGTTACTAATATGGATGAGATAGTTCAAGTGGCTGAGGAGTTCTATAGAGATTTATACAGTACCAGTGGCACCCACGACGATAGTGGAAGAGAGAATAGCCTAGAGGAATTCGAAATCCCACAGGTAACGCCAGAAGAAGTAAAGAAAGCCTTAGGAGCTATGCAAAGGGGGAAGGCAGCCGGGGAGGATCAGGTAACAGCAGATTTGTTGAAGGATGGTGGTCAGATTGTTCTAGAGAAACTGGCCACCCTGTATACGCAATGCCTCATAACCTCGAGCGTACCGGAATCTTGGAAGAACGCTAACGATAAAGTGCTAAGATAAAGTGCTGAATATGAGAACATATTTGACTGGAAATTTATTAACCTGCCGTCGATTTGCAAACCAGAGGAAAGAAAGTACCCCGGAATTCCATTCGGAAAATTAGTCGTTGCTCTAAACACTGAAAACATTCTCTCCTTCGGGGCATCTACATTGGATTTTAACCACAAGAACGTACGCATAGCCGTCGGCGAGTTGCTTTGTGACACAAGGACAATACCTGGATAATTTACTGATTTATTATTCATTATTTTACGAAATCCCAATTTAATTGGTTAAGATGTAATACGTTCTATTATACTCTTTCTTCAAAAAGTACACGTTTACCTCCAAGAAACAAAAAATTATCTAACGTTAGTTTGTCTACTTTAATTCACTGAACAATTTCAATTGTTCACCCACATATATGTTTTCCCCACAAGCTTTCCCTCCCCGTCCCACCCGTTTAACCGCTGGCTTCTTGGCGAATAACTTCTTGGCTTCTTGTCGTAGTAGGTATGCGCCATAATATAGGAAGCAAGCAAGCAAGCGAATGTGCTTAAATGGTACGACTTGCGTATCAAAGACCACGTAAGCGACCCATGGAGCTCCGTGCGGTCAAGTTTATAACGCCTTCTGAGAATCACGCTGTAGACCATTGGGACAGCGCAATGTTCTTCAAGCACCACTCCAGCAGTCTCTTGGGTTACTCTTATGAGAAAGCCTATTCAAATCGCCAAACCTGTTAGACTAGAATCGTCGATAGTGCGTCTTTGATTCTCCACGGCATGACAAGGGACGAGCAAAGGCGAATCCAAGCAAGATGTACAAAGACGTTCCATGAAATGCTGCATGCACTCAAAGGTGTTTTCGTCAACAGATTACTGCGACCTCATCTTCAAGAGTCACAGCACTCAGTCAGTGGCAGTTTCCTGCGTAACAGTGCCCTTAACCAGGACAGATCTTCACTAGCAGCGCCCGCCATGCCCGACCAGTCAACTGTGAACCAGTCAAAGCGGGTAAGTGAGGGTGCACAGCTACAACTAATGATCAAAGCTGAGGCTGTATATTTCATGACGCTGCTTACTTTTATATGAAAAAGCAAATCCTTAGAACGATGCTGGGATGAAGCAACCAGGTGCGCGGCGCTCTTTTGCGACGTAGTCTAATCTGCTGTTCGAAAACGGCAGCCCCTTCTAAGTTCGAAGGTGCCATGCGAATTCTGCCGCATCGAATGATCTTTCTTTTCTGCTTTCTTTCTTGGTCTCTCATTTCTGGCTCTGAATTCTTGTCAGAGGGAATGCTCACAAATGAAAGACGTTCTGCACGTTTAAGCGTTCTGCCCTAGAACTAACAAACCTGTATACGCTTCCAGAACTGTAGCCTGCTAGTCTAACCAAGTTCTTAGACGTGACGTAATGACAAGACGTGAAACGGAAAAGCAAGGCTGCGGGCTCGACCAGAACTGACTTTCCTGTATAGTACGCGTGTGTCGTACTACCTGCCTTGCTTCACTCTTCACCTGGTGATCACTCTGCCTTCCCTTTTTTCTCTGTTTTCGCCCCGTTACCCCTTCCCCCAGTGCAGGGCAGCAAACCGAACGTGCGTCTGGCTAACCTTCCTGCCTCTCCTTCCCTTTCTTCCTCCCTATATCCCTTTCTCCCTACCATTATGTCTCTCTCTGTCTCTCTCACCAGTAGTCAAGCCCATTTACTGTTTTCCTCCAGGTTCGCAAAACAGAAGTAACAATGAAGATAAATTACCCCATACTGCATTAATGCAACCAACAAATTGTCTGTGCCACGGTACGTAGCTTCCACCGCTAGTTTATAATCTATACTGTAAACGCAAAAGCATCGGCAAAGCCGAAATAAAGCTGCCTTCGCAGCTCTGGAGCAATTGAGAAAGAACTGGCTGGAAACTACTACTTGCTTGGAATTTTAGGCACAAATAAACCGACATTTAACCCCTGTGACCTGAGTGAAGTGATATGAGAACACCTCACAACATTTTCTCCTGCTGGCAAAATAATGTGCGAAAGAAACTCGCGAGTCATCCGGTAGCGTTCCGCGATGTCTGTGACGTGAACAACGCGTCATTACTCGTGCCTTCGTTTCTAAGCGACGAAAATCGAAAAGGAGACAGTCACCTGCGTGACGAAATCGCTGCCTCTGCAGGTGCAATACACCGTCGCTCAAATAGTTTCATCGTGGCAGAGATCCACTGGCCTTGTTGCGATGTAGCGGTGGGGGTTGTAATAACGTCGGGAAGCTGGTGACGGCGAAATTACCTCTCTTTTCGTCGTGTTTGTTTCTCGCGTGGTGCAAGACAAACATCGAGGAACGTGGATTGGTTTCCAGAGCGGTAACAAGGAAAAGCAAATAAGCGACCGAAGGAGAAACCTCGAAATGTTTTTGGAGGCAGGGTCCAGCAAACAGATGCATTGTGGCGTTCCTAAAATCGCTTTCGACGAAGCCATTCGTCTCTTTTAGGTACAATGCGAACATTTTCGTTTCACAACGTCCTGGCACGAATTCGGAAACACGTGGGAAAGGCACACCCCTGTGACGAACTATCCCTACTTCAGGCGATCGGTAACGTCAAGTGTTGGTGCGATCTTGTTGCCCGCTGTTGTCCGCTGCTGGCACAGTTTAATGAAATGAAAGTTTAGGGTGATCAAGACTCAGAAGATTGAGTCCTAATCTCTGGAGACCTTGAAATCAACCATTCAATACCTTTATTTTGGGGTAAAAGCAAAAGCTTTCACAGTTTTCACGCCAAATTGTTTTTGAGTTCAGCAATATTAAATGCGCAGCGCCGCTTGGAGTGTATCAGGCAGTGCTGGTGTTTTGGTTAAGAATTAAAACTAATACTGAATATTCGCATCCTCTGAGTCTGAAGCTGGTCACGTGTACAAAAAGTACATGGTTCAAGTCAACATTAAAGATAACAATTATGCTTACGCGTCGCTATTCTGTATTGACTCCTTTGGTAGTATTTTTTATTTCTTACGTTTTTCTTGACACGTCGCACTAGGGGCGTCTATCCATCAAATATGCGAACATAACGTTTCAGACTCTTGCCACACCAAAATCAGACTCTTACGCAAGACAGAAAGAATAAAAATCAAGTTGATTGCATAAATAAACGAAAAAGAGACATACAAACGTCAAGTTCACATCATCCCAATAGTACTGGCAAGAACCTGCCAACGTAGGTTAATTGGCATGTGGCACCTATGGGACTCCTTCAGCCGACAGCAGTGGTCTAACCAGTCCACTAACGAACTCCCGAAGCGACTCGAAGACGGTGAAAGGGGGGGAAGAGGGGCGGGGAGGGTCGATGCTGCCACGACTGAATTTCGGCGGTCCAGCAACCATCACAGCCGCGAAAGGCGAAACCGAGCGTAGAAAGACGGCAGCAGACGTCGCTTCAGTCGTGGCAAGCCACGCACGTGGTTTTAAAAGCGAGCTGTAATGGGTTAGAAGAGCAGTGCGGTAAGTACGGCGAAGAAGAGGCAGGAGGGTCTAGGAAACGGTCTTGCACAACAGCCCTCCACCAGATGTCCCCAGTTTCCACCACACTAACGAGACGCAGCCGTCGGTGCCGCGCTCACCTCCACCCCCTCTTCCGCCATCTGCCCTCATCCGCCACAGCAGGTTTGCAGCAATAGGAGAGTGAGAGAGCACGATGCATAGGAAGAGGGGGGACGCCGCGGCTGCCCCTAGGAGCGGCGGCGGCAGCCGCCTCTAATTGGACGAGGAACGACGAGGGCGACCGACCAGGAGATTGGCACTAACAAGCAGAATTGCGGAGCCACCTCCTCGAGTTGCTTTTAACGAGCACCTCTCTCCCCACCTTCTTGTCACCCGCTCACCCTTTGTAGCCCAAGCGCGTCGTCGCAGGCCGCAGCCTCGTCACAGGCCTCTGCCATTGCTCTTCCGCATCCTTCCACGCGCCCAAGTGCGCGCGAGCACACCGGAGCCTCCGCTGCCGCTTTCTTTTCGCGCTTGCAATAGGGCGGATGTGTCGTCTCGAACCCCCACCTCGCTTGCATGTCTGATCCCTTCCCCCCCCCCTTTTTTTATCTGGATTTATATTTCAATCTCTCTTTGGTTCTGTGCCTCGGCAATCTCTGCCGTTCCATGTCGGCGAGTGAGCTGCCTCTCTAACAAAAGGAAGAGGCTCCCAATTTAGCCTGCTTTGGCGGCTGCGCGCGCTAAAGCAGAGCCATGGGTAGGCCTATAGCCCTAAGGCCTTGCGCCACCACACCTCCTCCCCCCAAACATTTCGGACTCATTTTCACCGTTCTTTGCTTTGCAGCGGCTTCCCAACTTTTTGGTCTTGGTCTCGCGTGCAACTCTCATGACGTCGTCGCGTCTGCGAGCGGACGATATTAAAAACCCGCTCTGTGGGTTCAGTAGCAGCGTACCGCGAGCAGGCTAAGTCCAACAGGCGTCGCAACCTCCAGCCAGCTGTTAATACTTGGTACGTTGCAGCTACAAATCAGATGAGGAAGACATAGAGAGACGGGAGTTTCGCTTTCGCGTCGAGAACAAAAAGCGTTGTCGCTCCTTTTCTTCTTTTTGCATGGATAAAGTAAAATCGGTAAAGCGGCGCGCAAGCACAACCTTCCCCCCTCTCTCTCTCTCTCTGTCTCTCTCTCTCTCTCTCTCTCTCGCTATTCCCGCCTTCTCGCTTTGTATAGGCTGTCGTGCGAGCAAGCGAGCCCGTCGCGACCGTGTTATGCCAGGTATTACGGTTTCCGCGCTTTCACTCTGTCGCAGGTTTTGCATATACGGGACGCAACGATGCCTCTCCGCTATATAGCCTGCCTTTTCTGGCCCTGCTCGCAGCTTTGCCAAACGAGAGCTTCAACTGCATAGCTCCAAAGGCGGGTCTTCTACCAACTCTTCCACCTGCGTCTTCCCTCTCTTTTATATCGTTGGTGCCGTTATTAGCAGTCGACGGTTGCGTACGTATTGGCCGCGGCGAGTGCAAGCCACGAAGCTCTCCGCGCTGTCGCAGTGTAATTAAGATGTCACATCTTCTCACTAGCGCATTGTCTGTGCCCTGTCGACGTTGCTAAAAGTCAAAAAGAAGTAGGGGTGTCCATGTGCCTTCTCCTCATTCGAGAAGCTTCAGCGACCTTGTGGTATCAACTTACAGAGGGTGAGGATAGAAACCAGTCTGAAAGGGGTCGGCCAATGCGTTTTAGTAATTGCGGAAGTTTGGACATACGTGTTCACATACAGTATGTGTGCTCGCGAAAGTTACATCTATGCGCATTTAATTGCTATATAAAAAAAGGACACTTTGAAGATCGAACAAATATGGGTAACCGTTGATGTAAGAGTGGAGAACGTGACTGAAGGCGATCTACAGGAAACAAGAAGTGACTGTTGCAGTGTTATCTAGCTTTCCCGCAAGCCATTGTTTGTCTATGTAATGGCGGCATAGCCAACTTTTAAATCAAGGCATGCGTGCCTAGCTATAATTATTTCTATACAGGGGGTTTCAGTTAACTTGGACCGAGATATAAAAAAAAAAAACCCTAGAGCTCTAGAGAAATAGTACTGACTGCATAGTAGCTGCAGTCGTGTGTACTTACAGGCCGTATTTTTTTTATCACGACGTATTAATGAATCAATTGCTTTTAATTAGTGATTCAAACATCACTTACAGCGCATACATAGACAAGGGACCAAAATAACGACGAAGGCAAGCGATGTCTTCGTCTTTCCTTTCGTCCCTTGTCTATGTACGCGCTGTAGTGATGTTTGAAGCAATAGAAAACCAACTAGCCCGTACCCAAACCGTGCTTTAATTAGTGAACTTTTTAATTAGTGCTTGAATCGCAAACATGTCAATTACAAAGTTGCAGGGCACCTTAAATAACCCCCTAATGAAGAATTTATTTCGTGTTGAAATGTCCCTGGCTTCTTTGTTTTTTTGTTTTTTCTTTTTTTAGATAAAACAAGAGCCCGCGAAATAGGCGAAATGTGAAATGGATGCGCGCTCGCCGTTACTCAAGCGTCTCCAAGCAAACTTTGAAAGATATACGGCTGCATTCGTTTATCGCCGCATCGTACAAGGCTTCGTCATGTAGGATGGCTCGAGAGGTTTCGCGACCTAACTAGTGCTGTGCGATAAGCGTCAGCCTCTGTGGACTCAAGAATGTTGTGCTTGATCATGAGGCGCTTGGGATAGCTTTAACCTTCGTGTACCGCAAAACAAAGCTACAAACGAAATTCAACCAATGTTTTAAATGTACAATGTGGAAAAGAGCAGGAAAAAAGGAAAGGCATCTCTCGGAAGAACAGAAAAGAGCTACTCAGCAGTTTGTTTCAATAAAAGGTAAACCAAAAGCACGTAAGGCGTCTCAGCCACCCACAAAGAAACATCGAAAGGTGCAACCGGTTTAGCCCTTTACCCTTTCGGTCTTTTGAACTCCGGAAGAGAGGCACAACCAAAGCAGTTCTTTGCCTATTTCTATCTTTGTCGCAAGCTTTCTTATGTAAGGATAGGGGACATCATGAAGGAGCGGTAAACAGTGACGTTTTACACCTGTTTTGAGCGGTTATTTTTCCCTGCCACTTATAGCACGTGCTCAAACAGGTCACCGTCTGAAGCCAATGCTGCATTTGCTTCTTTCCAACGCTTGTGCTGTTGCAGCTTTGACCAACGGCGTTGGAATCTCGCGGCAGTCTCTGCTTATTTTTGCCTTTAGGGCGTCCGGTGTGATAGTTTCGCTGTTATACACGCGATCTTTCACGTAGCCCCACAAGAAGTCCACCGGTGTCATGTCCGGCGACCTTGCAGACCAGCGTACAGGTCCATGCAGGCCAATCCGTTGTCCAGAGAAAAGCTTGTCGAGCCGCGCTCGAGACTGACTACTACTATGCGCAATAGCACCACACTGCAGTGTTGAAACCAGATGTTCCGAAGGTGCGCAAGCGGAACGTTGCAACAGACGTCGTTAACAGGGCCCTCTTGGATGTCGTTGACGCAGCGTTAAGTCGTTAGTGTGTTGTCAAAAAAGGTGGGTCCGATGATGTTGCCATCAAGAATGCCGCCCCACAGATCAAACAACCACTGTCATTGGTGTCGTGTTTCCGCCAGCCATTGGGGATTCCTATCACTCCAGTACAGCGCGTTGCCAAGATTAACTTTTGCGTTTCTGGAGCAATTAGCCTCATCCATCCAAAGCACGCCAGTAAGAAAGTCTGGTTCTTCTTCACATTTCGTGAAAATCGAATTGGCAACGTCAAGTCAGTTTTCAAAATCTCGGTCTTCAAGTTTTTGATGAATATGTACTTGGTACGGGTGCATATGACCTTTTTTAAATATCCTCAAGGCACTGATGGCATTGAGGTTTCGACCTCCGCACTGGCGTTGCTCACATTACCGTGGCAGCACAGAATGCCAAAACATCCATTTCCACTTCTTGAACTGCCGTCGCAGTCCTGTGTCGCTTTCTTGTGAAGCTACCCATCTCGCAAAGGAGTTCGCACGTTCTAAGTATTGTTAACGGACTAGGGCGTCCTCCACAATGCCACATCCGTAATAGCTTGGCTGCCTTCATCTTGTCGCCGTGCGCCGCCCGCAGAGCCAGGACACTAAAAAGACGGCAAGGACAAGCGCACGCACCATTTCAGCCCTCTGATCATTCGTGAAGGGCATGACTATCTTCTTGAAGAGCAGGTCACTGACGTGGTACCGTTGAGATTTCCCATTATTATCTACGCACTGACACGTCAAGCAAAAATTATTTACGAAATCGACAACAGCATATGCTGGCCGTACAGATCCGCGAAAACGCATTAGAGGGACATGCCTTGCCTGCGCAAGGTTTGTTTCTACTGCTAAAGGGAGCAAAAAGAACATACGTTCCGGGCGCGCCTATCTACAGAACAAGATAAGTGCGCAAAATTACAGTCCCAAGTGCGCCGTCGCGGTTTCCCGGTTTCTGCATCACACAAGGCTGCAGCCGTTCATTTGGTGTCCCCTTTTGTTGACTTTCTTCACTACGGATGCCAAGAGGTTAATTCTTCGAATTAAAAAGAAAGACAGAGAGAAGAGTTCGAGGAAACAAGCTTCTCTTATGGGGTAATAAGAGGACGCTACTCGAAGCGACGAATGTATTGACTGAACAAAAATCAGCATGTCTCAAGCCAGTTGATTTTTTTTATCTTTAACATGTTTAAGTGCATCCACGCGTAGAATAATGAACTGTTCGGCTTCGGTACAGAGCACGTGCTAGCTTGAACAAATACATGGCCTAAAGCCAACTTGCAAAGCCGACCCTCCAGGGAACAAATGCCGCCGATCTGGCAGCTCTAGACAAGACGCGTATAACGTCAATAAATAACATAGCGCTCACTGTTGCACATGCGTTTTGAATCATAAGGGCCGTCATCATGATCAAAATTAATGTGTCCGTACGTATGCCAAACGTACACACACACACATGCGCGCACGCACGCACGCACGCACGCACTCACTCACACACACACACACACACACACACACACACACACACACACACACACACACACACACACACACACACACACACACACACACACACACACACACACACACACACACATGCACGTGCGTTTGTACGTTAAAAGCTCCGCAAAACTTCCATTTGGCGGCAAGAAAAGTGAGAGTAAAAGGACAGGGCACATTAAAAGCAGCCCTTAAGTGCTGGAAATGCGCGAACATGAATGCTGCATTTGGCGAGGGAAGCATAGAGAGCGTTCGCCGGTCTCCTTTTGCTTCGCCTGGGAGCCTTGCCCGCCTCTTCGCGTCAACCTGCGTCTCGCTAACATGCATTCGCACTCGACCGGAACGGAGCGGGCGCGACTAAAAGTCGCGCGCGCCAAGAGAGAGAAACGCGTCCGACGAGTCGAATCACACCGAGAAAGAGACAGCAGCGGACGCACTCAGAAGAAAGTGGGTCGCTCATTTGGGACGGCATGATGCCGTCGTGAAGCCCACCGGCTTCCGAGCACAGTGCCGCTTGCCGCTCCGTGGGAGGACATTAAGAGGGGCGGAAAGAAGAAACAGCTACTGTCGCTAATGCTGGCTGTGTAGTAGGCTCGCGAACAGCATTTTGCTTTCGTTTGAATCCCATTAAGGGCGTCTCTTCGTCGCCGCCTGGTGGTGCATTTCGCTGTCCTTTATCTTTTCTGCCTTTTTTTTTTTTTCGGTGAACCTGACGCTCTAGAGCTACTCACCAGCGATGCAGTACCGATAAGAAGCCGGCCTTGAGCAAAGGCAATAAGTTTTTTTGCATAACGGTGCGCGCTAGCACTTACCTTTGAAGCGTTCTGCGAGTTCTGTGGGAAATAATGTCGAATTCGACACCAGCGCGGTTTCCCGAGAGCAAATTCAGTCCACTTAAAGCAGCGTTTCCGCATACTTCATGCTTAAGTATTCGGAAGTGTATTCAACTGTTGCGCGGTAAGAACTCAACTAGTATGTAAGCGTTGTTTGGCCAAGCCTGAAGTTATTGTTCACTGTGGTTTAAGCCCTTTAGCAGAGTTAGAGTTGCTGCATAAGTACTTCCTTAAGAGTTACACGGTGTCAGCCATCGCATACAGTCACTTATTCGATATTGAACGCAGTGACGAGCACCTTGTTGTACTTTTGGCAACTGCTTCACACATCACTAGCGTAACAATATGCGTAAGGCGAAGCATGTGGGAAAGAGCGGGACAATGGCTGACCTTTGAGTGAAGGTTATTTCACTCGACACTGCACCATGGCTCAGGAATGTGGATTGCAGTGCCCACCATGCACTGAAATGGTTGCTGCGTTTCACTGACACTTCGCGGCGATTTCTCGGCGAAAATATTGTAACAAAGCGCCCTCGGTGCGTGTACTCAAAAGTTTTGGAGTGACGATGTGTGTTTTAAGCGACCTCTCGTTGTATAGCAGCCGCTGAAAAGTGGCGGTGACGTGCAATGTCTGCTTCACTCGAGTGACAGTGCTATAATACACACGCTTAAGTCGACAGAGGGCTTCGAGCTGAGGCACATTTGAGTGAACACAGAGTTAAGCTTGAACTTATTCAATCGCAAGCCGATGTCTGATAGATACGCGCGCGCATTTGATGAGCAGCAAACTATCGCAACGCGTCAAGTCGCTAGAATTCGCTAGCTGGTGAACCATGGTATGGCTAATACCAGATGTGCCTATTGATTGAAGTCCAACAGTTCTTTACTAACGCGACAACATACTTCTCCTCAGATAATCGTCTCATACTAAGGCTCTCACTTGCATGCGATGGTGTAGGCTGGGGAAAATACATATCTTCTGTTATTTTTTGGTGATTCATGATCCCATCTAGTGTCCCCTGCTGACCAACAATCTGTGCAACTCATGCTTTAATGAGCGGCTTTGCTTGCTGTCTAAAATTTCCGGTCGTTGAGACTAAATATGACACTTTGTTATTGCGGTTAACAAGTTTGCTTTTCGACAGACGTACCCCATATGGAGGACGTATGTCCTCTTGGATATGAAACAGAAAGAAAAAAAAAGAAATACATTGCCATTCCTACCTCCAGCGCGGTGAGTTTTACTCGGAAAAAAAGGGCCCACTTCACACCGAGAAAGTTCGTGCGGCGTGGTTCACGGTCCGTTTACTCTCGTTCGCCTCACTGAAGTACTAGCCTGCCGATTGACAAGGCCTCCTCCTCGTCAAGTATATTACAGCATCGCACAGCGCTGTTATGGTCGTCCCCTTCAAAGTGGGCGCATAGACGCGAAGGGAAATGGGAGGGAGGGAAGGGAGGGGTTCAGATTCGGTCCTTAGAAGCTGCGCGCCGCCCGCTACGTTGAACGAGCCTCCAACATTTGGCCGGAAATGCTGCGAACGACCATTCACGTTCGTTAGCACTGGGGGATGAGCAAACGAACTGGAGGAGCCGCCGCACCTTCTCGCCAGTTGGGGATGGGGGAGGAAGTGAGCAAGATAGAGAGGGAGAAGTGTACAAAAAAATGTGCACACGACACAAGGCCCGGTGGGCGAGCTGCGCGGAAAGACAGGAAAGTGAAAGGGAGCTCGGCCTCACGAGAGGTGACACAGCCGGAGAGGAGCGAAAGATGTAGGTCCAGGGCTGCTGCTGGTGCAGCAACGGCAAGAGCAGCGTTAGCGATCGGCTGCTGCTGCTGCTGGAGCGCGGGCCCAACCGTGTTCCGGCAGAGTGCAAAATCAAGCCTCCTCCCCTCTTTTTCTCGCGCCGCGTTTCGCGAACGCTGCGCGCCCCAAGCGCGCGCGGTGGCAAAAACGGAACCGCCGCTGCCGCCGCCCAGGAGGAAGGAGCGAAGCGGATTCCTTACGCGCGGATTGACACGCTCAATGAGTTCGTTAGAGGCGAGCCCCACGGCCGCGCTCTCTGCCGCAGCAACCCCGATGAGGCGCGCCCGGCCCAGCGGCGACGTGCCGCGCGGCCGCTTTGCGTCACAGGCCCGGGTTCCACGCAAAGCGGCGGGCTTAACGAAGGGAGTCGACGCGCGCGCGGTCCTCGCCGTCCTTGGGTCGTTTTCGCGAGGGGGGTCTCGCCCTGATTGAGTGACAGCCTCGGCGTTGGACCTCACCCTCGCGTCGCCCTCGCCCCCTCCGCGCCGTCGTGCTTTGGTCCGTTCGCGATAGGTATAGCAGTAGTCCCGGGAAAGAACGCGCAACGCTACGCTGGAGCTGGACGGTGAGCGAGAGGGGCACGGGGAAGTGGCGGAGGGAGACCGGCTTCATTTGCCCGTATTTGCCCTGATTGTGCCGCCCGGCTGGTTCGCATTCCCGGCCTTGCTTGCTTTCTGATTGTTGGCACAATTCGTCGTTACGAACGGCACGCGGGCTCCGGCGGTACCGGCCCCCGCTGCCGAGTAATTAAGAACCGGGGCCGCGGCAGAGCTCACGCCCGGTATGGCGTGATACGCGGGGGCGTTTATGTCGGCGCTGGAATCGTCCGGCGGAACGAACATGCCTCGAGAGGCGGGAGCCCGTGTGTGTCTGTGCGCGCCGCGTTTCCGGTCTGAAGCTCGTCATGCCGACTACCTCAGTCGCTCGCCTTCGTTGATTGGGTCCGCATCCCGTGCTGGCTTCTGCGCTTCGTGCGGCACGGCTCAGAGTAAAAGAAGCGTGAGCTTATCGCACGGTGTTCACTCCAAGCCCCTTTGATTGCCCTTGAATTTCTGAACGTGTGTCGTGGTGTCACCGCGCATCGCTGGCGCCATGCACGAAGACATATTGGTAGGGGTGCTCTGCTCTCGTTTCTAATCTTATACCAGACAAATTAAGCACATATTATGCAGTCGACAAACTAAATTGAATATAACGTATAGTTCGTGATACTCTCAATTTCAGTCTTTTTATTAGAATTTAAGCATCTGATTCTTTTCGAGCAGCTGTCGCGTCATGTAAGGTTAAGTCATATTTCACGATTCCATTGTAAGACCACGTTCCACAAGACTTAAAGAATTAATGGGACCGCTATGCATAAACTAGAAACTTGATAAATCAAATGTGGTATATTTCCGAGGTGCAGAGGTACATTTCCGGCCCTCTCGCAAGATTGGCACCATTTTGCTTCGGGGACGTAACTTTCTGTCCTCACCACGTGCCACGCAATGCACTCCGGAAAGCGCAAGTTGTGACAGTGCGCCAGAAAAATCAGCAATTTGTGCTGATGCCGGCTGTTACACGAATTCCAATTCATCGTTTAAAGCTCGAATCATATAACGTCCGTCGTTCAGCATTGCCTTAGTGCACGTACGGCCATTCATGGAACACCGTAAAGTATGGGCTCCTGAGCTGTTTTCATTATGAGCCGCTGATCTGTGACATAATAACGAATCGTCCATAAGAGAAAAACTATTTTCATTATGAAATAAAGTTACATTACAAACCGTGTATTTGTGTGAGGCAGATAACGTTACCTAGCATTAGGGGCAGACTCACGGGAGCACTCACTGGACTTATTTGTCACAAGCCTTCACAGGCTCCAGTAGTAGTATTACGTGATGGGAGTATATATTTAATAAGTAGTTACAAGTACAAGCTTTACAAAGTTAAACTGTTACGAAACCTGGGGCTCTATAACGTAAAGATATTGCAAACTTTTCTTTTCGAATTATGCAATCAGCCCTCCGCGATTGGTCAAGAACTTTTTTGGGCCACCCCCACTTTGCCAGTCTGTCTTGCGACGTCACAAAAACTGCGATTGCTCCCAATCTGACATGACGTGTACACACTGATTATGCATGATTTGACCGAACAAAAGAAAAATTATTACTTCAGATTCAACGCTTTTCGGCATTAACTCTCTGCTATTGGTCAAAAGGTTTCAGGCTGCGGCCACTTGACCTGCCTGTCATGCGACGTCACAAAACTGCGAAAACTCACTGCTTCAAAGGGGCGTGCACCCGTTAAAGATGCATTACTATGCCGAACAAAACGGAATTTTTTTTTCTGAATAGCCGGAGACTGCCCCGTTCCGAAACGAATAGAAGATGGCTGCCGCCGATCACTCAGGCACTGGCTACACGCACCTGGCAGAGGGCATGGGTTTATTTGCATATAACAAATCTTTTCGCGCGGCCGTATAACCTTATCGAGCCCTTCTGGCATGTATACGATGTCGCTCTGCCAACTGTTCTTTGCTGAGGATCCGTTTTAGCGGCATCTTTAACTGCCCGTTGCACGCCACCGCGATTTCAGACGAGCCACTGCAAGCGAAGTAAGGCAAAGCGGACCAATCGCAGACGCTGGCACGTCCCTCTTCATCCGAATATCTATTTCCAGTGCCCTAGCTCGGTCCCATCGAAACCCTCTCCACTTGAACGCGTTTCTCGCCTCTTGTCAGTCAATTGGATAAGAAAAACCGCTCAGTGTATGCAATGGTATTCGTTCTGAAAGCAAACAAAAGTGACCTCCTATAAACGAGGAGATACTTTGATTGGGCTGTACAGGCAACGCTGCGGCTCACCGCCCGATTGCTTGCGTCTGCGGTTACGTAAATTTGACGTCAGGAGATTGAATAAAAACACATTGGAATAGTTTTACGTTATATGGCCTTTGCGCAGGCACAAGCACAATGTTATGACATACCTATTAAAACAAGGTGAAATTGCATAATAGTTAGCCAGGGCACGAACGCGACAAAGAACAAATAAAGCGGGTTAATTTAGGCAAATTTGAGTGGTCGCCATGGGTGAAGAGTAAGAGAGAGGTAAAATATGGAAAGGGGAAAGTCGTACTTCAGAAAACTTTGAACTGCAATTCTAAATGTATTGCGCAAGACAATTACCGCTAGGTGCAGAAAGGAAAGACACAATAGGAAAAAGCGCATACTACCACCTGTTGATTTCTGGGAGAACCAGCAAGCCAATATAAAGGCATGATACAAATGTGCCACATGGAGACAGCCCTTCGTTAAAAAAAAAAAAAATCCTTCATTCAGACATACACGTCTTCTCTGCCAACGCGTACATAAAGGTCATTTTATGCAAGCAACCCACACGTGTTCGGAATGCTGGTAAAACATTGCTTGCGACAATAAACGAAAATGGAAGAATAAGAAAATTCGAACCCTATGATACATGACCCAAATCTGGTTACAAAACCGATGAAGCCTAAAAAAATCTAATCTTTTCCAAAACCAGCTGCGGGGTGAGTCTCATGTGACAATTATTGGCTCCGTTCGTGAGGAGTATTCTATTTGATATTTTGTTCCCGCCCTGCGCATTCGTTCGCCCACACCGTAGGCCACGTGCAGGATGAGCAACACCATGTGCCCAGACACTACGTCACTTCGACCTTGTGCTGAATTGAAACTATGAGCAATATAATAGAAAGCAGAAGGTAACAGCACGGAAGACGACAGCGAATTGTAGTACAGCAACAAGTTTCGATAATTAGAAATGTTTAGGCATCTTTCTTTAATTGCTTCAGCGCGCATGGAGAATTATAGCCTCAAAAGCGTCGGGAAAAATCATCATCTGCAGCCCTATGAGCGTGAGAAAGCTCAGAAAAGAAAGATAGAAATGCTCAAAAAACATCGATGACAAATCTGACGGTTTTCAGGGACTCACGACACGCTTCTCTTTGCTACCAACCAATAGAGCTTCATGACGAATATGTAAACTCACGCTATTGTGTGCATGAAGATACGTAGCTTATCAGACATTAGGCAAAAGTTTGCAGCACAGCATTAGGGTTACTGTCTTCCAAAGCGGCGCACGCCCAATGCAATTAAGCACTAAAACTATTCAATGTATTTTGAGATGACAAACCAGAGGCGCGCCACAGAAACATAAGCACGCACCTTCCTCAGTTGTCAGTAGTGGCCTCTGGCCAACCGGCCGCTGCCAGCGTGCTCCAACG
Source organism: Dermacentor variabilis (assembly GCF_050947875.1). Lineage (NCBI taxonomy): Eukaryota > Metazoa > Arthropoda > Arachnida > Ixodida > Ixodidae > Dermacentor > Dermacentor variabilis. The sequence goes on along the minus strand of NC_134571.1, from coordinate 71,248,753 downwards.
CTTACCCGCTTGAGCGCGAACGGCGTAGATAGACAAAATTATGTTCGTAAGACAGCTACCCGCCTATCGTAGAAATTTCTTCTTATTTCGCCAGCTGCGACGCCTGTTTAGGTTTTGTGAATCGACTTACGCTTACTATGGGCACAAGTAGCGAAGTTCGCACCTGCGCTACCATTACGTAAACGCCTTTTCTTTATTCATAATTTTTTTTTACTACAGCGCTCACCTTTGCAACAGCGGGCATTGCAAGCTTGTTGATCTTATGAACAGATTCAGCTATGTGAGTACGCTGTTTTCGTAAGATCTTTTCTTACACCAAAATTTGTTCCTAAGTTTGCTTAGTGAATTCCGCTCCAGATGAACAGAAAGTTTGCATGCGGAATCAAAAGGACAATTGACGCGTTAGCAAGTCAGAACATTGTGCAAAAGACAAAGTGCAGAAGAAGCCGGAATTATTCAGATTTGAGTGACCGGAGCTGCCTTGCGGCTCCACTCGTCAGTGAGGTGTGACCTATTGTTGGCCATCTTGGCTCAACTCCTAACGTATTCGCCTAGGGCACCACCTATAGAGGCGGCACTGATAGCCACCTAGCGGGTGCTTCCAACAGTACGCTCGGGAGCAATAGCAGACGACAAACATTTGTAGCAAGGATGTCTGAAGTTCGCGGCTGCAATTTCTCCTTTGTTTGGGTGCCAGACTGTTTCTTCTGCGGTGACAGCTGTAGGGAAGACATTGGCCTTGGTGGAAGTGGATATGAACGCGATGTTGCTGATGTTTGGGACCCGGTCCGCATACGTGCCAGGTGCGTCCCGCTGACAAACGCCATGAACGGCATTTACATGAAGTGGAGCTCATGTTAACTAGCCGCTAAATTTTGTTGAGTAATGCTATGCTTCGATCATTTTTTTTTAATTCTACCTTTGCAGCAATGATGCTTCTGTACCTCAATAATAAGCACCCGTCGTTAATGCAGACTAATATCTCAAACGAATCCGCGCGGTGCGACGTCTGCGCATGCCGTTGTTATATTTCTGCCGATGAATACCTTTGACATCGCCGAATAAGTGCAGCCAAAGTTGCCTCGACAAGAGTAATTGCAAATTTATTGATGGAAGCGCGTACACTAGTCAGTGAAGTCACGAAAGGCACGGGTTAATAAAAGAGCGAGTTAGCGCTGTACTGCCCATGCGATTCTACTGCATAGGCCTCTGGACTGCCGTTCCCGCTGCAGTTTTTGCAATATTATATTCCCTAAGAGAGCTGCAAAGTACAAACGTACAAAGCTAAAGTCTGACCAACTTTTCACTATTTTTTTAAATGTTACTAGAGAGAGATGCCACATTATATATTTAAAGGCAGATCAGAGCCAGTCAAAGTAGATGAGCGCTGGCGGCAAGAAAGAATTCAGTTGCGCTCAAAATTTAGATCCAAAAAGCGACTACGGTGTGAAGCAAACAAATCGCTCGGTGTGGTAAGTCTGTTCTGACAGCGTCGAGGGTGGATGACTTCCCAAACGTAACGCGAAGATTTCAGCGAAAATGGAACAAAAATGCCATACGCAGCAGCTATTAGCAATTCTCACCCTGAACTACCTATTTTCTAAGCACATTTTCCCAAAAAACCACAATATCTAAGGCGCCCCCGGGCGAAAAAAATAAAGTTGTTAATGAAGCACTTGCTTGGTAGCATTCCGATAAGACACAGCGTGATGTAGACCCTTTACAAACGAGGCAGGGTGAAAACCTCGCTCTTCAAAAAAATCAACAAGAGTTATGCATGAAGCAACTATGTTCAACATGCGCGAAGCCGCGCATAAGATAGACACAAAACCATGAAGTGCGCGACAACTGGGGCCCTATAACGTAAAACTATTCCAATATGTTTCTATTCCGATCTCCTGACGTCAAATTTGCGTAACCGCCAACGCAAGCACCGGGCAGTCACCCGGAGGGTTGTCTGAACAGACCAATCAAACGCTCTCCTCGTTCATAGGAGGTCACTTTTGTTTGCTTGAAAAACGAATAACATTGCCTACACTGAGCGGCTTGTCGTTTCCAATTGGCTGACAAGAGGCGAGGAGAACGCTCAAGTGGAGAGGGATTCAATGGGACCGAGCCACTGCACTGAAAGTCGATAACCGGGTGAAGAGGGTGGTGCCGGCGTCTACGATTGGTCGGCTTTCCCTTAATTAGCTTGCGGTGGCAGGTCGAAAATCGCGGCGGTATGCAACGGAAGCTCAAGAATGACGCTACAACGGACCTTTAGCAAAGAAGAGTTGGCAAAATGAGGGGGTAAACGTGCTGAAAGTGCTCGAAAACGTTACACGGCCACGCCAGAAGTTTTATTATATGCGAATACACCCATGCTCTCCGGCAGGTGCGAGTAGCCAGCGTCTGAGCGATCGACGGCAGCCATCTTGTGTTCCTTTCGGAACGGGGCATCCTGCGGCTATTCCGAAGAAAATTCAGTTTTGTTCGGCATATTAATGCATCTTTATCGCGTACACGTCACTTTGACGCGGTGAGTTTTTTGCGGTTTTGTGACGTCGCGTGACAGGCAGGTGAAGTGGGTGCAGCCCGAAATCTTTTTTACCAATAGCCGAGGGCTAATGGCGAGAAGGGGTCGAATCAGAAATAACTGTTTTTCTTTTTTTTTTTTTGTCAAATCGTGCATAATCAGTGTGTACACATCATATCAGATGGGGAGGTATCGCGGTTTTCGTGACGTCGCGTGACAGACAGGTTAAGTGGGGGTGGTCGAAAAAAGTTTTTTCACCAATCGTGGAGGGCTGATAGCAGAATTGGAATAGAAAAGTTTGGAATAGTTTTACGTTATAGCGCCCCTGGTCCGAGGATTTACCGGGCCGTGTAAAACCAACAATTTGACTTCTTGCAAGCTTCAGTAGCTTTAACATACAACACAATGCGATCATGCCGTCGTGTTGCCTAGCTAGCGGAACGCGGTAAAGAAGCAGCAAACAGTATAAGCGGCAAACGGCTTTCATAACTTTAGCGAAATGCCTTTAAACCGCACGCTGCACTGCAGACGAACTTCGTCGCTTACCCGTCTAAATATTATCGAGTCAAAAAAAAAAAAAGAAACACCGACGCTACATAGGAAAGGATGAGAACAAAGAACTTCCCGCCGAACGGCGGCCGTTCATTGCTACCGTTGCTCCCGCTGATGAGGCTTTGCGTGTAATGATAACAACTGTATGGCCGGCACCTTTTTGCCGGTATTCGAACCACCCACCATGCAACAATTCTTCTTCGACATTCCTTGAAGCTTTGGGCACTCCACACATGCAAAGGGTGCTGCTTATTTTGCTCCGAAAACGTGAGTAAGGCAGATAGCACGATCAAGGACGCAGCAAACTACGGCGCGCGGCTGGCTCTTTGAATACGGCTGCTTTCCGTTGTGGTTTAGCACGGCACCGGAATTTCACATAAGAGAGAAAGAGAGAGAGAGAAAGGATGTATAGAAAGACAAAAAAGGGCAATAAGGTGTTTCTGGTTCACTACACTGCGCAACGGGATGGAACACAAGTCGATGAGAGAAACACAAACGAAGTAATCCGTCTACACAATCCAGCGGTGACAGCTAACTTTAAAGTCTGTTATGTAAGTCCGCAGACCTCAGTAACTTGAGCTGCACAGGTACAGCCCTCTAACTGCAGATACCTTGGGAGCACTCACCCAGAATTCTGTTCTCATATTGAACGATTGTTTAATAAAAAGAAAAGTAACTGGAGAAACTCACCAACCGTGATTAAGTCGTATTGTTGCAGGCGCATTTCACAAATCAGCAGAAACGGATGTAAACTGATGCAGGTCGATGACTCATAGCTACAGACTGCCTTGTGACAGACATTGTATTGGAGGACTGCTAGTAAATCTAAACTGAGTGTTATATTGGTATTCCAGCTCGGTCAGTCGAAACGCGGCCTCCATGACTGGGATTCGGGTCCGGCAGGTTCGTCCCCGAAAGCAGAACATTCCGCGGCAAGTATATATATAGGCGTAACCCATGACTGATGAGCTCTTCGAAAAACAGCTGCTGCAATGCCTCCGATTTCTGTCCAGAAGAAATGCCACAATGAAGCACTATTCACATATTTCGGCGCTCATCTTATGTACACTCGCGGGGAACAACTTTTCTTGACGTGGACGTCTTTTCCATCTCAAGAGCCTTCAAATTAGCCTTACGTCGTTCAACGCAGTGGATGATCATGCATTCCTGGGAGTTGGGCTAGAGTGTTGCCATCAGCCCAACTCGGAATGTGGCAGCAAACAACAACTATCATCACCTGGTTGTCAACAGGACATTATAATACGCACCCGGCGTGTCCCCACAAAATGAAACGAAAGGTGCAGCGCACAAACGGTTCTGTGCGTTATTTTGCGCGTATTCTTTTTTTTTTCATTTTGATGGCGAGACATCATATAAGGTGCATCATAATTACACACTCAGCGCAACTAAACATTACAAAGTGTATTCGCGCATGAAGAGCGGAACAAGCACAAAAGTGTATGAAAAGTGGTGACCTGTGATGAGTATAAGTCTTGGGTGGCTATCGATCGCGTTCTTTACATAAACTCTTGCGGTCCTTCTTTTTTATTATCACTCTTCACGCACGCATGCGCATTGTAAGGTTCTCTTGCGCTGTGTGTAGCTTACTACAGCTGAGAGTTAGCTACCGTCCTGTTTACTTCCTCGTCCTTAAATTATTAGGTTTTACGTGCAAAAACCACTTTTTGATTATGAGGCACGCCGTAGTGGGGGACTCCGGAAATTTCGGCCACCTGGGGTTCTTTAACGTGCACCTAAATCTAAGCACATTGGTGTTTTCGCATTTTGCCCCCATAGAAATGCGGCCGCCGTGGCCGCGATTCGATCCCGCGACCTTCGTGCTCAGCAGCCTAACACCATAGCCACTAAGCAACCACGGCGGGTCTTCCTCGTCCTAGTGCCGTAGTCGTAATGAATGCTTGCCAACTACCCCAGTTGTACGTTTTATACTTAGACTCGGGTAACCTGCTCAAGTGAAGTGAAGCCTCGTTGCGTTACTCAACAATGCGATATCCCTTCAAATGCCTGAAAGCAGCGCTCTCAAGGATAGTTAGTGTTTGATGTATTCTTATGACTCAAAGGTGAATCAGTTAATTGTGGTGCAGACGGAACAAAAATTATTACTGGTTAAAAAAGAAACGAATACACACCTGTAGACACGGATGCTGCTTTATTCAAGTCCGCTTTCTGTCTCATTATTCTGTGCTGTTCGTCACTATCTATCATATCTCTAACTCTGTGCTTTGCGATGTGAGCTGAAATAAAACTGATGACGTTCGGCGTTGTACAGCTGCGTATTGTAGAAGAAGGGCGCCCTTGTGGCCTAAGGGTCAGCTTCAACCACTTGGTGTTCTTTAACGGGTACCGAAATTCCAGTACACCGGCAGTGTTTGCATTTCCGTCGGGCTGGGGTACGCAGTGTTAGTGACAGCCTCTGCAGGTCTTCATGGAAGCGCTCACCGCAATAAATCCTGCTTTTTATTATGTAACCCCCGCAACAAGATTCGATGCGAGAATGTGGTTGCTCGAGAAATGCGTAATCATATGAGCCCTTTCTCCGTTGACAAAAAGTTTTGCGCGCGGAAAAAACCGACCGTGCTTTTCTGTTCGTCCTGCCTGACACTGCGGCCCTCGCTCGCTGTCGTCTATGTGGCCCAGCTCCTGCCGCTGCCGCCACCGCCACCGCTCGGTCGTCCCGTCAGTTGAAGCCCCTGCGCCGGAGGGGGTCCAGTTAGAGAGCGAGCGCGCGGTCGCTTAATTGGGCGCTCCGTCAGGGCTTCCTTAATGAGCAAGATAACACGTGGGCCCGCGTTCGAGGACGAGATTGGGGTGGAGCTGAGGGCGATGAAGAGGGGGAGAGGGGGTGGGTGGAGGGTTGAGCAAACAACGCAGGCTCCCATCACCGTTGTGCCACTCGGGCACGACGACCCCCTCCCCAAGTCCTCGCCTGTTCTTCGTCGTCGTCGTCGTCACTGCCGTGATTCAAACGGTGCAACGAGAAGCCAGCGCGCGACAGGGATGAGGAGCGGTAACGAAGGGAAGAAAAACGCGGGGAGAAATATTGAAGCGGCGAAACGAGGCGCCGAGCAAGGCCGAGAGGGCTCGTTCTTTGCTTGCTCCTGTATACGTTCGCATGTGTGCGTACGATGTGTCGGCTGGATTTCGTTCGTTAGTCGCGGCTCTCGTGGTGGCGTGGCTCGCTGCTCCCTCCGAACTCGATGCGTTTATATGTGCACACAATTTCTTTTGTTTGTTTGCTGGTGTCACTTGTTGACGCTGAATGTAGGGCCGAAAAGGAGGCAGCGACCAGTTGAAGTAAGGGTGACTCAAAGACCAAGTTAATAAAGTTGTGCAATAACATCGAGGAAATAAGTTACCCTGACATGGCAAAAAGCATTTAAGAAATTGTGCACCTTAGGCTTCGAATAATTTTCGCCCTTCGTATTTTTCCCACCATATCTCAAGGAGGAGGAGGAGGAGGAGGAGATTGTTGCCGATTCCTTAATTTTTAGACTGCATCACGAAAATTGTGACTGTATAACGGTGACGTGTGGCTTTAGCGCGTTTCCACTCGCTCCTCTGTCTGGCTTGCGGCATCGGTGTAACAACTATCACTAGAGGCGCGACTCGCAGGTCTCCTAGATCTCCGGCGCGGAGCATTCTTCCACACCTGAGATCTTGGAGGCGATGTCTTAGAAATCCATGGTGAGCCTAGCCACCTAGAAACTGGCTACGTCTTCTTCGTATCAAGTCCCCGACATGTGAACACCGACGACTCCTGCGGTGCATTTGTGCAGCCGCAGCCACTGCGGAGAGGGACAGTTTCACTCCAAGTGGTTTTCCGTAAACATGAAAATTGTCCACGCACAACATACTCTTCTACATCTTTTTACGGCTGCGCGTGGCTTATAACCTCGCTTTTTGAGCTGCATGAGAGAGAAAAGAACTTCCAACTGCCTCTTCTGTCAGGCGCTTCCGCAGGGAGAACTTTATTATGGGCCGTCCATAATACAATTAACAGCGATTCGACCTGGGCGACAATTTAGGCCCCTTGAACAGACGAAATTCTTCTGTGACTGAAATACTTGGTCTCAAGTCATGCCCCATTAAAGAAATGTGTACTTTAACAACGCTACACAATTTCCTCGACGGCAAGCTAAATATTTCGTTTTATTTTGTATTCTTGCTATCTCTGCTTATATGGAGTGTTTTCTATAAGTACTACATGAACACTTGCATTAATGTTTGGGCCCATATCAGTGTTTTTATATTTCAGTGGATTTGAACTTCTATTACTTAACGCATGTGCGTACGCTACGCTTCTTCTGGTTACCTTTATTTCTGGTCTTAACCAAATTTACGTTTCTTTTTAGTAAACTTATAATTGTTATGCGTTTGTGTCACGTGCACGCGTGTTACGCGGGGAAAGGGCTATAGCCTCAAATTTTTTAACTGTTTAATGGGATGGTTTAGTTGTGTCATGTAGCTTAGGTTCCCGTCGGTGTGTCGAGTTATTAGGGGAAAAACAAACCAGACTTAGGCGATAAAAGGTGTGACGGCCACCAAAGCCCGATCTATCCGAAGGAAGCAGAAACCCCAGGTCTCCTGTATCCGTTCATAGAACGTACTAGCTCTATCTTCACGCAGGCGTATCTGTAGGCACCGGTTTCACCCGTGCGGTGATTCTCTGCATTTTAATAAAGGACTAGAAGTTCACAGCATATACGCATACACAAGCGCAAGCGTCCATCATCCATCAGCAGCGTCGTGAAATTTGGCATATGAAGTATGTATACTGGGTCATTGATCAACTTCTCTTACAACTCTTCGTCGTGAAATAATGGCAGGCTCCTGTGCCACAAAATATGCACTAAATCACAAAGCTTTTCGTTCGCAAGTGCCGTTTGCAATGCGCCCGATGCCTTCGGTAATGACATGTTCAATGTGACGAACGGCTCGCATCTGCTCTTACGAACAGTTTTAGCGCAAGAGCTTTCCTGCAAATAGAGATTGTGCTGCTTTACCTCAGCTGATAGCAAAAATAACAGTGAAGTAGAAACATTTGTGGGATGAAAATGATGCGCTGGATAAAATCCCCATGAAAGATGTTTGACGGGACATCTTGATACACTCACGGCGGCTACAGCGGCAATGAATGTAGAATTCGCGCTGCCCTGGTGATTTCAGGATCATGCGCGGCTCGTGCCCCAAGTTACATCTAACAGTCCATGGCTGCTCACGCTATTTTTTTCTCATTTGGTTTCCAAACCTCACATGGTGTGACTTTTTTTTTTCAAGCGTCATATATGAACAAACGCGTCTAGCACATACACGGCTCCGCTGAGAATAGTTCGATTTCTTTTTTTCTTCAGCATACATACCGAGAACCACTCTCAGAGCAAGCAGCGCCATTAAGGCGCCGAATTAGATGGCGCTGCCTTTCGACGTAGAGTTCCAACATACTGAGCACGTGTCCACCTAGGGGCGCCAAGCGCTTTCTAAGCTCATCGCCATCTCGCATATCCCTGTGCAGCCAGCTTGCAACACCGGCGTGGCTTTGCTGGATTCGCTCTCTCTCTTGGAAAGTCAGCTTCGCAGCGTAGCTAGCTGCCCGGGTCGCCTCCCGGGCGCCACTGTAATACGTTCAGTCGCCGACGTGCACCCCCCTCCCTCCCTCCCCCAAAAAACATAACAATAACAACAAAGAAAAGAATAGACGCAGCGTACGGTGCAGTGGCAGAGCAGAGCCGAAAGAGAAGCATCGGGCACGCAATGAGGCGGCCTCATTAAAACCTGCAGGGATCTCTCAGCTCACCCCGATGGGTCGGCGGCGACGCGCAAAGCAATTCCCTTAATAGCGGCGCTGCGGCGCCGGGGCACGCGAGCGGGCTGGCGTGTGCGTGCGTTTTGCGCGCGCAGTACGTGTGCGCTGCGCGCCGCCCCACGCGTTCCTCTCGCGCTGCCGGCAGAAGCAACGGCGGCGGCGGCGGAAAATTACGCGCGCCAGTGAGATAACGCCGCGCGAGAAAGAACGGCCCAACACGCGCACCCCCGCTTTTCGCCCGGCGGCTTTCTTTTTCTTTTTTCCGCGCGGGATATATATGCGCCAGCGTGCGGGCGTTCGGCCCGCAGGCCGCGTCGCCATATAGCAGGCTCCGAAGAGGTCTCCAAAGAACACGCGCCGCGGCAGAAAGAAAACAGTGGGCAAAAGAAAAAAAAATAAGCTGCGGTAAGTGTGGAGCGCGATGCAAAAGTGGAAGAGGGCAGCCGAAAGCCTCCCGTGCAACCAAGGGGAGAATCCACGCACCGCGTCGTGAGTGGCGTCATATTAATGCGCGCGTATATGTGTGCGTGCAGGCCTATGGCGAGAATGCAGCGGCGGGCTGCCCGAAAATTTTTGCAGCGCCGTCGAGCACGCGGGGGGCTTTGGCGCGTAATAAGGCGAGCTCCTCCTCTCGAAAGCTCGTTGTGTGCGCGTAGGGAAGGGAATGCGACGGGTGGGCGGGGTTGGCGGTCGGTGGCAAACGAACGACGCCTCATGAGAGATGATGGCATCGGGGACTCCTTCCGCCCTCGCTCTCTGTTCTTGAGATTCCGATGAGCGGAAGAGGAAGACCGCGTGCTCGGCAGCGCTGTCTGTATGTAGTATACGCCCAGACAAGATGTTCCGAGTAAGCATTTCGTTATAGGTGCGAGTGGTGTGATTGGCTATAGTAGCTCCGTTCGGTGACATTCACACCTAAGCCTTTGCGATACTCTGTGTTCCTAGTACTCAGCTTTCGAAATGACACTTTGGTTAGGTTTTTCTTTAAGTTTATTTTCTAACAGGAGTGGCTGGGATGACATGAAACTGCTTCGTAGGCTCACAAGCGACGTATTTATACGGTAACCTAACACCGCCGTACAAGAGTTTTATCCCTAAAGGATATTCCTCTTCATTTGTATCAGGTGCAGATGACAAGGATCTATCCAATAATAATCAAGCGTACCCTATAAATTATATTTCTTCTGATGAAAATCTCGCATTGTCACTGCTTTTACTGCGAGGCGGTACAAGAAAACAGCCTTTATCCTCTCGACTCTTATTATCCCCGTCACTATTACTCCGATTTCGTGTCACGTTCTTTCTGAGTTTATTATCTCTCCCTCTTATAATGCGCTGTTTCACGCTTTGATGATAGCGTTAGCACCAGTGTTTAGCGTTATTTCGTGGTCGCAAACACAGTGACTGTGTCTGTCAATTAAATTTAAGGAAAATTTTTACTCTTTACGCAAGCAAGCGCACACTGCATGGCACAATGGACTTGAATGGCCTACGCGTAGCCGTCTGTATGCGAGCCTTTAATGGTTACCCCTTCTGTGCAAGTGAGCAGCTAGTTATACGTACAGGCACCTCGTTATCATTTAAGCAAAGTTTACTCTACGTGACAAGTACATAGAGCAATGACAGGCGTTGCACACCTCTTCGGCTATCGCACGTATAACTTCATTGGTCGGTTGGTCGGTCGGTCGGTCGACTGACTGATTGATTGATTGATTGATTGATTGATTGATTGATTGATTGATTGATTGATTGATTGATTGATTGATTGATTGATTGATTGATTGATTGATTGATTGATTGATTGATTGATTGATTGATTGATTGATTGATTGGCGGTGGCCTTGCACACAGTCTCTCCAAAACGGTAAATTGCTGAATGAACAAAACTTTGACACCAGGAAAAATAAATCCACGGCTTTTCCAAGCACTACATTTCACATACCGGGAGCCTAAAGTGAAAGATGTTCGCTTTAATAACCTCAAAGATTGTCTACGAAGCTCTGCGCCGCGCCGTGAATGTCATCGCCCTTGATGGGAATTCTTTTTATACCACTTAAAAAAGTTCTCTTGACGTTAGTTCCTTGCGTTCAACACTGGCGTGTTTGATCAAGCTCGCACAAGCCAAGCCCGCTAATCAGTCATACCCACTAAACACCGGTTATGCTAAGATTTTGTTGAACCTATGAGGGCACGTGCGGCGACATCTTTCTAATTAGACGTGACGTAGGCTAGCGCTACACTAACGAGCTCTTGAGCGTACGTCTCGCTGCCCTCAAGCAGGATCGCGAAGAAACGCACCGGAGATTCGCTTGTCAACAAGTTCTCTGGGTGCTTAAAGCGTTGCCACGGAATATCCAGGCAGCGTGTACTGGTTTTTATAAGCGGCGCTCACCCACTTCGAGCGCAATCTTCATGGGCCACCGTGCACGCATGCATGGCGTTTCTTTCAAGCGTCTTGCCTTGCAGCGCACCTCGTGAGACGCGTTGCACAAGCTCAGCCTAAACGCTGGAATCTCAATTTTCGTCAACTATTTGTCGTGATTAAGGAACGCAGTGATGCGGATCAGAAAGAAAAAAAAGAAACGCCGGCGCGGACATGAAGCCAGCAGGAGATGGGCGTTGTTGGTTCGCTGCAGTGATGTCACATCCGAAGCGTAACCTTACTTCAGTAACTCTATGACACTGGAGAGAAACCAGTGTTGAGGATGAATAGAAACTTATTCGTCTTACAAAATAAATTAAATGAAGAACGAAACCGCATCAGGCCAGGAAGAACAATTACAAAACAAACTTACATATTTATTAAGTTTATTGGACATGCAGCGCGCGGAGCGCATAGATCTCGAAGGAGAGCGGTAAACGATCGCCTAGAGTTTTCCAATGGCGTTCGCTGGCGGAGCTCCTTCGACCTTTTGGTGATTGGTGATTGGATTCCAAGCTTATCGATACAGCTTCATTATTACCAACCAAAACTCATGACGCTCCTTTGCATCTCAAACATGATGTCAGAAAGGCAGCAGCCTTTTCATACCAGTGCTTGTAAGTTTTGTAAGTTGGTACAACTGAAAATTCGCTGCCTACAAAGCAGCACGATTCTTCAACGAGCTCACAGGACCCCGTTCTACGCAGGGAAAAATCATAGCTTTGAGAAAACAATGTACAGCCTTTGTTGAATATATACGGGCTACTCCGCGCATCAACCATATATGGTGTTCGATAGTGCAGTTCGTTTGCGTTGGCGCTCCTGAGACTCCAAACCTCTAGATGACAAGCACAAGGGCTCTTTTCATTCATCGCGGCGTTGTAGCTTATACCACACCACAGGAGTTCCTTTAAGCGACCTGTAGTCTTCCTCGTGAAGGCAGGCCACGCAGCGCATGTACTTTTGAAGAAGCGAATGCTTTACCACGAACTACATAAGACACTTTGCGGGCATGCAACGTTACTAAACAAGGTTGACGAAACCTGCTGGCAACACGACATCAGCAGATGCTCTTGCTCACACTTACTGCTGCAGCGGCAAACACTATATGATAGTGATGGTGACGCGCGCAGGCGTCTTTTGGTCTCCAGATATTCGGTTTCAAGGGGTCACCCGCTGGACTTTAGGAAAGAGCCGTGCCATCCGTAAACGACATGCCAGACAGGAGGAATGCTCTTCTGTGGCCCAATCTTCATGCTAAGGTGTATTTCATATTTGCTATTAGATTTGCTAGTAGTGTGCCTTGCAAGCTTCCCTAATAGCGCGCCGTTCTATTCCGAGCTGTGCATCGAAGGCATTAATGCGCTGTGATGAAAACGCACACTTTTTAATGGACAAAAAAAAAAACTCTAATCATAAGGTTCCATTTCAGCTTGCATCTGCTTCGACGGCAGCGTAATGAGCAATAACAGCTCCACGGGGAACCAAGACGCAATCCGTCAAACTTCTGCCGGAATGAAGTCTGTATATCTATCTCGAGATTACAGAGATGCCTCCCGGCCCCTCCCCTCCAACCCTCTCCCTCTGAACATACAAATAAAAAAAAGCGCAATCACATCACATATTGTAATATTCCAAACAAACTCGGCCGTTAACGGCAGTACAGGGCCTAACAAAGCGTGAATTTGGTTCATTACTCCCGCAAACGGAACTGCCACGCGAAGAGGAGGGGGAGAAACATTGTGGAAGGAAAATGCTCAAAAAAAGTCAAATCGTAAGCCCATTTCTCGATCTCCGTTCGCTTCGTTGCATACAAGAATCGGCCGCCTTTATCCTCGGCCAACTGTGAGAGACAATGGGGAAGACCGACACAAGAAGTCACAGCGAATAAGACAGAGAGCGCAAATGTCCGGAGCATAATTTCTTTCCCGGCTCCCGTTTGTCCTCGCGCAACTGCGTTTTTACCAATCACTTCATCTTCAACACTTCCATTCCATTCCTATTATCTCTCTTCTCTACATATCAATTTCCTTTCTTTCTTTCTTTTATGTCGGAGAGAGTTATTCGTCGCAGTATAGCTATATAGCGCATATATAGCGCTCGCTCGCGCGCTCTGATAGCAGGAGGCGGAGGCTTAAATCGTCGCAGCTGTTCTCTTCTCGACTCGTCTTTAATGAATGTCGTGGATCGATGCCGATTTTGGTGCCCGATTCTCGCATTCCAATTTCGCAGGGCCCCTCTGATTACGTCCACGGCGGCGAGGAGGCGACAATGCGCCGCCGCCCGATTCCGCCACAGCGCGCTGCCGCTGCTGCCGTGCGCGGAAGAGCGCGGGAACACCCCCTCCCCCCCTTGCTTTTTTTTATTTATTTCATCTTCCCCACAGAATGAAAAACGGCTCTGTACTTCGTCGTCGCCGCTTCGAACTTTCGTCGAATTTTACGTATCCTATAGAATAGACGGATCGCGTTCTCGCGGCGAGCAAAAAAGAAAAAAAAACGAAGCGAGGAATTTGAGGGCGAGAGAACGGTGAAGTTTAGAAGAGAGAGAGAGACAGAGACGTCGAAGTGGGGAATACTAAGCTAAAGTAAAGATAAACGAGATCACTAGGAAGATTGTGTTAAGAGAGGTGAAAAAAGAAAGCATCAATGTTTTTGCTGCGAAAACAAAGCCAAACAATGGTGTGGCTTCGGAGAGAGAGAGAGAGAGAGAGAGAGAGAGAGAGGGGGGGGGAGGGAGAGAGAGACAATGACGAATACAAGACCGAAGAATTGATAAGCAGACTTGGGTGAAAGAAAGGCCGGAACTGCGTCGTCATCGACTACGAGGAATTGAAATGAGATAGAGCGAACAGGACAGAACGAACAGAAGCAAGATTGCCGAATGCGACTAACATGGGAATGTATAGGAATGTATAGGGGAAAAAAACAATAAAACATGTCTCCAAGATAGTTTATTTCCCATTTACGGTGATTTCTGTAGTGATATCGTCTGGTTGTTTGACTTGCCTATTCATTGTTTTGTTCTCCTCCTTTGTTTCTTAAGTGTTGTGTATGCCCCAGGCAGTGTTCTCCGTTTCACCACTCTGTCGTCTCATTTCCAATGAGCAGAGATTCCTTGCGCTCACTTGGAGTGAGAAATCGCCGTGAAGATAAGCGAAAAATCTCACTTCCAAGTAAAATCTTATTTTTTCTTATTTTTCTTGTATTTTCCTATGAGATAAGTAAACGGGCGGTATAAACGTACATAACTCTCTACATGGTCAACGTATAAAATGCAGTAGAAAGTGAAGGAGGCTGAGGGCGAAAGTGAATATGGGGCTTTGTTAAAGAATACAGATAAAATGCCAGGGCAACGTAAAAGAAAGATAAAAAAAAGAACGCCTCAGTCAAAACAGATTTGGAGGATGAGCGAAAACGGTTTCTTGTGAAAGAAAAAAAACAAAGAAAGGCCATCAATAAAGGGCAGGAATGTTCTGTAATGTCTGAAGTTCTATACCGGGGACACCGGCGAAAGGAATCCGTTTTCGAGCAGCGTAGCGCCAATAAAAGCGTTTTCATCGTCTGTTAAGGGCCACTTCAATTTAGGAAATGCTTCCAAGGGAGCAGCGGCGGCGTTTCATGGCGAAATTGGCACAACTTCGTCGAGTAGTCTTCTCGGGGTCACACGAACACGCGCCAAGTTTGGACGTTCGGTAATAAGCGTATAACAGCACTAAACGATCGAGCTGGGTGAACGACCAGTGACGTTATCAGAAGAAAGAAAGTGACGAACGTTAATGTTACTAAGCGCATTTACAGGCGGGGAGAAGCAAGTGTACGTGTTGTGTGCGTCCACTGGCCTGTCTCCGTCTGTCATTGCGATTGAAAAATTCTACGTACGTTAGAATAAAACTTTCGAGACTGTACATATGAAAGTGTGGTACATGAAAGGCCTAGCAAATTTTTGTCAAGAGGAATACAAATAAACCTTTACCCAGAATATGTGACGTAATGACGAGGGTGCTCGTGGGAGCCAAGAGTGGCTCCTCCAACTAGAAGCCACAGTCGATCTGGACTACGAAAGACATAATGGCGGAAGTACCTGTCAATGGTAAGTTCCCGCGAACATAAAGCCTCGTGAATCTAACGTCTGTATATATAATCTCAGTACCTCTGCAGCAAGATTCATCTGTGGGGGCCGAATTCACAAAGCATTTCGTTCTTGAGGAAGCTTTAGCTCGGGCCCAACTCCGACTCGGCCTATTCAAATACATGTAAAACGCGAAAACACTTTTCTGAAATAAACCTTGGGCCGATTTTAAATAAATTTGTTGCATTTGAGCGAGAAAGTTAAATTCTAGTGGCTGTTGGAAGCGAAATCTCGTTTTAGGGCCTGAATTTCGTGAACATAACCTTGAAAAATTCGGAAGCCTGAAAAATATAGACGCACGAAGTATATAAATTATAGCTCTACATCAAGAATAGATATCACTGTTATGTAAATGGCATCCATTAGATCATTCAAAGTGGACAAATTCAATATGTCAATTAATATCTTACGTGAATTTGTTACGTTGTGTACAAGGGTTCTGCAAAATATGTATTTACATATTACTGAATGTTTTTCGATTCATGTGTAACATATGAATTTTGTCCGCTTTAGATGTACTAACAGTTGCAATTCGCAGAATTGCGATATAATTTTTCCTTGCTGACTAGAGAGATGTAAACTTGATAGTTTCGTTTTCAGAATTTTTTTTATTTTTGGCAATTTTTAATAAAATATTGACAACCTAAATGAAAAATTCGAAACAACAGTCACTAGATTGTAAGCTTTTCTTTTAAATGCAACAGACCTCGTCAAATTTGGTGCAGTAGTTGCCGAGAAAAACGGATTATCCTTTTACATCTAGTTAGATAGAGCACCCGAGCTAAAGCTTCCTATTAAGTGCTGTTTTGCATTGGCTTATTACCTTCACTAATAATATGTCCTACACCACTACTGACTGGCACGCACGCTTTTAGCGTAAGAACGTTTTGCGAATATACACGCAAGCATTCGCACAAACATTCTTACGTCATACTCTTTTTTTCGGGTAGACTGCCTTTCAGCGATAGTAAAAGAAAATTATACAAGTGAATGCCACCCTTCATTGTGGGTTATTTTGTTGTTCCTCGTTTTAATTTGTTATCGCTAAAACGAAAAACTAGAAATGACAGACGCGAGATCAAATTTGTTGACGCGTTTTGACTCATCCCGGGGGATGCGTAAGAGGAGTATCCCGACGCCCGTGCACGATACGTGTCACAGCGAGTGATTCAATGCATTTTCGTTCACTCAAGAGAAACAAAATTGCGATTAGAAGGGAGAAGTTAACGGGAAGATGGACGCTTGAAGTATTGAAGAGCGGTAATGCAAGGAATGTCGCTGTAGCCAATGTTTCTATAGGAGTACTTGTCGAGACGTCGTCTCCAACGGCATTCCTTGTTCAACGGCATTCCTCCAACGGCATTCCATCAATGTTGCTATTATGAATTGTTGCAATGAATATAAACCTGCGCACAGTACATAAGTACGATTTTAAGCAGTCTTGTTGCAGTCAGTGTGTCCCGAAGAGGTGGCCACCGACGTCCTGCGCGACGAGAGACCGAGGAAGCAGCAGCGGCCACCAAGGCCGGAAGCGCGCGCAGCAGCTAAGCGCAGTGGAGGGTGGACGAGAGAGAGCGAGAGAAACGCATCGCGGGCCGGCTAGACGGCAGCACCCGCGCGCGCGCATCACGCGACTGCCTCGCCGAAGACAACACAGCTCGCCCCGCAGCGTCGCAATGCCGTATCTGCTCCGTCAAAGCGGGCTCGTGACGTGGCGTCGCGGCGATGCCCTCCCCCGTCACGCAAGACCTGGTGCGCTAGCGAAGCAGCAGGTATTCCGTTTCACCGGCTCTGCTCCGCTGAGGCGCGCTCGTGACGCAGCGTCGCAGCCAATGGGAATTTAGATGCCGTTTCACTGCTACAGACGCCGGCTTTTTCGTCCAATGGGTCATTTGATACTTTCGCAGTAAAAAAAAAATGATAATGTTACCCTAGAATTGTATGCAAGAGCGAATTCCAGCAAATTCTGATGCTGGACATATTATTAGCCAAGGCGGCCACCTAATGGCAAAGGATGGTTAGAAGGGTTACGAACTAAAGCATTCTTGAATTCGAACCCTGCGTCCCACAGCCACTAGGTTTCAACTTTTCCTTTTAAATGCGGGAGACATCATCAAAATCAGTGCACTCGTTGCTGAGGAAAACGATTTCTGCGTTCGCAGGCATTTAGATGGTAACTCTAGAGCTAACGCTTCCCTTTAAGGGACATATAAATGGCGATGATGATGGCGTCTCGAAGATACAGCGGCAAGCGTCATATTCGCGTTTAACGCTTGCCAAAATCCTGGCCCCCATCCATCATCCTAGCTCGAAACACTCGCTCGTGCAATTTTGCGCACTCGCTTTCGTCCGACTCCGCCAAGGGGGCAGCGCCAGGATCGCACTTTGTTGTCCGCGCGGGCTGATCGACAGCTGCGCCATCTGCGCCTGACAGTCCGGTGATTGCTGCGAGTAAAAGGAGAGTCCGCCCCCCACGTGATCTCAGCCTCGCCGCAGCGCCCCCTCCCAACAACGGGCCCGCATTGTTCTGTCACTTAAGGTCGAGATGTTAAATTAATATCCCCCCTCGCTGGCCCGCTTCCTCATCCTCCTTCGGCGTTGCCGCTGCGGCGTCAATATACACACGCTCAGCTCACTTATGAGGGCTCGGGGTCGACGAGGCAACCATGAGCTCTAAGCGGGCGAGGCAGCAATACGCTGTGTTCAGACGGTGCCGACGGGCACCCTTCCCTGCATCTTATTTTCCTTTCTTCTTTTACCTTCCGACTGGCAAGAACGTACACGGAGAGAGAGAGAGAGAGAGAGAGAGAGAGAGAGAGAGAGAGAGGAGACAGGCCCTCTTGATCATATAATGCGGGCCAGGAGGCCAGAGCGACGGGGAGAAAGAGGGAGTAAAACTTATAGAAAGGAGCCCACGAGCGTAGGTAGCTCTCCACTGTGCAGGACGAAATGCAGCCAACAAGTGGCTAGCTCTCTAAAACAAGTCCAAATGAGGGACATGGCTACTCTATAGATATTTATCTATAGGGACATAGAGATATACGGAACATAGAATGTGGGTAAGTTAGGAACAAGATCAGAACCAACCCTCTCCCCATACAGAAACATCCATCCAGAATATAATATAAAAAGGAGAAAGGCAAGAGCTAAAGCACTCTTGCAGGAAATAGAGCAGCACAACGAACTGGCAGCTATAGTTGATGCTGTCTGGGTGAAAGGTAAAGAAGCATATACGGCCATTGTATCAAATTATCAAGGGAAGGTGCAAGAAGCTATCACTATTTTTACCAAGGTCCCCATGGTGGCGGAACAAGCGGCAATTTCTCTTGCCATCAAGAGTAATAAGTGGGCCTGCATTTAAAGTGATTCGAAACCCACTATAAAGTGTTTTGATAAAGGCTATGTAGCTGGAGTTGCAGCTAAACTTTTTGAAAACATTGGGACTGTGAGAACTGAAATCCGATGGTTTCCTGCGCATATGGGGAAAGTGGACGAGACTCAATGAGGTTGCTCATGACTTGGGACGAGGACTCGCTAACCGTGATAGTCACAACCGAGCTGTTCACCATCAAACCAGAGTATCTAGAGATAATTTATTAACTTACAATGACATAACCAAACATTACTATTTAGGACGAAGGCAATTCCCATCGCCACATTCAAAACTGAACAGGGCTCAGGCAGTCTCACTTCGCTTATTGCAAACAGGTACATATCCCACGCCGTACGCATTAATAGAATATATCCAGAGAGACAGATTAAGATGGAATGCAACGATTGTATTGGCATCGTTGAAGAATGGACACAGTGGGAAGAAAGGATTCGAAGTCCATTGTTTGAAGACCAACTAAGGGCCGTCCAGTGGTCCCATGATGTTGCTGAAGGGCTTGGCCTGACAGTGCCAACGTAGGAGCGGCCCGCCTTGGCTTAAAAAGTCGAGCCTCCGAACCTCATTACAATAAAAGTTTTCACACACACATATCAACCAGGAAACGTGTCTGCTTGGCTACATTGCGCTGAGGGAAGGAAAAGGGGAAATAAAAAGGAGAGAAAGAATAAGAGAGGAAGGAAAGGCGTGCTGAATACGTGTACGCACACGAACAACGCCACGCTGTGAAACGCGTTCGCAGAGGCCAGTCATCAACAAAAAGTCCAAACTGTCTACCCCGCCTTCGGTGCCGATGATTGGCTTTGAGGTGGTACTCCATTTACGTCGGCACGGAGACCATTATTGTTTTACGTATTCAATTCGGAGTTACTCCTAGGAGGAACCTATGTGTTTTACGCCGATATAGAACATTAAATTTCGGAACTTTCTTATTGAATTTCTCTGCTTGATACAATTTAAATTATTAAGCGCTGTTTCCTACGTGACGGTCAGAACACCTCAGAGAAGAACCTTACATTACATGCGATACAGGCGTTAGGAATCTGTGCGCACACTATCGCGTGATAACAATATGGGAGTGAGGTTCACAATTACATGCGTTGCGCTGAACCGTCTCGGGAGCCACCTCGAGATTGCTCAGCCAGTTCACAAACCATTACATCATTCATCTTTGCTCAGAGCGAACTGAACGGATACAAAGCCGGAGCACCTTGAATATGAACCCAACCCGAACCAGTGAAACATTTTTTGTTGTTGGTCAACATCTCGCTCGCAAAAGTCGTTGACTAAAGTTGTGTGATTTGCGAATGTGGTTCCCAGTGTGAATCAGAGAGCGAACGGGGATAGCTGACATTCTAGTCGACATTGAAGATAAGAATTGTACCTGGGCAGCCATGTAATTCGTAGGCTAGATAATCGGAGGACCATTACAGTTACAGAATGGGTCCCAAGGAATGGAAATGGAGTGGAAGAAGGCAGAAAATTATCGGTGGGGTGATGAAATAAGCAAAGTTGCAGGTGCAAGTTGCAATCAGCTAGCGCAAGATAGGGGTAATTGGAGATCGCTTGGAGAGGCCTTTGTTGTGCAATGGACATAAATATTGTCACAGTCGGTAATGTGGAAAGAAGACGACGCTGATGGTGGTCTTGCAGACAACGAAGAAGTGGTTTTAGCAAGATCGATGCTCTACGCTTGTTGGCTCAGCCATTAAAAACTACCTGTAAATAGACGAACGCTTCTTCCTTCCCGTAACATCATTGGTGGACGTGCGGGGTAATCGAGCAAGACGGAGCTCCGCAGCGGACGTAACCTGGCCGCCATGTCTTCCGAAGGAGACAGTTCAACCGCGGCCCCGTCGTCGCCCCCGACGGTCATCCTGGCCCAGCCTCGCGACCCTGGCATGTTTTCCGGGATTGACAACGTTGACGTCGATGACTGGTTACAGAATTATGAACGGGTCAGCGCATACAACAGGTGGGATAACACGCTTATGCTGGCTAATGTAATATTCTACCTAAAGAAAACAGCACGGGTCTGGTTCGAAACACATGAAGAAGAGATTACGAGTTGGGACCAGTGCAAACAGAAGCTTAGGGATTTGTTCGGCAAACCCGTCGGCCGCCAACGTGCTGCAAAGAAGGACCTTGGGACCCGTGTACAGACGTCCACTGAATCGTACGTGGCCTATATCCAGGACGTCCTCGCTCTTTGCCGCAAAGTAGATAACAATATGGCAGAGGCAGACAAGGTCAGCCACGTCTTAAAGGGCATCGCGGACGACGCGTTTAACCTGCTTGTTTATAAGAACATCACAATGGTCAATGAGATCATTAACGAATGTCGCCGCTTTGAAGACGCGAAGAGTCGCCGCATAGTTCAACAGTTTACGCGTCTACCTAATACCGCAGCTTCGTCGACGTGCGAAGACATTTGTCCACCGCGTGAGTCCACCTCCTCCGAGAACGTCGTCCGTATTGTTCGGCGAGAAATCGAAGCAGCGTCTCCTGCCACGCCTGTGACGCAGTGCTTTGACGATTCCCGGCCGCTTGTGTCACTCATTCAGTCGGTCATTCGCCAAGAACTTGCGAATGTAGGTCTTCCATCCATCTGCTCCGCCAGCCGTCCTGACTTTGCTTCGTCTGCTGCCTCTGCCCCTGTTCACCGGAGCCAATACGGTCCGTATCCGAGCTATCGCAACCCGGCCGAATGGCGCACCCATGACGATAGACCCATCTGTTTTTACTGTGGACGTGTGGGCCACATCTCTCGTTACTGTCGAAGTTCCTGGCCAGCCCACTCACGGCCAAGCTTTCCCGCCTACCGCCGCTCCCCACTGAATCCTCGCCCGCCATCACTCTCCACCGAGGTTGAAGACGCACCTGACAACGCTCGAGCCACCGCGACCAGCCGATCGCCATCACCACATAGTCGCCGCTCCCGTTTGCCCCAGCTGCGTCGCTCTCCATCCCCAGCTTACCGTCGCCGCTCTCCGACGGGAAACTAACTGGGGCAGCTCCTGGAGGTGACGCTGCTCTCGAACACCGGCCTGAAATTCCTCTGCTGACCCTGCCTACTAATCGGAACCTTCTGGACGTGGACGTGGATGGTTTGCCCGTTACAGCACTCATCGACACTGGAGCCCAAATTTCCATCATGAGTGCGGAGCTTCGAACGCGCTTGAAAAAGGTACTTACCCCTGCTCCGACTCGACTGCTCCAGGTCGCCGATGGTGGAACTCCGGCTGTGCTTGGAATGTGTACTGCTCGTGTCAGTGTCGCCGGTCGCCACACGTCCGTTTTGTTTAGTGTGCTTGAACGTTGCCCTCACAATGTGATCCTCGGACTCGACTTTTTGTCCGCCCATTCTGCTCTGATTGACTGTTCCGCCGGTGTCGTACAACTTGACTTACCCCTACCTATTCCCATTGACCTTCCTGCTCAAGCTCCAGCTCAGCTTTGTTCCGCGGATTTTATACGCCTGCCATCTCTTGCAGCAACCTTCATCCCTGTTTTAGCCAGCCCACCTGTACCTGATGGAGACTATGTCCTCACTCCCGCGACGTCAGTCCTGCTTTCTCACAATGTCTCCTTCCCACACACCATCGTTTCTGTTGCGGACAATCAGACATGTCTTCCGATCCTAAATTTCGGACAGTGCCCGCAAATAGTTCCTCGAGGCATGTCTCTTGCCACGTTGTCACCAACGCACGAGTGCCACATTTCTGCTCTATCTGTTGCGCCGTCTTCGACCACTGCTCATTCTGCGCCTTCTGCATCAGCCCCGACCGATGACTTTACAAAGATGATTGCACCGGACCTCTCCACCCAACAAGCCGCACAGCTCCGTGGCCTCCTCGAGTCCTACTCCGACATTTTCGATCTGAACGATCGCCCTTTGCGTCAAACTACGGTCGTGACGCATCGGATAAATACCGGCGATGCAGCACCTGTTCGCAGACGCCCATACCGGGTGTCGCCCTCTGAACGACAAGTTATCCAGAGCGAGGTTGACAAGATGCTTGCCAAAGGGATTATTGAACACTCTTCCAGTCCGTGGGCGTCTCCTGTTGTTCTCGTCAAAAAGAAGGATAACAGCTGGCGATTCTGCGTTGACTATCGTCATCTAAACACGATCACCAAGAAAGATGTGTATCCACTTCCCCGCATTGACGATGCTCTGGATTGTCTCCACGGTGCCACTTATTTTTCATCTATAGACCTTCGCTCTGGATATTGGCAAATTGCCGTGGATGACATGGACCGTGAAAAGACCGCATTCGTCACACCAGACGGCCTATATCAGTTCCGAGTAATGCCATTTGGCTTGTGCAATGCCCCGGCGACCTTTGAACGGATGATGGACATGCTCTTGCGTGGTTTGAAATGGTCCATCTGTTTGTGCTACTTGGATGACGTCATCGTCTTCTCTTCAACTTTTGCGACACATCTTGAATGACTTTCATCTGTTCTTGCTGTTTTTCGCACCGCTGGCTTACAGCTCAACTCGTCCAAGTGCCACTTCGGTCACCGCCAAATAACTATGCTCGGACACCTTGTCGATTCGTCAGGCATTCGCCCCGACCCCGCTAAAGTTCATGCTGTGCAGAATTTCCCTGTACCAACTTGTGCCAAAGATGTTCGCAGCTTTATGGGCCTTTGCTCTTACTTCCGCAGGTTTGTGGAAAATTTCGCCCATGTTGCCCGTCCCCTGACTGACCTCCTGAGGAAAGACGTTCCTTTCTATTGGGGCTCTGAACAAGCGTCTGCTTTCTCGCAGCTCATCACGCTGCTTACTACACCTCCTGTTCTCGCCCATTTTGACTCCTCCGCTCCGACAGAAATCCGTACTGACGCCAGTGGCTACGGAATCGGTGCAGTTTTAGCTCAACGCCAATGTGGGCACGACCGCGTTATCGCCTACGCCAGTCGCCTCCTCTCTCCCGCCGAGCGCAATTACTCGATTACTGAGCGCGAGTGCCTCGCCCTCATTTGGGTGGTGGGCAAGTTCCGACCCTACATATATGGACGACCATTTACAGTTACAACCGACCACCACGCCCTTTGTTGGCTTTCCTCCCTCAAGGATCCCACCGGCCGCCTCGGTCGCTGGGCCCTACGGCTGCAAGAATACACCTACACTGTGGTCTACAAGTCGGGTCGTCTACATCAGGACGCCGACTGCCTGTCTCGTCATCCCGTCGATGTACCGGACGGTTTAGTGGATGTCGCACCGATCTGCGTTCTTTCCCTCTCAGCCTTGCAAGACATTGGCGCTGAACAACGACGCGACGAGTCGTTACGCCCCATTATCGAACGCCTGCTCTCTGCTCCGTCTGACCCATCCCTTCACATGTTCGTACTACAAAATGGCATCCTGTATCGCCGCAACATGCACCCCGATGGGCCCGAGCTCCTAACCGTCATTCCGTCTCATCTGCAAACGATTGTACTGCAGCAACTGCACGACGTTCCCACCGCTGGACACCTTGGCGTCACGCGGACCTATGACTGAATTCGGCGACGGTTTTTCTGGCCGCGTCTCAACCACTCCGTCCGGCGCTATGTTGCCGCGTGTGAGTCGTGTCAACGCCGAAAAAGACCAGCTGTGCCTCCTGCCGCACTGCTGCAGCCTTTGGATATACCGGCCGACCCTTTTTTTCGCGTTGGCCTTGATCTCCTTGGACCATTCCCTATATCCAAGGACGGAAATAGGTGGATTGCCGTCGCTACGGACTATACAACCCGCTATGCCATTACTAGAGCCCTACCGACCAGCTGCGCTACAGACGTCGCTGATTTCTTGCTTCACGACGTTATCTTGCATCACGGTGCACCTCGTCAACTTCTCACCGATCGTGGCAGATACTTTCTTGCCAAAGTCATAGACGACCTACTTCGATCATGTGCTACTAAACATAAACTTACTACCGCTTACCATCCTCAAACTAACGGTCTTACCGAACGCCTGAACCGCACATTAACGGACATGCTCGCAATGTATGTTTCCTCCGATCATCGCGACTGGGACATTGCTCTACCATTTGTCGCGTTCGCCTACAATTCCTCGCGCCACGACACAGCTGGCTATTCACCCTTCTATCTCCTCTTCGGCCGTGAGCCGACTTTGCCTTTCGAGACACTCCTCTCGCCCACGCTCGACTCGCCGACAGAGTACACTCGGGATGTAATAGCCACAGCGACTCAAGCACGCCAGATTGCCCGCATTCGTCTGTCTGCTTCCCAGACACGCCAGAAGTACCGTTACGACAAGCGCCATCACGACGTGAACTACGAACCAGGCACTCTTGTGCTAGTATGGTATCCAGCTCGGCATGTTGGTCTTTCCGAGAAATTCCTCTCGCGATACTATGGCCCTTACCGCATCCTTCGCCAGGTGACCCCTGTCACATATGAAGTGTCTCCGCTGAATGCCACGGTGCCTTCACCCCTCTCTGACATCATCCACGTCAGCCGTCTCAAACCTTACCTTTCTTCGACCGATGAGCCGCACCAATCAGGTGCTTTTTCCGACGGGGGTGATGTCACAGTCGGTAATGTGGAAAGAAGACGACGCTGATGGTGGTCTTGCAGACGACGAAGAAGTGGTTTTAGCAAGATCGATGCTCTACGCTTGTTGGCTCAGCCATTAAAAACTACCTGTAAATAGACGAACGCTTCTTCCTTCCCGTAACAATATATCATGATGATGATGGTGGCGATGATGATGATTCCCAGATTTCCAGCCCGTGTACGCTCTACAACTTATTTGGACCAGCGAGTCTATTGAAACTGCGCAGCTGTTGGCCAACGTGAAGTGGACATATTGATGCTTCGCAGTGCGACGCCGGAAATAAATCAGCAGCGCATTAGACGTGGTTGTTGATTCGTCATCATCATTATCATTATCATCATCAGCCTATTTTGTGTCCACTACAGGACGAAGGCCTCTCCCTGCAATCTCCAACGGCCCCTGTCCTGCGCCAACCGATTCTAACTTGCGCCTGCGAATTTCCTAATTTCATCACCCGACCGAGTTTTCTGCCGTGCTCAACTGCGCTTTCCTTCTCTTGACACCCATTCTGTAACTCTAACGGTCCACCGATTATCCATCCTATGCATTACACGGCTTGCCCAGCTCCATTCTTAATGTGAATAAGAATATCGGTTATCCCCGTTTGTTCTCCTATCCACACCACTCTCTTCCTGTCTTTCAACGTTACGCCTAACATTCATCATTTCACCGCTCTTTGCGCGGGCATTAACTTGTTATCTAGCTTCTTTGTCAGTCTCCAAGTTTCTTTCCCATATAAAAGAAAATTAAAATTAAATTGTGGGGTTTTACGTGCCAAAACCACGACATGATTATGAGGCACGCCGTAGTGGGGACTCCGGAAATTTGGACCACCTGGGGTTCTTTAACATGAACTTTGTTCCCCATATGCTAGCACTGGTAGAATGCATAAATTGTACACTTTTCTTTTCAATGATAGTGGTAACCTTTCAGTCAGGATCTGACAATGTCTGTCGTATGCACTCCAATCCATTTTTATTCTTTTGTAAGTTTCCTTCTCATGATCAGGGTCCCCTGTGAGTAATTAACCTAGGTAGACGTGCCCCTTCGCAGACTCTAGAGGTTGACTGGCGATACTGAACTCTTGTTCCCTTGCCAGGCTATTGATCATTATCTTTGGCTTCTGCGTATTAATATTCAACCCTATTATTACACTTTCTCTGTTAAGGTCCTCAGTCATTTGTCATAACTCGTCACGAGGGTTGCTGAACAGGACAATGTCATCTGCAAACTGAAGGTTGCTGAGATATTAGCCGTTGATCCTCACTCCTAAGCCTTCCCAGTTTAAAAGCTTGAATACTTGTTCCAAGCATGCAGTGAATAGGATCGGAAAGATTGTGTCTCCTTGCCTGACCCCTTTCTGTTGTGTAGAATCTGTGTAGAAAGCTGTGGAATTTTTGTAGATATTTTCCAAGATATCCACGTAACCCTCTTATACTCCTTGGCTACGTAATGCCTCTATGACTGCTGGTATCTTTACTGAATAAAATGCCTCTTCATAATCCATGAAAATCATACAGAAAGGTTGATTATATACTGCAGATTTCTCAATTAACTGATGAATGACATGTATCTGGTCCATTGTAGAGTGTCCCTTCCTGAAGCCAGCCTCTTTTCTTGGTTGACTGAAGTCAAGCGTTGCCCTTATTCTATTAGAAATTATCTTGGGGAATATTTTATACAATACTGGAAGTAAGCTAATGGGCCTATTATTTTTCAATTCTTTAACGTTTCCCTTTTCGTGGATTAGCATAACGTTGGCATTCTCCCAGTTTTCTGGGACCCTTGAAGCCGTGAGACATTTCGTATAAAAAGCTGCAAGCTTTTCAAGCATGATATCTCTACCATCTTTGATTAAATCGACTGTTATTCCATCTTCTACTGTCGCTGTTTCCCGTTTCATTTCTTGCAAAGCTCTGCTAACTTCACCGCTAGTTATAGAAGGAGCCTCTGTAACCTGTTCCTTACCACTTATAGTGGAACTACCATGCCTGCTCTGAGTACAATACCGGTCAGTATAGAATTCTTCCGCTTCTTTTATTGTATATTCTAAGTTGCTGATGATATTACCCTGCTGATGTTTCAGTGCGTACAACTTGGCTTGTCCTATCCCATGTTTTCTCCTCACTAATTTCATGCTGCATCCATTTTTGCCTGCTTCCTCAGTCTTTATGACGTTATAATTTCGAATATCCCTGTTATTACATATTTATTAAAAGTTCCATTTGCAACGCCGAAGCGCCCTCGCGCCTCTAGGCGTTGATGTCCGCGTAGTTGAACACCACACATCCTATAATAAACAATGCAGTCAGCAGATACAACATATATATATATATATATATATATATATATATATATATATATATATATATATATATATATATATATATATATATATAGTCATATCATAAGAAGCCAACAAACATTGACACCAAGGATAACATAGGGGAAATTACTTGTGCTTAATAAATGAAATAAAGAAACGAAGAATTCATGGAAATTAAAGTGAATGCAAAAACAACTTGCCGCAGGTGGGAACCGAACCCAGGTTGTGGGTTCGGTTCCCACCTGCGGCAAGTTGTTTTTTCATTCACTTTAATTTCCATGAATTCTTCGTTTCTTTATTTCATTTATTAAGCACAAGTAATTTCCCCTATGTTATCCTTGGTGTCAATGTTTGTTGGCTTCTTATGATATGACTAATAAAATCGGGACCCTCGGTTAACCCCCTTTCTTCTCGTTTATTACATAACGAGGGTCTCGAATCCGGCTACATTGATGCCTTCAGGTAGCATATGTGGGTTTATTGACCAGTTGCCTTCACATAAAAAGATCACGTTCTCGTGACGCCTGCGGCAAAAAGGACGTTCCACGTCCGCCGCCAAGGTCTGTGTGAGGTGGTGCTGGCTAACACTCCCAGGGTTCTACTAGGACACATAAATACCCAAGAAAGTGGATGGGAAGACAGCGCCGCGGTAGCTCAATTGGTAGAGCATCGCACGCGAAATGCGAAGGTTGTGGGTTCGGTTCCCACCTGCGGCAAGTTGTTTTTTCATTCACTTTAATTTCCATGAATTCTTCATTTCTTTATTTCATTTATTAAGCACAAGTAATTTCCCCTATGTTATCCTTGGTGTCAATGTTTGTTGGCTTCTTATGATATGACTAATAAAATCGGGACCCTCGGTTATAACCCCCTTTCTTCTAGTTTATATATATATATATATATAGAGAGAGAGAGAGAGAGAGAATTTTCGTGTGAGTGCATAAAGCTCGAAACAGGCACAGACACAGGCGCGAGCGCACACAAATTATACCGAGGCTTTTGTTAAGCTGCGTTGCTGACTACTACGGAGTACGGCGGACGCCTTGAACCGATCATAATTTCAGAGGCAGCATGCGCGTACGTACGTAGCGCAATTCGAATCCATTATATGCACAAGAAGCATTTGCTTTCTCATTACAGTGCAGGCGCGGATGTGCAAAGACGAGCTTTCGGATTATTTTTTTTTTCCCCGCAAGGCTGACGCTGCCGCTGCCGCGGTGATGATGATGATGACTTATTGGCAGCCCCTCTGAAATGGGATGGTGACAAATAGGCACCTAGCCTGTTTGAGTTACTCAGGTCTAAATTTTTTGTATACATATCTTTAATATTTTTTTTTCTTCCGTAACACGTATCTACCTTGTACCGCTACTTATGCCTGTAACGGGTGTGGTAGTATCAGTCTCTTCCCTGCTTTTTTCCCACCAATGCTCTAAACGGCTCTTGCTTATCTCGACTGCTGACCTGCTAATTATTCCGTCCACTTAAAATTTAAGCGCTTCTGCAAAGCGCGGATGCGCGGAGGCGAGCGCCATCTGGTGGGGGTGCAAGGAACCCAGCGGCGCGCGCGGGGCGCGTACTCCGCTATGGTCGGCTGGCCCATTCGGCAAGAGAGCAGCCAGGCCGCATCGACGGTCAAGAAACCCGGCGAGGTTCGCAAAGAAAAACTTCGCTTTTAGTACGCGTCACAGGTCGCGAACCTTCTGCCTGTGGCTCTTTGCAAACAGCACGGCGCTCTTGGGCCTCGCCGTCGTGTTAACTTAGTGACAAGGACGTTTTGAGGGCACGTATAAGGTCGTGGGTTCCATTACCGACCGCATCCAGAACGAAGGTCAAGAGCAATAGCATCCGGTTACCGATATTTCACTTCACGTAACAGAATCCCAGGGGGTCAAATTGCACTACCTTGCACTATGGTGCCTATCGATTCCTCTACATGTTTTTAAACGTTTTATTAGTCGATCGATCAGACACTCAATTAACGCTACCATGCGCAAACACAGTTCCACATTAAGAAAATTGGAGCAATTTATAGGCCTTTATTTCTCACCATGGTGAGTACATATTGTTAGGGTTGGCGTCTGACACCACGTGGCGGAGAGGTCATTCACCCTACCCCCCCTGAACCCGGAGCCCACGTGCACCGGGGGGGTCATTCACCCGACCTTCTCTGAACCGGAGCCCACGCGCACCGGAGGGGTCATTCACCCGACCTTCTCTGAACCGGGTCCCACGTGCACCGGTGGGGTCAGTCACCCGACCTTCTCCCCGGATTCGTCGATGAGAGGATCGACCTCTCCTCCCCGTGCTTGGTATTGCAGGAGGAGGGGCCCTCTCTCCGTGCCTGTCACGTGTCACCAATGGAAGCAAGATCCCGCCCACACTTGTAGAGAGCTATTTAAGGGGCTCCGAAATGTACTTTGATATACTTCTTACTTGAGACTTCATACTTCATGCTTTTCTTATTTTCTTTCAACTACCTTTGAATAAACAGTGCAAGTTTCGCACTAGCAAATCGTCTCGCCCCTGCTTGGTCGCCATGATCTACCGGATGCCTGCAGCCCGCCGACCACGCCACGCTACCCAATAAGCAATGTCGGTCGAGCTTCGATAGGCAGGCGCCGCTACTTCTCGGCAGCAGTACGGTACGCTACCCTGGAGTACGCAACAATATGTACTAAAGAAAGAAAGAAAACAATGAAGGAAATGGTACTTGAGTTACAATCTAACTAGTATAGTAATTAATTTGTAAATGGCAGGTCTTCTAAACTATCCACCCCTCAAAACTTACTCCAGCGTATCAAAACAGCGTATCAGAGACGTAAATACGATGGTCATTGCCGCGTTAATCAACAAATTTGTCAATAAATCAATAAATAAATCGTGGACATGCAGTATACGGCTTTTCTGCCGAGCTCCTTCCATCCACCTACTGAGAGGCAGCACGTATACAACATGTGACGTCACAATTGTTCTGTAGAGTCGCTACCTCGCCAACCTTAAAGTCAAGTTCTGCTTCAGGTGCAATATGACCGCTCTTTGGAAACCGCAGCGGTATAAACAGTTACATAGAAGGTAGGAAAAGCCGATGGGGACGTGGAGGGTTGTACCGCTATTTCACTACTATATTTTAATGCACCATTTTACTACTGCATGCACCATTACTATGCTGCTACTACACATATACTACTTCCGATACTTGCCAATCTTGCCAATGGTTCGCAGGTAACACCGCAAGACGTGAGGAGTGCGCGCGTAACACAACAGCAGGGCTTTTTTTTTCTTCTTCTTTTTCATTCTTTTTTGCGTGTGAGATTGCTTGTATATCCGACTAAGCACCGCCCTGGCAATGCACGGATTTGGAAAAATCTATTAACGCTGCCGCCTAAGCAATGTAGGAGCCACATTTAAAAAAAAAGAAATAAAAGCGACGAGCAATGACAAAGAAACATCACAGCGATCCTCCTGGCTCTTGTGTTCCCTTAATCCTCGCAATTTCTCGTGCAGGACCTTTCATATCGCCAGGATCACCTGGCCGTACGTGTTTATACAGCTGTCCCCACACGAGCGCCCGAGCTCAGGAGCTCGTTTCAAATGAGCTCGGTTACCGCCCATTTTGTCTTTCAATTCTCGACTTGAGCCGGCTTGAAAGTCAGGGGGCGAATGCGATTTAGGTGGCGTGAAATGAAGTCACAAACTGCCGTGCACAGGAGACGTAGTGAGGCGGGACAACGAGGAAACCCTATTAAATTGACGAAGAGAAGTAAAATAGCAAAAGCAAAAAAAAATAGCTAAGTAATGTATAGAAGCAGGTGACTACTTTGTACGACGGGCACCGTAATAGAGGTATAGCCGAAAAGAACACAGAAAAAGGCGGCTCTCATAGAAAGGGTAGAAAAAGAGATCGCGGTTTTAATTACTCGCCCGGAAATTGCTTCAAAGTCGCGAGGAAATTAACGAGAAAGCAGAAGCGAGAGGGGAGGAAGGAAAAAGACTAAGACGAGGGAGAGGAGGAAGGTCTAGGCGGTCTCGACGCCGCAATCACCCGGCGCCCGTCGAGCTCGTTTTGTTGCCGCTGAAGTGAGGGAGGGGGCTTTGCGCGATGCCGCTTGACATCCGAACGCGCGCTCAAGCTCCGTAATTTCCCCTCCACACTTGAAGCAGCCCTGCCTCATTCTTGCTGCGTGCTCGTGCTCTGTCACCGTTAGTTCTGTGCAGCTCTTGGAGCCCTGTACGATAGGGGTAGGAGAGCACCAACTGCACCGTCACCAGCTGTATAAACTAGAGACAGAAATTTACAGACCGACAGGCAACACGCAAAGGCCATGACATGAGCGTGACATGCTCCACTCACGTTACGTGACATCTAAGGTCTTATGCTCTGCCTTTTAAAACAGCGGCGGGTCTTTTATTCGTTCTTCAAGTAGCTTTCAGAAATAGCCCATCTCGGAAAGCTTGAGCCTGAATTTTTTGCCCGCGTCCCACCTCTAAATATCCTTATCGGGGGTATAGACTCGCCCCTATGGAGGGTATATGGTATGTCAGCGGAGATATGCAAAGATACATGCCGTCAGAGATATCTGCCTTCCAATATAAGAGTTTCTCTCTCCCTCTCTCTCCTTCTCCCAGTACTGCATATACGTATGCGCAGCGTCTCATTTCTGAGCTATGCTACATACCTGTTCTTCTGCAACAAGGGCTCGACGGTCCCAACGTAGGGGTTATACAGGGGTTACGTGTGGCCAAGCCTTTGCACAGCTAATAAGGCAGTCACTGAAATAAGACTTACCGCAGGGTTGGACGGTCGAGATAGATGCCCGGTGAAAACGTTTGGACAGCCCACAACTCAGCTGGACTGTCGAACAAATAAGTTGGGATCTGCGGTCACTTGTTTGTGCGCAACAGGTAGATAGTAATAATGCTTATAGAGATTACTAGTGTGTGATATCTCGTTGCTTTGCGGGTAAGTGAGTCATTGTTACACTGAGTCATCGTAACTATCTTTGTGATAGGTAGGTGCATGCAGCAATGATGAAATCGGATGCGATTACGAATATTCGCTGAGGCGCATTTGCGCAGAACACGCGACATAATGTGGCACTGGTGTCTAATTGTCAGCCCAGCTCGCGCCGAATTCGGACCATTTCGAAATTACAAATGGCGCAGGCAGTCTGACTCGTCGCCCGCACTTTTGGTCATGTACCGCTGCTCTGCTATCGCACTTACGAAATACCTAGCTGCGCTCTTCCAAAAAGGAGGCTGTCCTTCGTTTGTCTTTTTTGTTGCTCCAATTTTATGATGCACAAAGGCCATCACCAAAACAGACGAAGGAATATTTGACCCGTATATCATCATTGCAATTTACTCTCAAGTCTGCCAGGCTAGCCCCGCCTGTAGAATCATCATCATCATCATCACCATCATCATCATCGCTATCGTCGTCGTCACTATCATTGCTATCATCACTATCACTACCACGACTCCCACCTTCTTCACCACTTTAAATCTACGGAACAACCAGCCATGCGTACACTAGCACAACATCAAGCGTACGTGTCTCGGAACGCGTTGTTCAGGCAAGGAAGCAGAACTACAAATGTAGCCTTTGCGGCAACTAAAGAGGCAACGGTGTAAAAGACGCAGAGGTGAACCTAGACACACTCACGGGAAACAACTACAAGTTTGCGTATCCTTCCCATCTCTTAATCTATCTGGGACATTTAAATACGCAACCTAATACTGATGGTTACCTGGAAAAGACTTTTAGCACAACTTTCACATTAGGCTAACCACAGTTGCATAGCGTCAGTCAGTGCGCATAGATTTTTCCCTGAGTTTTCCAGACCTGCATTTAGTGCACGTAGATGGGCAATTACAGCGCTTATTCCATCGCGCCTCGGGAGTTTCAGCTGCTTAGTCCCTCTCACCGACCTCGCCGCTGCACAGAATTGTGGATACAGGCTACATGTCGTCTCTTTCTTGTGTTCTCTTTTCCCAATGGTCTCATTCCTTTTCTTTCGAGAGATCGCAATCCGAGAAATCGAAACCTCATTAGCGCTAAGACAAGGCGTAAGTGCAGAAAAAAAAGGGGGTGGGGCGGGGGTGGAAAGCAATGCGAACGAAACATAGCGGAGGAGAGGGAGGAGCTCTCGCAGTGGCAGCCAATCTTGGGCGCCGACGAGATATTGGAATGGAATAGACTATTGACTGGGCGACATCATTTCCGATGCAAAATAGATGTCGCCTCTTGAAGACCAATTCATGTCTCGGTACCCGCACTAGTATCGACATCTGGCAAGGTGTAGCAAAAAAACAATCAGTCTGCAGCTGTTAACGGAATAGCGCACAGGAAATAGAGCACGTGAGAGAAGGATTGAAGATTGAAGAGTAAGGAAAAGAGTTTTCCTAACTGGATTCTTCTCACACAATGAGTTTGATTTACACGCGTTGTTCCATCGTTGAAGCCTGTGTAAGAGCGCTACAGATAGGATACAAAGAACAAAAAAAGAACATTCGTGAAACAGTGCGTCGATGCGCAAAATTGGCTGCGCTCTGCATTTACTGACATTTACTGTATAACACGCATTGCCGTGATTGAAATCCACTGAACTCGAAGTAACAGCCTGAGCTGCTTTCCGGTGTTTCTTTTAATTGCCTCCTCCTCTCAGCTGTCTTACGACCTTTTCATAAAACAACAGTCATTACCACGTGTTGTACCTTGAATATCTTCTTTTGTTCTTTTGCTGACGACAACTAGTAGCTGTTACGAAATGTTTGTGTCTCGTTTATGTGTCATCATTTCGTTCGGCCAGCTGACGCTGCGAGGACCAGCATCTGCACATCTCGATAGAAAAACGGAATAGCAACCCCCTATGCAACGATGCTAGAATGCACCAACTAATAGTTGCAGGAGAAAAGAAATAGGCGACAGAAGTGCCAAGACAAGGCCTGGCGATAACTAGAAGCAGATGCAACCAGACAAGAGAGAGAGAGAATAATTTGTTTAAATGATTGCGCTGGGAATTTTCGGGGAAGTGGGTAAAAGGAAGGGCGCTAAGTATGGCTCCCTATATGGAAGCTTCCCGCGCGAAGCTCCGTTTTGAGCCCTTTTTTTTTTTTGCGTAGGCCCGATCCTATCTGTATATAATACAATACACTGGTTTCATATGCATCACATCGAGTCGAAAGAACAGGAGCAGACATGTATATATGCAAAATGTTGCTTAAAGGAATTGCATGTGGATAATGACTACCTTCTGACAGAAGTAAAAGCATCTAGAGTGGCCATGCCAAATACCAGACAGATAAGGTGACATAGATTCACAGGTAGAGAGGTACGCAATTAATTCAGCACATATATTAACGAGCGTTGCAACGTGGATGAGCCTCCAGTACATGCAGTTCTTAGCACGTTATTCAGCCACTGTTCTTTTTTAGTCTCTCTCTATTTCTCTTCTTCGAAAGTAATGGAAAACAAGTTCTGGGAAATGAAATGACGTCATAAATCATTTTAAGGAAGTTTTCTCGCCGTAGTGGCGGTACTGCTCGGCGTGGGTATACGGTGGATCACCTCATGAGAAACAGGCTATAGAATGCGAATCGTACTATTTCGCACGGGCGGCCACGGAGACTTTCTTGTAGGTTGTGTGTTCCGCGCAGGCTTTTGTCTCCACTATATTTTTATTTCTCCTGTGCCCTTCGCAATCACCATAAGTTAAGCATGATGGCTCGGAAATTCTGCGGTTAAATAATAACACTCGAATTTATCTCGTGAGCCACGGAGCTGGCAAAAAATGCCAAAACACGAAAGTGAGCGCAGAGAGAAACACAAAGTTTCCGCAGCAAACCTTCTGTTGAAGCTTTATTCCACAGGACTTCTCTCGGAAGCATTGTCAGTGTATTGCGAAATGGTCAGTTTACTATGTACCCAATATAAGGTGAAAATTGTGAAGGTGGTACAGGAGATCTGCGTTATACAAATATTGCAACGCAACCAGATGCATTACACTAATGGAAGGACAGAGAAAAAAAAGATTAACAGAGTGCGAAAGTGCCTTGCATTATCTGCACTAGGTCTCTGAACGCGGCTTGCACCGAATAAATCTTTACGGAGAAGTTAAAGTCGCACTGGTGGGCAAACGCTATGTATTGTGACCGCTGGATCAAGGGACGAATACATAGAAACACTAAGAAGAAAGAAGCCACCGCGCATGGTTTTCTTTTTTTACCGTTTCTGGCAGCGCGTTAAAGACAGAAACGCCAAAGTTGTCTGAAAATACTATTCTATGAGGGTGGACGGCCATGTACTCTAGAGCAGGCATGCGACAAGGTTGGCGTACCGAGAAACAGCGAGGAAACCACAACGCACGACCATAAGCAGCAGAGCCTTATAAACTGATAAATAATACTTCGCTGCGGTTCGCTCGCATAATATAGTGTATTGGACGGCTGTACCACGGGTAGACCTGCGCTCGGCGCGGAAGCAAGTTAGCTGATAACCGCTCTCGAAAATTCCAACCGGTACAGACGCGCAGCGTCGACTCCAGTGCACCCTCGACGACACAGAGAAAGGCAGCGACCAATTT
The DNA here is from genome assembly GCF_050947875.1 of Dermacentor variabilis. Taxonomy (NCBI): domain Eukaryota; kingdom Metazoa; phylum Arthropoda; class Arachnida; order Ixodida; family Ixodidae; genus Dermacentor; species Dermacentor variabilis. Next base: position 71,212,436 of record NC_134571.1, on the reverse strand, counting down.
GCGAGACTGGCTCGCTATTCGCTTATAGTAAAGAGAAAAAAAAAATAAAGCGCACGCACGCACACACACAAGAGCACACGCGGCACAGCACTCATTGCGATCTCGCGCCGCGAGACGATATACACGACCGACTCCTGCGAAGCAGCGGAGCGCGCAGGGGTGCAGATAAAAGCGAAATTCGGCGCGCTTTATGCAATTACTGTCCCTCGAGGATCCAGAGTAATTTTCAGATGCGGTCGCCGCGGTAGCAGCCGCCCATGCTCTGTGGCAGCGGCAGCGGGGGTGGGTGGAAGCAGCGCTCTTTTGCGCAACGTCGTCATCGTCGCCGTCCCGTTCTTCTTGCCTCCGGCACCCCGAACAAAAGAGACGATACGACCCTCTCCTGCTGCGGCGGCGGCCCCCGCGTCGCACCACTCCACCACGGCCAGCGAGCTCCTCGTATACTCGGTTGATTATTCTTCTTCAGACCCCCGAAGCGGGCACGCGTGCTCGTATGCAGATCGGCTGGACAATCAAACGACAAACACGGGCAGGGGAGAAATAAAACTCCCACTGATATACGCGCAACATATAATTCTTGCCCCCTCCTCTCGTATGCCACCCGCAGCTGCGGATAACGCAGCGGCGTAATTTTCGCCGGCCGCCGTCTCGCCCGCCCGCGCGCGCTGCGAGCTAAAGCCATAGCCCTGTAGCGGCACCACTGCCGCAGGAGCAGGAGGAGCAGGAGGAGGAGCAGTAACAACAGCGTTTCGCGCGAGCTCCGCAAACGCACACGAGCCGGTGGTCTCGGCCAGTTTCCATTATGCGAACTGGCGCGAGAGCACGTCCCACGACTTTGCCTCCGCTTACGCACATGCGTACATCCGTGGCCCTGGACTCGCGGGCAGTGGCGTTCATTCCCACCCCCGACCGTCTTCATATCTGTGTCTCTCTCTCACCTACCCGTCCGGCCCCCTTCCGCGCATCCTTTTCTTCCTTATCTCTCTCTCTCTGTCTCATTGCTCTTGCGCTTCTTCATTCCCCCAACTCCCACACGTACCCCACTTTCATTCTATCTTCCCTTCTATGGACAGTCGGAAACCCTTTTTGCGAGAAATAGCGTCTCACTCTGCTCTCCTCCTCGAACTTAGCTCTTTCTCTGCCGCCGTCTGATCTTTCTCCCCTTTTGTTCTGTGCGTTTAAAAGATCCAGCGGCACAAATGACGCGATGTTCCTCGCAGAGTAATTCGCCTTCGCGAGGCCGCTTTTGTTTCCGATTTGGATCACCCGACGCCTTCCTCCTCCTCCACCTCTACCCTCTCTCTCTCTCTCTCTCTCTCTCTCTCTCTCTTCAACTACTTCAACGCGGCGGCTCCCGGGCAGCAGGAGCAGAAACAGCGGCAGCGTCGGAAGAGCGGCTTCGGAGAGGCTCAAGAAGTCATTTTGAGCCGCCAAGAAGCGCGCGGGGCGAGAGAGGCGCGCGGCGGGGCCGTGCGCGCGCCCGCGCGTCTTGGAGCGTAGGAGCGCGCCGAAGAGAAGCGGGCCGGAGAGAAAGCGGGCGCCGGAGAAGATGGAATTATAATGGAATGCTCGATGTATTAGGCAATTGTAATGAAACGGCGCCGCCGCGCGGTATATCTCGCCCGAAATTAAACGCCACGAGGCTCGAGGGTTTCAATTACACAGGGCGCCGAGGCAAGCTCGGCCGGCGTGGCCGGCGCGCACTGCTCGCGATTCGTCTGAGGCCGCCGTTGTCGACGTCCCTTGGCGCCTTCTGAGCTGCCAGAGCTAAATATAGGGCTATGAAGCGGTGGCGCAGCGCTATTGCGTTTATTCCGGCCACGTTTCATTGAGGCCGCGCTGATTTTTTTTTTTTTTACTTCTCTGCGTAAACAAACGCTTCTGTAATCGGGAGGCGTGTTCTGCGACGATGACTTTTATTTCGTCGGGTGCTGGTTTCCTGGTTGAGCAAAATCGGATGAGCTGATTGACTTGTTGAGCACTACGTCATGCGAAAGCGATGGTACAGCCGAAGTGATCGCCGCAGAATACGTCGCCAGGATAAACGCTTGCTTTCTTAGCTCTGGAAAGATAGTTCTAAAGCACCAGAGCGCTAGAGCAACGCGAACATTTTATTACCGTGTAAAAACGCATTTGCAGCGAAGCCGTACGCGGAGCGTGTCTCCTTATCTGAGAATCCGTATAACCAAACAGTATCAATTTTTATGTGCTTGTTTTGAGGCCACACAAGGCAGAATGAAGAAAAGAAATTAAACATCTCGTGCCGGACTGTTTCACTGAATGAAGGACCTAATTTCCTCGCGAGCAATCGGTGACGGTAGTTTCTAAAATATTCAAATGAACTAATAGGCACAAACGCACGTTTACAGCGCGAACGGGACGCTTGGCACAAGGATGAGGAGAAAGATGCGCATGCTCTTCTGTATTTTTTTCGTTTTTTTTTTCACTATATCTTGTTGCTTTCCCATTAAACATTTCAGTTGACTGTCAGCTCTTGTTTGTGTTGCCTCGTCTTTCTGTGAAGCGCCTCTGCGTCGCAAATATGGATAGCTGCTGGGTTGGCCATCCAGTTATCGAACTGTCATCGTTAAGCATCTTTCTCGCGGACATTCTTTGTCACGGGGTGCGTCCAAAACCCACTATCCCCATCCACTGCAGACCCAGGAGCAGCAAACTTCGAACATTTAGCATAGTCTGAGCTTCAACAAGGCTATTCAGTTTTTCGTACAAGGAAGACTTATTTGAGAAACACGCCTCTCAATCCCAGTGTGTTCCGGTGAACGGTGCGATCACCTGACTGCGAAATGGTTGTTAGGTATTTGGCGCGTAGTTTCCCTGCGTCCACCTCAGCCGATGGGCAGCGATGCCGTCTATTTTGTTGAGTTGATATTGAGGAATGTTCTAGAATGCAAGATTGAATATTCAACGCAAAACCTACTTGACAGGTATCCACATATCAGCTTTGAATCCGCACATTGCAAATACCGGGGTCCTGAAAACAATTTTTCTGTGCTCCCCTCCCATTATTCATGGTGGTACCGGTGCAACGGGGCTTTCGCTGTATGAAGCTCACCTACTATTTTAGCTCTCCAATGCTTGCATGGCGTATTCATGCCAGTGCGCAAGGCCAACTGACACGAACTGAAGAGTAAAGCAGAGAGGAATACGAGGTGACTCCTGAATTGTTTCCCACCAATGAATACTATGTTAATGCCCTGAGCGTTTAAGCTAGACGTGGGAATACGCATCGATTAAGTAGCTAGTTTACTCGCTGGAATTTTATATTGTCGAGCACTTTGTTGGCGTACGGCTATGGCGCCTTGCACGTATTCATTGGGTCGTTCAGTTTAATTTCGCCCATGGGGGTAAACAAAGAGCCGTGTATTCTCAATCATCCGCTTTAGCCCTTTCAGATGCCATGCGCCATTTATAGAAAAGTGCTTTCCGGAATAGTCTACCTAAGTAGGCTTCAGAGAAACTAAATAGGTCAGTGGCAAGCAAGAAACTATACCATTGTTTATTTGTTACAGATATGTACACAACTGTTTAAAAAGCGTCAGGAGGGTGGTCACAAAATTTAACAATGCGTATCAGGCGTGGAAGCTAAAAACACCTGCGGCTTTTTGTCAGGCAATGTCCATGGCATATTCTCCATCAACTTCTGCATCCCTCTAATACCAGGACTTCCTACGCATGACTATCAAGAAAGAGCGACCACGCGATCTGTATGGCGTCAGGTTTCTGCCAGTTCATACCACGAAAACGCCTTATGACGAAATTATGCTCCTTGACCTCGACAGCTTGTGGAAAACGCGTATGCAGGTTAAACACGCTGATCTCATTGTTCGCTCAGTACGTGGAAATTTCATAGAAAGTATTGTGCAGTACAGAAAGGTGTACAGAACGCTGTCTGAAACGTCTGATTCGATTCGAAAGTGCTTTTGTTTTTTTGACAAATGGGATTACACGGCACCAACGATTGCAGGCGACGTGTCCTGCCTGGAATTTGATCTAGGTGGCCTCTTCATAGGGGGCGGGGGTGGAGGGGGGGCGCCAGTTTTATTCCCATATCGCTAAATTGAGCAAAAAATATCTATTGATCCGTCTTTCAAAGGATGTGGTCATAATTTGAGAGGGAAGCGCGCTCTACGAGCAGTGGCAGTTTCGTTGTACGTTCACAAATACAAGTCCCTAAAGGTGCGCAGCCTTCTGTTAGTTTCGCTCGAAGAGCGAAACAATAGCAGCGATAGGAAGCGCGCGAAGCCAGCGCTTTTGCGCAGCGTAAACATCACCCCCGAGCAGTAAAACAGCGCTAAACAAAAGGGCAAGGAGAGGGTTACAGACAACAGCGCTTACTAACAACCAACTGTCTCACCCGGAGACCACCAGGCGTCGGTGAGTGCATGCATGGCGAAATTACGCCGTTAGAGCTCCGGCGACATCGTGCGCGTGCGCCCAAACCCATGTTCAGAGGTCAGCAGACGCGAGGAAACGGTTGTGATTACAATGATGAACAAACAAACAAACAAACAAACAAACAAACACAGACAGACAGACAGACAGACAGACAGACAGACAGACAGACAGACAGACAGACAGACAGACAGACAGACAGACAGACAGACAGACAGACAGACAGACAGACAGACAGACAGACAGACAGACAGACAGACAGACAGGCGAACGAACGCACGAACAAACAACACGATTAGATGGTTGACCACCTAATCACCCACCTAATTGTTCCATTATTTTCTAGCCTTTCCCTGTGGGCCACATTTTCTGACTTACCCTGAATGGCCGATCGCGTCTCACAGTGGCGCTGCGAGGGGAAAAATAATGACGTCTGACTGTGAAATGCCGTTCGGATACATTCCCGTGGTGTTATTGCAGACCAAACCGGCGGGAGCGGAAAGGCTCAGGGACCAAATAAGCAGGGTTCACGCCATTTCATTTACCATTTTCTGAATATCTCTTCGCCAAGTTTAGGCTACAAGTTGGTCATTACTTAACATAACGATCTATTCTTCATTCATTCATACCATTGAAGGCGGCGACCTTATGTTATTGCACACACACACATCAAAATAAAAAGACAGCAAACTTATTTGTGCGATCTTGCAGAATTACAACCCGATTTCCAGCGAAGCTTCTTCTTTCGAGCTGGTGCAATAAGAATTTCAGTTGCCTCTAACTAAATCACACACTTTAAAGCTCTGCCCGTATATCTCTGGCCTGTTTGAAACTTTCCCCGCATGCAGCAACGCTTTCGAGCACTTACGGACTTTTTACAACGGCAGTAATTCATCCACACATTTTACTTCAGGACATTGAGCATAATGCCCCTAGCCCCTTTTTAGCTAACTTCTTGCGTTCATAGTTCTGCCAGGACAGTGGGAGACCCTTAAAACGGTCCGAATTCTCGCATACGTCGGTAAAGCCGAATTAGTACCCCCACATTGAACTTGTCCTACACACTTTCAGCAGCTTGCCCCTAAGTTCAACCAAATATTAACAAATTTCTTTGTTCAATTCGGCGAGGACACTGGAGAAACCTGCTAAGAACGTGGTATAACGCATTAAATAAATAAATACTTCTTTGCATATTTGTCGTTGTTGTTGATGATGATGATGATGATGATGATGATTATGATGATGATGATTTTAACCACGTAACGAACCCCCCTCCCCTTACGTAATGCCTTCGGGCCGTTAAGGTGAAAAAATGAAACGAAAGAAATGAAAATAAAAGGAGGGAAGGTTAGTAATTATTTGCAACGCTTCAGTTAAGCGAGAAACGTTAAAGCTTTGCCACACGTAGTACATATAATATCCCCCTTTCCCACCAAATATAAACTTCGTGTAATGCAGAGTTCTCTAGGGACATTAGAAAACATAGCTAATAAGGGTCACGTGACGCTTTCGAGCACTTACTTTGAAATGTTTTTGCAAAAACCGTATTTTATATACACACATTTAACATCTCAAACAAGTTTGCCCTAGCGGTCTCCCGTTTTCTTGCTAAATTTTATCTAGGTAGCATTTGTATAGCTTTGTGAGAGTAGGGGGCTAAAGTATAATTTGAACTTCGTGTCTCGGGCAGTATCTTTAGGGCTCTGGGTGTCATTGCGGACAACGGCAGCGAGGCACTCTGGGGTGCTTGTATCAGTAATTTTCTACAAACGCTGCTCTTAACCTACAAAGATTAAACATTTACGGTTCTCCGCTCACAGCGTGCTTCCTATTCCATCGAAAAATAAGCAACGTGTCCCGCATACTTCACCAAGGATATAGGGAAGCAAGGTGCACGATTTGTATAAGGCATCAAAATTGGGAGAAGACTACTATTTATTTATTTATTTATTTATTTATTTATTTATTTAACAAAGTACTGCCAGTCTGAATGCCAGAATTAGGCAGTAGTGAACGATACATTGCAAGTGACAATACAGAAAATGTAGGTATGTAAAGTAGCGATATGGAATATAGAGATAACAAAATGCAGTCGAAAAAGTACCAGTCATTAAGAACAAAAGCCCGAATGAGACATAGAGTGAAAAAAAAATTATATGCTACTACAGCAAACGCAAACACGGCTTATATAATATAACAAATAGGGACGAAACAGATACAGGTACCCAACAGAAACAAAATGTCAAACACGAAGTACAATATTATTAACTATTAATTATTATTATGTATTATTAATCTTTCATTGTTTTTATCATTATTTACTAATGTTAATTACTATCTATAATCTCATAAGTAACCTACACACTTCAAATTTTCGTACAGGTCACACATAGAGTAACCACAATTTTCTCTAGATATGAAATCACTGCCATTTTCGGTTCTCCGAGGGAAGCAGCGAAACTTCGTAAGCGTTTCATATATAACGCCTCTTGAAGGACCAGAAACAAGCGTTTAGCAATTTTTATTTAACCTCTTATTAAAACACACACAAACGGTTCGAAGTTTACCTGCATATTGCTCCTAGTATTCCTCACATTTTTTCAAAATATAACGTTCGTGAGTGATCTAGTTTTTCAGAAAAGCGTACAAACTGGCATATAACAATTTCGAACGCTTCTAGCCTTATTAATATAGCTTCGCTGTAAGATGCGGTTGTTGCTTGATTGCTCCTGTATATGTATTATGCCGCTTACCCGGTACATAGGAGTGTCCAAAAAGCAGCAGCTGAAACGGAGGAAGACAAATGTGACTTATAGGAGAAAGTGAGACAGATATTCTACAACTACTATTAAAATTGACCAATCTCAGAGACCTTTGTTTTGAAGCAAAGCATGTGGTTTAGGAAAGGATAACAAATTTGGAAATATTGAAATCGAATTTCTTCTCTTTTTTTCCTCATTTTGCTTTTGTTTTTCTTGCTTTCTTCTTCTTCGACTTTTTCTTCTCGTATTATGATTATTTGTTTTGAACCCATATGTACAGTTAACAGGAAAGTGAAAGCGACACTTCAGCACCTTATATCTGAGTGTCCCGCTTTCAGTGCGCAGCGCATGTCGCTAGTAAGAGACTATCATCTCCTTGGCCTGCGGTGTACGACACTCGACGAATGTTTGTACCACAGTGGTTGTGCGTCTAAACGTGATCAGGCTCATCGAGCTCTACTTACTTTCCTAGAGTTAACTAACGGTGGCTGGCAACTGCCACCGGAAGTGGTACAACGCCTGCCTACTCTTCACAAGGGAGAAACAGAGAAATGGAAGATAGGAAGGAGGGGAGGAAAGAGGAACGGAAGAGCAACAGGACAAATCTCAATAATAAAGTAGAACACAGTACAGATCACACACAGTAGGGACGGTCACTGAAGGTCACGCTACTACAGAATATCGAATAGAGTAGTTTTTACGCAACAAACGTGAACCTAAGTTAGTTAACTCTAGGAAAGTAAGTAGAGCGCGATGAGCCTGATCACGTTTAGACGCACAACCACTGTGGTACGAACATTCGTCGAGTGTCGTACACCGCAGGCCAAGGAGATGGTAGTCTCTCACTAGCGACATGCGCTGCGCACTGAAAGCGGGACACTCAGATATAAGGTGCTGAAGTGTAGTTCGCATAGAAATGCATAGAAATGCATCCCGTATTTACTGTCCAAAATTGTTCCCCTCCAGAGGTATTTTAAAAACGCGCAGCCAGGATGTGTGTATACATACGAAGGTATTCTTCATAGAGAAATAGCGCGTGCGCGAGTGCAGTGCCCCAAGTCACGCCACTTTCCCAAATTATTTGGTCCCAAACTTCCGGTTCGTCACGAATTTCACCTTCGGACGTATTAACGCCATGCAGCAGATTCGAAATGCTCCCCGAGATTGCCGAGGGACTGCCCGCGCGCAGTTGCGCCTAGCGCCACCAGATGTCCCTAGGAGTGCAGAAGCGGCGGGAGCGACGTCACGCGTATGACATCATCGGGCCGCTAGGAGGGGTGGCGCGCTGCCGGCGCGGCGGCTCTCCTTCGGAACGACCGAACGCGCCGCGCGGAGCGGTCATTGCCGAAGTTGGCTGGCACTTGCCCGGTACGCCGATGTGGAGCGAGCGTAGCGGTCGGCGCCTTTGAAGCCCTCTTGACAGCGTCGACGGGCCTGACGGCGCCGGCGTAACGCCGAGATCGCGGGTGTTGACGCGGCTCTAGCGGCCAGTGCTTCGATGTACCGACAAGCGGTAGCGATGGCTTTGAGTGTGTGAGTGTCGCACATATCGGAACCCCCGTCTCCTTCCATTGGATTTTTTCTCTCTTTATTTGGTGCGGACGCCGGCAGACTTGACTGTGAGGACGGTAGGCGAAACCTGCGTCGTCTCGGAGAGAGTTGGCGATCGCAAAGCGCTCCCAACCAATCAGAACTGCCTGGGATCGGTAAGTGCTTTGCCAATGTCGTCTCCTCTGTTCTCTTTTGCTTATATTTTTTTTCTGCATTCCGTTTTCTTAGTAACCATACTTGTTTCGTGGAGTTGCAAAGTGTGGTTGGACTCGTCCGTGCTACTTAAATTCAGGTTGCGTACGGAGTGCAACTGTGTCTTCGGCCTGAAATCGCTTTCGTTCATTCATTTTGCCACGTGATTACGGTGACAGCGCGCATGTGCTTTGCGCGTTGCGGAGGATGCAAATTTCATCGCTGTTATTTGCGGAAGTACCACGCCGTTCTTCCTGCAGCTCGATGAAATTTATTGGCTATCTCTTTCAAGTTTGCATAGAGGTATCGTTTAGAATTCCCCGGCTCGGAACTGGGGCAAGTGTTCCGGCACTTGCTAAAAGGGTTATTTAATAAGCTAAAGCCCTGTATTTCGCATCTAGAGTGAGTTGTTAACAACGTTGTTGGTAAGGCTTGAGCTGAAGAGCTTGTCGTAATATAAATAACCTTACGGCGTTTCTTTCAAATATCCGGATGGTGACTTGTCATAGGAATCGCGTTGTGCGTATTACCTGTTTCGTTTTGCGCGTGTCTGCCGGCAGGTCATTCTGACGTGGCGTTAAGATCCATGCGTGCGGCTCCTGCGCAGAGTTTGCAATTGAGACGCGTTTCTTTCCGTCAGTCATTATTTCTTTCTTTCTTTAGCGCGTAGGACTCTGCAGTCGCACTCGTTTATACAGGCTCACTTCATGTGTTCCCGCGTACCGCTCATTACAGGACTGCGCCGTGCCGCCTGCCTCCGCTCGTGCAAGGGACTCTACGGAAAATTAATTGGTCAACGCCGCTGCAGTTTCATTAGCAATGAGTAGCCCAGAACGTTCTTGTGTGTGTGCGTGCGTGCGTGCGTGTGTGTGTGTGTGTGTGCGTGTGTGTGTGTGTGCGTGCGCGTGCGCGTCGCAGCGTGTGCACTTATGCATTTAATTCCATTGATATTCGGTGTTTCTTCAAATGTATCGCTCTGCAGTTTTCTTATTTTTACTCCTCATTACACAACTTCTCAGCCCGTGAATACGTCAAACCTCAAAACTTTGACGCAGTGACGACGCGTGGGCCACCTGTTCCTAATTTCTATGGTTTAAGATACCTTGTAGCAGTCTATAGACAGATACCAAAAAAAAGAAAAAAATCGAGAGAGAAAGAAATGGATAGGTGCGCATCCTCTGCACTTTGTAATGATATTGCTTGTCAGCAAGAATATATATAATATAATGTTATTACATTATTATGTAATATAATACATTATAAGCATTTATCAAGTAACAATAGCAGGGCTGATGAAAACACTGCCATGTCGACGCTCACGTGATATGACACACCTTTTACCTACTTAGAGAGGGAGAGAGATCGGAAAAGCAGAAACAGTGCGACGGACTAGACGCAGGAGCAAAGAGAAGCAGAGGACACCGACGCTGTCGCCTTCGCGCTGCGCAGCGTCGTTGTTGCGTTCATCTGCTCCTGTCCGCTGCTGCACCCCGTCCTTATAGCGCTGTCCCGTTCTACGTCAAGTGATAACTCTCCCTGCTCAGCGCCCGTGCTTAGAAGATAAAATCAAACAAAGAGAAAAAAAAAGGAGTGCGTGCACGTCCCTTTCGCGAACGTCCGTTCTCGCGGGCCATCGTTCGCGTCCATGCACACGCGCAATGCATCTCTCTGTTTACGCCTGTCCGGCGTACGCCCCGCTTTCCTCTCCTTCATCATCTCCAGGTGTTAGTCGTTACGGAAGAAGCGGGCGCTCGCTTCAATCGCCGGCCTGAGTGCAAATAGAGAGAGAAGAGGACGACCAAAGAGTAGCCGAGACAGATGACGGGCAAGGAGGGCTGTCTGCACGAGGCGCCCTTCGCTCTCTGCCCATTCGCCGGTTCTCCTTTCTTCTTCATCTTCTCGTCGTCCTCCCCGCCGGGGCGTGAGATCAACGGCAACGCGCGCGCGGCAGTGAAAGAAAGAGAGAGAGATCTCATAGACCGCTCGCTTCCCGTGTCGCCACGGGCACGCCTTCGCTCAAAAGGAGCAATCAGTCCCTCGCCCGGCAATCCCGGCACCTTCTGTCGTGAATGCAAAGGTATAAAAGAGAGAGAGATGGGGGAAATAAAAAAAAAAAGAGGGGGTGGATTTAAGCTAGCGAGACCAGCGAGTTGCGAAAGCGTGGGAAAGGAGAAAGATCTGCGCGATGGCTCTCGCAGTGCATCTTCTCTAAGAAAATCTTAATCAACAAGATTAGAACCCACTACCTCCCCGAATACGAACCAAACGTTCTACAATTTCACCACCGCTGCGGTTCAGAATGGCAAGTTCGTTAGACGCGTTGCATTTTTTTATGCGAAGCATATTACTAGGGCTCAACCCAGCTCCTCAGGCGCGGCGGTGTCGCCTTCAATACCACGTGACACCGTGACGTCACGACAGAGGAGAAACGGGGCTCCAACTCGCGCCGTCGCTCGCGGCGTCGCGGCGGTGCTAGACACTCACGAGGGGAGATGCCTCTTGGAGACAGACCTGCTCGTTGGAACGAGAAGCGAAGGTTGCGGCGTGCTACAGAGACTGTTTCTAGGTGGCTTTGCTACGGCGCAGCGACTACGCACCCCGCATCGGACGCGGTGAGCGTCGAGCAACGCAGCGTTCGGCGCGACAAAGAAATGTGCGCCTGAGCAAGCGCCGCACGCCTGAGCCGACGCCGACGACACCGGCTTTTCTGCGACACGAGCTCCTTAACGCTGTCGCGTTAAAATAAAGGCTAGTATGCTTCGCATCCTGGGCTTAACCTTAGCTAAGCCACAGCCATTTTTTTTTTTTTTTTAGCGTAAACAGACACCGAAATGCACCGTGATAAGTTTGTGATGCTTATCTTCAAGTTTAATTGTTCCACGCTTACCTCGAAGCTTCACAAGGGTGCGAAGTTGGGTTGAGCAACAATGCGAGAAAAATAGCGGCGCAACAGGGCCAGCGAAAGCAGTGCAGGCGCTGTGTCGTTTCGTTTTTCATTGGTCCTGTAGCTGAACTGTCTTTCTCGCAATTAAGCTCCAGGGCCCGTATTCACAAAACGTTCTTACGCTAAAGGTGTTCGTTCCAGCCAGTAGTGATGTCGGACATATTATTAGCGACGGCGATCGGCGAATGAAAAACAGCACTTACGAACTAAAAGCTTTGTGAATTCGGTCCCTGGTCTCTAACTTCAGATTTCTTCGAGAGCCACCAAGATTTCGATGATCAGCGTATATAGCTCTTGCACAATGGCAGTCGTTGTATGCACTGATGGCATACATCTTCATTTAATCGGTCGTGTCAGCGGAAATTCGCCCATCTGTACGAAGCACAACATAGGCAATAGACACGCGATGCTTCAGTGAGGTGGGGTTCAGTGATTTTCGCTAACTCTAGAAGTCAAATGTGCGGGAGCCTGCCTTATGAGCCACTGTACACTGATTATTCTTCCTAAAAGAAGATGAATCACTCGCTCTCCGCTGCACTTTCTTAGATCACCAAATCATACAAGCGAGACTGTGACAAATTACAACATTGCCGCACAAGGAAACAGACAAAGATAGTGTCTGAAAAACAGAGAATCATATGAAAGGTTGTAGACAGCATTGGCTATTATTGTTGTTTAATGACGCGAAATGTGGCATGTAAATGAGGCGGTTGAGGCTCTCGGAAGATACCGTGGGAAGACCCTGCTCGATGCTTTTCGTCTAGATTGAAGTCGAAGAAAGTAGGGAAAATGTTGGCGTGCACGGAATCTTTGATGAAAACGGAAACATTGAAGTAACGAACATAGCCTGGAAAAAAAAAATCACAAATTTGTCGCGCAGGGAGATGCACAGCCCTGTTCGCGCACGTGAACTCGACTTTAATTTTATTATGCAGCCTGTGACAGGACAAATTCCGCATCCCGCGCGATTGCGATGACATTCGACGCGCATGGCCAAGGTTCCCAGCGCGCAATGAAGGCCCATTTTCACATAGCTCGTGTCCACAAATTACCGGTAGTTGCGTAGCCCTTTTCGAAGTAAGCACCGATGAAGTGAACTGCTTCGTTTGTCGTGTTTGTCTTAACAAACACGCTTACGCCACTCCAGACCCGAGTAGCGGATGTAATAAAACAAAGAATATGTAAATTTCTTAGCACGCTAATTAGGAATCAGGTCTATAAGCATCCATCATATGCTCGGGGTTACATTTAATGATTATTTGTCAAAGGTGAGCGACGCGGTGTTTAATTTGGTACGAGTCATTGCAGAGTAATATCGGTCCGAGAGTAATGAGCAACATTGTCAGCCTTATAGACAGAGCTTATTTTTTCAGCCAATTATCACTTGCTTTCACTGTGGTGTCTGCACCGTGCCAATTAATGCTCTTGATTTTACGAGCAGCTTACAGTCACTCGGGAGTGGGACAAGCTGCGTAGCCAGCTGTCATCGTCAGTAGTACTGCTTATTACAGCGTTCGCTCATACCTCATCATGTGTGATGGAAAAGTAACTTCGAACGAAAGGTCATTAAGGCTCACTAACTGTCCTTGTGCGCTTGAATTTAATCAGGGTCGCACTTCCTGGCACAAATTAACTATAACTGAAAAAAAAAAAGCTCCACATGGTATGGCAATACATCTCGTCATCTGCATGCTGCTGTTTCCCTGATTGTATCCCATTACTGTTCTTTTCTTTGTTTCTGCTGGTGTGACGCAGAGAATAGCGCATCATTTAGTTGACTCGTGCATGTCTCGAAGTCATGACAGTTAAAATAAGTTCGGACACCTGCGCTCGCTGTTCAAAGTTCGATGAGCTGCGGACAGGAAAACGCGGATGCCTGCGGGTAGCAGTGAAGCCAGACTTCGATGGCGGCATTGCCTTACGGTAGTCGCCAATTTAATCGAGACAATGCTAGTATACTAGCAGCCGATAGTAGTGTCCCGCTGGCGCAATGCGCAAACGCATCAGTGTCTGACAGTTTCTCTGCCACGTGCGCGGAATGGGAAACCGCAAACGCGGATATGACCACGCAATTTTCCTCGTCTCGCCTCGCTTCTTGAGTTCCCTACGATTGTAACGGCAATGGCCGCACACACCAATGCTTCTTCTTTTTCTTCTTCTTCTTTTTGTTTCTTTGCTTCAATGTATTCTTTATTTGTTTCCAGCCCGCACATAATAAAAGCCTCATGTTTCAGCAAGTGGCGAACGCAGGGCTGCGATGGGAAAAAAAGCGGGATAAAAGATACAAGAAAGCAGCGCCTTTCGCAAATTCGTGGTCACATAAAGCGGCGACCTCGCCGCCACGGCCCCCCCTTTTTTTACATAACGACGCCTGCCATCGTCCGTCGTCCGAAAGAGAGGCGACGCGCAATCTGGACTGGGTAGAGGCGCGCGCGCGCCCGCGCGCGTCAAGTGAAGAGCGGCGCGCGCGATGGGCCGCGCTAGATTGGAATCGTGGCACGGAAGATGGGAAGAGCGGAGCAAGTACAGGGAAAGGGAGAAAAGGGAACAGGCCAGCCAGGAAACCACGCGAGGAAAGAGGGGGGGGGGGGGATTGTAGCTCGGCAGAAGAACGAACGAAGAAAACAACAAGGATGGCAAGGCGGAATCAAGGCAGGGTTCGCGCGGCGCACGCGCGCGCGGTGGGGGCGAGGGGGAGGGGGTGTCTCCACTGCTTCTGTCAGGGCCGAGCGAAGCCCGGTTATATAGCGTGGCCGGGGCAAGCGCGTCGCCGCGGAGGAAATTGAATCAATCTCATTTCTGTCTCCCGCTGGGGTGCGTTCGTTCGGTTCTCCCGGCGCGGCGGCGGCGGGCGTTCTCGCTCGTTCCCGACGACCCGAGCGGGCCTGCGAACGGGAGCCGCGCCTCTCGTCGCAGCGTGCAGTGCCGCCAATTCCTCGACGAAAAAAAAACAGAACGCACGAACAAGCGCCATCGACGACCGAACACGTCTCGAACGCGCGAGCAGGCAAACAAGCAAGCTGAGGAGCTGCATGCGTTGCTTCTCGACCCGTATAGTGTCGGCGCTCGTTCCTTGTCCTGTGCTCAAAGCGCGAAGGACGTACTCCTCCGCCTTCATCGCAGCAGTGCATCCTCGCGAGAACGCAGGAAATGAGCCGAAGATTCGGTCGGCGATATTCCCCCCTCCTCATCCTTACTGGTCGCGCGGTGTGCGTCAATTTCGCGCTATTTGGCTGCGGCGGCCTGTGCTGCGAGCGCGACCGCGGAAAATACGCGTCTATCCTTTTCCCTCACGGCTCCTCATTATGCCTCCCCCCCCCCCTCCTTTTCTTTGCTCCTATACCGAGGCCTCAGTTATGCAGGTTAGAGAAGCCACGCACTAAGACCCGGTAAGGAAATAGAAGAAACGACCACTCGAAGGAATCGACCGAGTCGGCCGAGTTGGATACACTCTAAGAAAAATCCCGGGGAAAACGGGAGTAACTGCGCCGTTAGTCCTAAAAAGGGCGCTTTCGTCCCTCAAAGGACTAACTACATAAATGTGCGGGCCGTGTGCAAATTTCGGAGAGTAAGTGTTTAGTCCCTGCTCGGAAAGAGAGCAATGGGAGGACGAACGGCAACAGTTACTCCCCAGGCACTTCGCTGTTTTCGTCCGTGTCATGGAGCGATCGGCGAAAACGGTATTGTCTATAAATCGTGAATGGTTCGAAGTTCGTGCATTGTCTATTGAACTACATGCAAAGCAGCACCTTGCCTCTTCGTGAGAAAATTACGTGAAACTTAAAACTGGAATGTGAAGAGGCATGCCCTTCGTGCGCACCCCATAAGTGAGCGATACACATTAAACGCGCAAGTCACTGATAGACGGCTAGATTTTCTTGGTCTATAGTACCTAAGTTCCTTCCGCTCCAAGGAGGTTGCGAACTGAAGCGATCTGTAGCTCAAACGGCACGCGCTAAGCGACAGAGAAATTGCCCTTCTCTGTCGTCTTCGGTGCCCCGTTTGAGCTCGCTACACGTATACATGGCGTAGTGCCTCAGTTTAAATCACCCTAAAAATACTCGGGCTGATTTCTTTTCGCAGTCGCTTATGGTTGCAAGTACACTCAACGTTAGACTCTGACTGCATAGCTTGCACAAAATACAGTCACTTTTATATTGCCGCACTTGCGTTCCCATGCTTAACCTTGTCGAAATAGCCCGTCTTGCCAAGAAAGCGGCGTGGTGAAGTAGTTAGAGTACCTGACTTGTGAGCGAGAGGACGTGAGTTCGAATCCTGCTGTCGGGCACGTTTTTTTTTTTTTCAGCTCATTAATTTTTTTATTAGGGTATAAATGCCTATTTTAATTAATTACACCTTTGCGGAACATCGGAACGAATTACAGTTACTCCCTTGAGGACCATCGGGCAGGGGCAACTGTTAGTCCCCGAAGGAGTAAGCGCATGGGGAGTAACAGTTCATCCCATGTCAGTTCGTCCCCAAAAGGACTAATGGTTGTGGCAAATCAGTTAGTCCCCAAAAGGACTAACCTCCCTACCCCTTTTAGTCCTTTTTTTCTTAGAGTGGATAGGTTAGCACCACGCACCCATCTTCTCTCTATATGCTCTTTTACCTCTATTATACCGTTTACCCACCTCCTCGTGGCTACGGCATAGCAGGGTCTGTCTCCATCTTGGCGCCATGCAGCCCGCTTTATTATACGATTCTCTTTTCTCCCTCCGCTCCTCACCGTTGCCGAAAATATATTCCGTAACCACTGGGCAATCACTTGGGCAATCACTCTAGCCGGCCGACACAGCCGGTTTGACCGATAGCGTTCTGATGACTTCCTTCATTTTTGCGTTCATTCATTCCAAAGAACGGGAAGAATGATGTCTCGCTTTGCCTTTTTTCCGCGCGCAGCGGACCGTTTCGTATGAAGCATATGGACTTTTGAACAGTGTATGTGTATCTACTCATGCGGCGCCATTAAAACATGATGCAAATTTCAAGTGGGGCGATCATTGCGAGCCCTTTCTTGAGTTATCCCGCTCTTTGTATTTCAAAAGATGCATAATAGGGAAGAAGATCGGGGGAGATGAACGAGAAGCGCGTTTGGTTTGCTGCCCTACTCAGTGAGAAAGTGATGACGGAATGAAAAGAAAGAAACACCGAGTATTTCAAGTTCCTTAGTGTCCTTGCGACCGCAGCAAAGAGCTACGCATTAGCTATACCGATGACGATACGTATAGAGCTTTGGAAGCTCCAGAGTCACATTATTTGTCGTGACTTTCACAGATGAATGATTTCGGCACGAAAACAGGCGCAATGTTTTCAACTTGCGCACGAAACACAAAAGTAAACAAAGCAAGTCGTCGATGTCTTTGCGCTGCAGTGCACTGACACGCGGACGGATCACTTAATCTTTAATGTATTCTTGCATAATAATTGCCAGCACATCATTTCGCTACACAAGTACGTGCTAGCAGAAGTAAAAAAGACTGCGGAAGGTCAACATCTGAGGGGAATGATGGCGGACAAAAAGCTCCTTTCGCAAACGATACCTCAATGAACCGTGATTCAGTTGTCGCTGGAAAATGGGACGCGCGTAAGTATTTGTCAAGTGTAGAATTATTATGAGTCACCGCAGTGTCAGAAAAGAGAACAAAAAAATCTCCGAAGAAAGAAAAATGGCACGTAAGCTTGCTCTTTGCAGTTAAGTGTATGAAAAGATGGTTTTCCATCTATCAAGTTTGCGAGCTCCGTGACACACCGGTTGTGCCGGTCAAAATGAAAAGCACATATTAAAGGCCAAAAAGGAGGCGCAGGCGTTTATAATAACCAATAATAGCACAGGAGTAGAATTGTGGGAGCGCCGATCGCAGTGCTACGCATAAATGCTTTACAAAGCGAGCACTTGCCATGTTGCCAGCGCATGCGAAATGCGACCATTGTGGACAAACTTATTTTAACGATTCTGCCGTCACGAATGTATTGTTTAATCGTCGATACCTTCTTTGGGCGTTTTGTCGCCAAATATGAATTGTGGAGCTCATAACGAGACAAGGGAGTTATGCGGAAGCAATATGCAGGTTACGAGAGTGGTATTACAAACACATGACGAGTCATTAATTCATCTAGTTTACGTATACGCACATCTAACTATGGTGATGTAGAGCTGGAGGACCGCACTTCGCCTCTCAGTGCCTGACAGCGAAAGCCGTACATCGCGCCTGCCAACCAAGACCTGTAACCCGCTACGTGCCTTCGTGAAGGCGTCACCCCTGCTATCCCACCAGCACCTATTCTAACACCGTGCTCAGCAGTAACGATTTTATTCAGCCGGTGCTGTATGCGGCAGGATTAGCGCATTACGTTGAACTTCTTTGCTTCCGGCTCATTATTTGTTTAGGTGAGTAAAACTTGCACTGCACTGCACAGAATTTGTGAGACACAGCGCAGATTCTTGCGCGTCGCATATGCTCTGAAAAAACAACAGCAATTTAAGCCACTAGATTATGTGGTTTTACGTGCCAAAACCACGATCTGACTACGGGGCACGCCGTAGTAGGGGATTCCAGAAATTTGGACCCCCTCGGTTTCTTTAACGTGCGCCTGAATCTACGTACACGGGTCTTTTCGCATTTCGCCCCCATCGAAATGCTGCCGTTCGTTGCCGGGATTCGATCCCGCGGCCTCGTGCCATTAAGCACCTCAGTGATATAACCGCGTTTGTCTTGCTCACCATATGCCGCCTTCTGAAATTTCGTAGCGTCAGCTGGCAGGATTACTTGTCCAATTATAATTTATTGAAATGGCAGCCAGCGTTGTTTGATAATGCCCCGATTAAACATAAAACTACAGCTGACATACTTGGGTAAGGTTCGTCGAATCTAATATAGAACCGCTCATGACGAACGTACTCTTGCTTATTGGACCGCAAATTGCCATCATTAATAGGAAATCTCTGATAGAAAGCACAGCAGGCCGTTGTGAACTTTTCCTGTCATTCTGCCCATCATGCTCATCATTCATTCTGTTTCCAGATAAATTAATGACGCTGAAGTGACAATCGAGAAATAACAGCGGATACGTAAGCTTATCTTGCTGCCATAATGGCTGCACACGCCAATTATGATCTAGCATGCCAGCGTACAATAAACGGGAAAAGCTTTCTAATCTACGAGAGACATGATGCCTTCGGATAACGATAGTGCTCTTTCTAAGGTTTCTCGAGTACCAGAGAAGGTAGGATGCGTTAAGTCGAAGCTGTAGAAACAAAATAAGATGACCTAAGTGGACTTCCCCGGCTTTGCTGTGGAGCGGAGAGAAGAATGCTAATGCAGACTTGACCTTCCTCCCGTGCGCCGTGTAATTGGCTGACGCATCCATCACGGGGAGCATTTCACTTCGGCTAACTTCTGCCTCGAGCGGCGGCACATGAATGGCTTCGGTCGCGCAAGCAGCAGGTGTTAAATGACAGGCCAGGGCCCGCAATAACAAGGCGTTTGAAGAACCAGGGACGACCTGTTTCCGCCACTTCATCATTCTTTCTCCTGCGTCATCACGAAGTTCCATGCAAAACAACGAGTTCTACCTCTGGGATCGCTTGCAGAAGCAGAGAGCGTCGCTATCATGTAATAGAGTATCACGTATAACAACTTAAACACCCGAGTTCATTTCACATTGCTTATTGGACCAAATCTCTACCACCCACCCCCCTCACTCCCGTCAAACTGAGACAAAAACCACGGACACCACACTCTGGGTAGTAGGAGGCATGATGCTGTAGTACCAAACGAGCTTGAATTGCCCCTCGACACCCCATCTTGTCCGTAGCTTCAC
Organism: Dermacentor variabilis; assembly: GCF_050947875.1. Lineage (NCBI taxonomy): Eukaryota > Metazoa > Arthropoda > Arachnida > Ixodida > Ixodidae > Dermacentor > Dermacentor variabilis. Next base: position 71,192,750 of record NC_134571.1, on the reverse strand, counting down.
CATATACGTTACGTGCGCATCGTGAAAAGAAAAATAAATAAATAAATAAACAAAACGAGCAAAATGAGGGAGACGACACGCGGTGAGCAGGGTCGCGCTCTTTTACATACGCTGCGCGTCGCGGCATCGCCCTCCCTCCACGCCAAAAGCACGCGCGCGCGCGCGTGTGTGTGCTGGTATGGATACGCGAGAACGTATTGTGCTCAAGGCGGTGCTGCTTTCCACCCTTCATATATGGGAAGCGAGGAGACCGCCGCGGGTTGACGGGCGTGATTGGCAGCCAGCGTGTGCGGCTGCAATGGAAGCGGCCGCCCCGGGCAGCCGCCGCCGCGGCAAGGCTTTCGGGAGGGGAGGGCCTTTTCTTCCTGCCTCGCGGAGATGTAGCCGGCTCGTCTCTCCTGACAGCCGCGCTAATCTGCCGTCTCGGCGCGGACGGCGGCGTTCTCGGGCGCCCGACGCGTGAGAATCGTGGGGCGCGAGGTTCGTGCCTGGTCAGCCCTTGCGAATACCCCCGCTCCTTGTACTGCCTGCCACCCAGATGCCCGCCCCGGCTAGGCGTGAGACTCCTCATCAGCTTCGGGTGCACGCGTGTAACGCTCGCTCGCCTTTCGTCAACACGAGCGAACAGCTGTGGGATATATGGGATCGCTTCTCACCCCCTCCACCCATCTTGCCCGGTTGAACGGTTTAGCCCTGTCCCGTAGGGAAGGAGGCAGATGAGGAAGGAGAGCTCTGATCACCTGACAAGACGTGGTGCCTGCATTGCCTGACGCGTTGCATGCTTTGTTAGCTGTTTTCTGATGGTGGAAGGTATGCCTCGTCCTTGTACTGACCATCTGTTGTTAGGCGTTAGCTGAATGAAATTTAGAAACTAATCCTATGTAATAAACTAATATGAGCGGACGTGGTATTGCTGTCTTCATTTGAGCACGATCTCGGTCAATGCTGATACGAAGTGGGGCGTATTATACAGAAGTTGAGTCAAGTTTCAGCTTGGCACTGTTTACCAGCAATATCCACTCTGAAGATCGTGCGATAAGTAGCATGAGTGTAGGTAATAGACAAATAGCCATGTTTGAGGCTTTGCCAGGAGAATATTGACGCTGAGCACTCGTCAGCAAACTGAAGGCGAACGCGCCGATTACCGCTTTTGAGTGGGGTCCGTCTCGAGAGCACATACTTCTTTACCTACATTTCTAGCAGATACGATATAATCAGCGAATTAGTAACACGCTTTCCACATCGGGATGTTTTTCTATCTTATTTAGCTTTCTTTTCTCTTTCTAGTTTTACCGTCTATCTTGGAGATGAAATTGATCAATACCGGGCGCGAATCAGGAGCCCGCGTGCTTTTCACAAAACAACGTTATGTTTTCTTCTTCTTATTCTGCATCTGCTTCACCAATTTTACTCGCTCTGGCGCCTAATGTTACCGGCGCAGGATTGCCCTGTTTCGGCTGCGGCCCGTGCTTAGGAGGCCATGGGAGACTCTCAACGGTCGGTCGCCCATAACCCGACAAAAGAGAAGGCGGGCCAATCTTGTAAGCAGGGTGCAAACCGCGAGCGAGGCCGAGCCCATCGCAGTGTCTCAGCTCTCCTTCCTTGTACGTTCGCTCGCGGCCGCTTTTCGCAACCAGACGAGCACACAAGGGCACAGATTGTTCGCCCCCCACCCCCTTCCCAACCCCCTTCCAGCCCCCCTCTCTTCGTTCACACTGGAACGAGTCAGACGCCCCCCCCCGTCACACGCCCTAGGCTGATTTCTTCTTCTTTCTTTGTCCTCTCGCTTTCGCCAATGATTAGCCCCATCTGGTATAGAAGGATGCGCAACACCAGCAGCGGCATTCGGCGGCGCGGCTCAGCAGAGGAGGCGGCAGCAGCAGCAACGCCAACCGCCATAATTCTCGGCACATAATGCCTCTCGCTGTTTGCTTGACGCAAATGGTTCCTCCCAGTGTTTATTTTGCGCCGGCGTTACCGTGGTAACGAAGCGGCTCAAGCCTCCGGACAGCGGAGGAAGCACGAAGGCATCACGGACGACTGTTGTTCAGTACAACGGGGAGGAGGGCCCATTCTATATATCGCCGATTCTGCTATCCTTCTTGCTTTTGCCGGAGTAATGCGATACTGCCAGTTCTCTCTGTGTGTGTGTGTGTGTGCGCGCGTTTTTTTTTTTTTTTAATATTGCCGTAGGCAAGAGGCGCGCGGCACATAAGGGAGGACGGAAAAGGCTGGCAATATAGTGTGAGAAAAAGAAAACTTTTTTCTTTTTTTTTTTCGGTATAAGGAGTATCCAGGTCGGGCTATCATTCAAAATTGCCGGACCTGTTGGCAACAACAATTCTAAGGTGTAACGAAGATGTTCACTATTGTGTGCGGCAATCACCGTGCACTTCAGACCTCCGTATGGAAAGGCTGATGCAATAATCTGCGTTTGTCAACGCGTCAGGCAAAGAACGCTTGCGACCGTAGAGGCTGCGAAGCGCGCCTTTCCTAACGTTCGTTCTTTTATCGCTTTTTTGGTCCCCCCCCCCTCCTATTTTATTTCCTTTTTGGGGCAGGCATTGTCTGTAATTTTGACCCTGTGCGCAGATTTGATCAAAGCTCATTGCAGACCCCTTGCGGAGTCGCGCGACAAACGGAAATGTATGCCACGAGACGAGAAGAAGCGGAATCAACGAAAGAAAAAAAAAGTCAGTACAATCGCAAACCGACGCATCCGTGCGCGGGCCAGGGCCAGTGACCACACTGATGTGACCTCCGAACCTTCCGAACGACGACATCGACGACTTCTAGTGGAGCATACGAGGACGCGACATTGTTGCGGGAAGCGGGAGGAGGACTGCCCCGTCGAGAAAAGAACCCGAATGTCGCGCGTTAGAGAGCTGCGAGGACGAGGGCGGTGCGCTTGCAAAGTCCATTCACTTATCTCCCCAGGGCCGCTTCTCCACCGACAAAGGGGGTCAGTTAGCGAGTCTCCCAACCGCGATAAATCGGCGACGCGCCGCTTCTTCCATCCCTCGGACCCTGGCGGAGCTGTCGCTTCGTGCTCTCGTGCTCCTTCCATGCCAGTTGGCTTGCAGCTTCTCGCTCGCCCCCCTTTATTATTTCTCGCTTCGCCATTTTTTTTTTCCTGTCTTTATTTCTCTTGTTTGTTCCTTCTTTTTTTTCCCCATCCCGAACGCGACGTCGCCCTTCTTCGGTTCTCTCGCTTTTGTGCGATATCCCCTTCTCTGTGCTTTCTTTTCTTCGCTCTTCCGCAGCTCATCTCGGTCCCTCTTCTCATCCCTGCAGAGTGGAACATGCGTTATGGTTTGTATTCTTTTTTTTCTTCCTTTCCTCTATCCATCCTTTCACATATTTTTTTTTTTTTCGTGTCTCCGTTTTTCGGCTAGCGCCCGTGCGCCCGTCTTCCAGAAGGCGGGGGCCGTTCCCTCTTATGACCGCGCACATGTGCGCACTTGACACCCGGCCATTGTCTATGGTCGTCAAGCCAAGCGCTTCTCCGAGAGTCTCGTTCCCCTCCCCTTCCTCCAGAGACCTCGGCCTGGCGTTATGTAGCTTCCGTCGTCTCTTGGCTCGCCACTGTCGCTCAGACGGCTGCGCCCCGTCTTCCTTTAGTGCCTCCGTTCGCGTCTCTTAGTGCTTTGTTGCTCTTTTGTCTGTTCGTTATAGGCCGAGAAAGAAAAATCTCGTCCGTGACCCCTCCCCGAGCCTCCTCTTTTATCCACTCACTTATCTGGCCGTTTGTGGCGCACCGACCGAGAAGGGGGCGAGCATCTTTGCGGCCCGTGTTCTGCTGCCGTCTCGTTTTCGCCCGCAGGTCGACGAGATAAGCTAAACGCTTCGCGCTTGCATGCGCCTTCCGCGTGTTCTTGCCTGTCCCTCTGTCCGACTCACCGTGAAGCCACGCCGCTTCGCTCATAGCTCCGAGAGTCCTTGACCGCCTGTGTTGCTAAAGTGAGAAAGAAGTAGCGGTTTCGTGGAAGTCTTAGGAAACGGTAGGTCGACAATTTCCCGAGCGGATGTGTCTACAACGTTTCTTACTAACCTGTCACACGAACGCTTGTTTTCCCTGTGTATTTTTCGCCCAGCGTTTTAATGCAGCTTGGTGGCCGCGTAAGGTACTCCTTCCATGGAAGGACGCTTTACAGAAACGGTCTCAGAGCCGTCGTAGAAGACAGACATATGCAAGGAAGAAAGTGCTACTGGCCTGACTCCATCGGTATCTTTTCAAGAGATTTTTCTTTGCGTAAGCAGGATGCAAGTGGATCGCGTTACAAGTCGAGCCGACACAATCCAAAACGACAGCGTTTACATGCATTTTGCCAACCTGGTTCGGTGAGTCAACCCGCCCCTTGGGTTCACAGGACTCGCCGCAGCCTGCCCTGCTAGTGTTCGCATGATTCCGACAACCAGCTTTCAGATCGATAACACGACCCGACGCGACTTCGTCGGGTTCACGTAAACACTGCTGAACTTAGCTGGCGACAATATTACTCCTAGTCTCAGGATCTGAACGTCCGCCCTAAGGTTTTTCATAGAATGCGAGAACATGCCTGTTTAGTTGAAGCCCAGCTTTTACGTTCATCTCTCACCTATCCAGGGCATCAAGCAATTTCGAACCAATAACCGAATATACATTACATCTGGGTCAATAAATGTCGGTGTAAATCATTGCCTTCTTTGGACGTCGCAACAGAGACGCATGCAATTTGTTAAGCTTGAAAGAGCTTCAGAAGGAAGCACTTTCTTTGTCCGTATGGCATCGTTGAGTTTCGAAAGGTTGCCGGGTGACTGCCACGAATGTGCACAGTTCTAATTCTGTATTTACAGTTTTGTGGTGATTAAGAGTACTGTAGGAAAAGAAATGATGACGTCTGCTTTTAGAATATGAAGTTCAAGGACATTTAACTTCAAGAATTAACATTGCTGTATACCGACAGCGCTAACTAGCACGAATAAAATGCAGGAGACATGGGAGATTTGGGTTTATTTAACGATAATGAAGATGGTGGCAAAGTCCATCACCGTCGTTTCCGGAACAATAAATTGCTCATTGCTTTCTGATGAAATAACGCATCCAGGGACATAAAAAAAAAATTGCAGTTGCAGCATTAAAGTACTGACGTACATTGTATAATGACATGATTAAGGTTACTGCACTTTCAGGGAATGATGTATGGGAATTTTGCTCAAAGATATGCAAACAGAACAAGGTAGAAAGTGGGGGGGAGGGGCAGTAGCGCTTTGAGACGACAAATAACTTGCAGTATCAAGAAGGCGTCGCACAAAGAAGAAAAGAAGAAAAAACGAAACAGAACGAAGAAAAGACGTAGGGAACTGAAAAAAAAAACATCGTAAAGCTCTGTCATAAACACAAGCACCAATTACGCACCTCGTCACTTGGGAAGCCCACGCTTCCCAAGTGGGGGAGTTTGCCCTATACACATGCACGTATGCACACATATTTACTATCACAGACCTGCAATGCGCTTGAGAGCATAGCGAGGACACTAGTCGACGACGATTTAATACTATTGCTAGCATAGAGAAATAATAAAAGAATAATAATAATAATCTTTATGTCCACTGCAGGCGAAGGCCTCTTCCATCGATCTCCAATATTACCCCTGTCTGGCATCTGCTGACCCTATCCTCTGCTAGCAAATTTCCTAATTTCATCACAACGGCTTGTTCTGTATACCTACCTCGACTGTGCTTTCCTTCCCTTAGCACCCATTCACTAACTCTAATAGGCTCTTAATATCGACTAGAATATCTTCTTCCCTTGTTTATTCTCTAATACGCGTCGCTGTCTTCCTGTCTGTTAACGTTGCACCTGTCATCTTTGGTTTCGTCACTTTAGACTAAAGCAGAAAAATTGATATCCGAGCAGGCGGTGAGACTACAGTAGATGAAACAAAGCTTTTACAGTGAAGCTGTCTGTGACTGGCATTTGGCGAAAATTTATCCGAGATATTAACATAAACAAATTAACGTGTCGGCCAGTCCTGGTGATAGTGCAGAAAGGGTCCAAGCTCAATGGAACATTTACCTGTGCTCTCGGGCACCTGTAACGCGCCCTTTAACTACCCTTGTCACACGTGCACCCAGAGAGGTTCCAGGATTTTTGAAAAAATGTTTTTTAAAAAAGATGTTTTGTACAACTTTTTCAAAAAGGACTGTTAAAAAATTCTCGGCGCTAAACGCGCCAGTGCCACATATAGGATAGGATAGGATAGGATAGGATAGGATAGGATAGGATAGGATAGGATAGGATAGGATATCCATCTTTGATGGCGCGTACCCACTTCAGGGGATTGGCCAAGATTTGGATGGTATTAGGAAGATGTTGGTAGTACAAAAACTTTGATCCGTGTCATGTGGAAACGGATAAAAATAATGTGTGAAGAATTTAAGAAACTCGTCTTGAAATAACAATGAATTCCCCCACGGCTGAGCAGACATCCCTGTGGTAGTTTTCAAGAGAGGAGGCTCCTAGAGAAAGGATATTTAAAATGGAAAGATGTAAACCAAGTGGCGTGAACGTTGGTTCTAAAATGTTTTTCCTTAAAGAAAAAAAATGGCCGAAGAATAAGAAAGAAATGGTATATGTCCTCATCTTCTGCACAGATTTGGCACAGAGGGGAGGGTTCCAGAATAGTCCTATGACGAAAAAAGTTTAATACTGGCGTTCAACAGTGTAACCGGGTAAAAATTACTTAAGCTTTTCCCGTATGAAAGGAATTCTTGTGCCAAGGGAATATGAGGCGTAGATATTCTCAGAAATTTTCTATCGCTGGGTTCAAAAAGTCATGTGCAATTGCATATCTCCTGAATCTAGTAGTAGTTAGGTAAGCTGATGCGGGAAGTAATAATAGCACAGGGCATCGAAGGCCGCTCTCGCGAGACTCAGCTATTTCGTTCATGTATAATCCCCTATGACCAGGTACCCAAAGTAATTTAATTAAATTTATGTGAGCAGCCACTAGAAAATGAAGTGTACGTAAAAGGTTAGTACCACTATTTATTGTCAGCGATGTACATCAAGATAAAGAGTCCATTATTGTGACTACCGTCGATATTGATAGATTTAGTTCACGTAAGGCTAACACTAAAGCTAAAGCTTCAGCCAGAAATATGGATAAGTAGTCCGGAATCCTAATTGAGAATGACCAGTCTAGATTAGCAGCGAAAATGCCAATTCCAGATTTTTCTCCACTCTGTGAGGCGCCTGTTTCAATGACCGTACTTATACCTAAAGTTCATAAAGGATCTTGTAATAGTCCGTTTAATATATTATGAGAGAGAAATTTTGCATTTTTGGGTAGATGTTATCATAGCTGATATTTAGACTCTGTCGCACATCACAAATAGGTGGCACCTCCCGAATACGTACATTTAAGGGGTTAATCAATGTTTGTACAAAGACCACCTGGGGAATATGAAACCGGGGCCAGTGTACTCCGAAAAATAATGCAGGCTGGGAAATGAATGTGTTTTCCAATCTTCTAATAGGAAATTCGTCCATATTTAAGAATGCTTGCACCGTCAGCAACCGAAATCTGCACAATACTGAGGGCAACCTGGCTTCTTGATGTAATACGTTATTAGCCACAAATTTCGGTAATCCGCAGCAAAATCACAGGGCTTCCCGCTCAATGAGGACAAGGGGGCGTAATTTATAAGTTGGCGTACCAGAAAATAGCACACATACAAATTCTGAAATGGGCCGCACGTACATTTTATTTATCATTTGTAATGGGTCTCTTCGCATACCCGACCGACTGTTGCATAGCTTACGTAGCATGTCAACTGCTCTAACTACTTTTTTTAAAATATGGTCAATAGGGCCTAGGCAACTGAGGGAACCGCCATAGACTACACCTAAATACTTCACCGACTCCACTTGAGGTAGTGTCTCGAGATGGTAGGATAATTACATGGTAACGGGATTATTAAGGTGGAAAACAAATATAGAGCATTTTCTCACGTTAAGTGAAAGGCGAACTTTGTTTAACCAGGTTTCTATGGCATAGCGATAGTTCTGTAGTCGATAACATAGGGATGAATATTCCTGTCTGATGCATGGAAAGCAATATCATCTGCGTATACATATGTTTGTACATCTGGATGCCGAGGAATGGAACTCATCAGAACGTTAAATATTAATGGATAAGGGACAGCTCCTTGAGCAACACCTCGTGATTGATTATGTATGCTCGAAGACAAGCCCCTAAGAGAGCAGTAGAATTTCCCCCCATTTAAAAATTCACATATCCAGTTTACAAGACAATTTTGGAAACTCTATATTTCGTAATATATTCAATAAAATTACGTATTCTACACTGTCGTAGGTTTAGGAGCTCTCTAGCATCACAATAGCACCTATCTACCTTTGGCGCCGTGCTAATTTCATTCTACTTTCTAAGTCCACGTGAGCATGCCAAATTGAACATGATGCTCGGAATCCAATTTGGCAGGGATTAAGCAAGTCATTGTTCTCTACAAATTTTTCATAAGGGCATATAGGATTCATTCAGTTAGTTTCGCCAAACTTGAGGTTAGCGCAATTGGTCTAATGCTATCTATTGTATATCCTTCCTCATGATTTTTAAGAACTGGAATTATTTTAGCAATTTTCAATGCAGACGGGATCCATGAAAATCTAATTGAGTGTTCTATAATGGCTAAAAAGTCATCAGGAGCTTTCTCAAATAAAGCTTTGATCATGGCAGAGGTTAGCCCATCTGCGCCGGGAGCTGAATCTGGCAGTCGCTCCACGATTTCAGCCAATTCTAACATGGTAATTTCTACAAAATCGTCCGTTGCCCTTCGTAAGCTAGAACAATTTGGCAAACTGAAGAAAATCTAATTTCTAATTCCTTCGCTATTTCTTCTAGTGATTGGTTCATTTCATTACTACTTATAGAGTTACGACTATAAGTTACATTACGACTATAGAGTCAATATTAATTGGACACGGAAGAACGTTCCTATTGCGGAGCAAATTGAACAAGGCGCGTTTATTTTTTTTTTTGTTAGATAGGAAGTCAAAATGCTTGCAGTCTCGCCTTTGGCTTTTGTAACTGTATGTTTAAAAACGGCTCGAAACCATTTATAATCGCTCCAATTTTTGGGACTCTGGTTATGTGATAATATCTTCCAGCGGCTTTCCTTTTTCTACTATAATCACGAGCGAATTCTTCATTTTATCAAGGGCTGTATGAATCCCTGTTATTTAGACGAATCTCAAATTCAGACTTTTTGCGAGAACCTTCGAAAGCGCAACAGATAATTGTGGCTTTTTGCTCAGTGCATGCTTCAGAGATGAACGATCATTTCGTAAGCATTTTAAAAAAATATTGTAATAATCAAAGTTCGTACCTGATCCCTCATAAACGTTACAGGGCGTGCTACTTCACAAACTAGTGGAAGGTGATCACTACTTGTCGCATACTCAACAGTCGACCAAGAAGATACGGAGTGACTCGGGCCACATAATGTAAGATCTATTGCAAAGTAAGATCTAGCCGCATAAACGTCACAGATCCTGAGTTTACACATGGTAGCCCATTATCCAATGACGAATCCCATAATCTGGTGCTGCTCTAATCTGTTTTTTATCCCCATGATATATTGTGAGAACGTTATGCAGTGTGTGTGTGTGTGTCCTGTAAGCCAAAAGGAAAAGATGCATTTGTTATGGCAAAGGGGCAACATCCAGGGAAATTCAGCTGTACCGCTAGGATTTCACGCTCAGGAGTAGAAAGTTGAAATGAAATCTTGGCCTTATGGCAAATTTGAGGCGAAATAAATGTAGTTAATCCGCCACCTCGAGAAGGACGGCCTAGACGAAAATATCTGTACAATTTCATTTTAATATGTTTAGTAGAATTTAATGAAGCTTCCTTTAAAATAATTAAGTGTTAAGCTGAGTAATACAAGATAAATCTACCGAAGCAGAATATAAAGAGCAACAGTTCCACTGAAGCACTTTCAGCGATCGTATGGTTTAGCAAGTGCCGCAGCCGAAACTGCCTTCTGTAGAATGCTTTCTTTTTGTATAGCACTGGGCTCACTTTTCTTATCTTTTGAGTGAGGAACGGAAGAAAGATCAGTGATGGATAACGTTGTTCTTTTATACGCTCGAGCGTTTTATTCCACATCTGTCATTTCCAAATCTGTGTTAAGCAGATTACCATTAGCAGGCCCCACGGAAGAGGAAATCGAAGGTTCGACACCGTCATTAGAAGGATGAGTACCTGAACTTCTACCACTAGTTTGTGGCTTAGGATCAACTGTTTGGGTCGTTGCAGGACTTACACAGGTAGCTTGCATCAAATGAGATAAGAGACTTAATATGGCCTACGACATACAGTCTCCAAGGCTTATTGCCAGCCGTTCCATAGCTTTTGAAACTGCCTTTTCCACAGCGGCCCCTATATTTGCTGTTAGCAATATGTCCGAGGTAAGAGTTTGTCTCCCAGTAACACCCGCAAAGCCAAGTGCCCTTTCTTTCACAATGTTTATCGCTTCCTTCCCAGAGCAACGTCATCTGTCAATTATTTCTACCACCTGCAATTCTTGAGCCCTAACAGAGCAGTTAAAATAATTGGCTGGGTGACTTCCACCACAGAGGCAACATCGCTCATCTGGAGCACGACAATCACTTTGATCGTGCTCTTCCCCACATTTGTAAGAACGCCGACTTGACTTGTATCCTGCTCTACTATGGCCGTATCGCCAGCAATTACGACGTCGTAGCGGACGCGATGCCAGTGGTTCAACTCTGAACACAAGAGGCCACACCTTTAGTTCTGATGGACAAGAAATTCCTGCGAATGTTGCAATCACCGATTATGTTGGGACCTTCTTATTGTCTACCACTCGATTGCAGCAATAAACAGCAATTACTCCAGTCCCGGCCAATCTCTCTAATGTTTATGATGGAGAAAGATCAGTATCGACACCTCTAACTGTTGCCTTCGCGCATGAGAGGTGAGCAGGGATGAAGTCACTCACTGGCAGTGACGCGAATGATGAACACTTAAGCAAATCCCCGACACAGGTCTGGTCTGGTGATCTGCACACGATACCTCCGCGGTCGAACTGTCTCACTTCCGTGATGGTTTGGTATGCAGAGGTAGCAGCATGGAAAGATTTCTGGATAGCCTGGGGGTTTGTCAGCCGTACTGAGCCTCCATAGGAAGGAACCAGAACCATCGATCGGGATGCTGCTCACGCCACTGCGGATAAATTCAGAGGTAATTCGTTTGTCGGAACAGATACGGTCCAAGGAGAGAAACCCCTGTCGCAGGAGTTTTTGGATATGAGCCTAAGATGAAGCAGCCGCTAGAATAACTAGGAGATCAATCAATAAGCCTAGAAAAGCTTAATACCACCCAAGACCTGGCAAAGTAACAGGAGCCGCCGATAGGTCCGAAGAGCGTTCGTCGTCGTCGTCTTCCACAGGTGGCTTCGTTGTTGCTCATCGTTCCAGTGGGGAGTTTCATTTCTCCACTGTCGTCGTAATGGGGAGGCCCCGTTTACGGGGATGTGAGCCATTGCTTAAAGGGTTATGAGTCATTCATTATCTTACGTGACGGACACATCTAACAACAGAGGTTATACGCGAATGCATGTGCATGCGTACCTATATCGCCACGATGAGCACAGGTTAGGACAATAAATATGTTCGTACCTTTGTTCAATATTCTTGATCACCTCTGTATGGTGCGCTAAACAGTTTCGCTAGTCATTCACCTTCACAAAGTGGCATGGCTCATGAATTTTTAATTATAGAGAGTGTAAACAGCAAATAAAAAGTTGCCACTGCAACTATAGCTAGCGGAAGTTTCGGTAAAGATGCCGTTGTTTTCTCTCTATCCATCGTTCCCATGGTTATACAAGGTTATGGCCGCACCCGGACATCCAGGTTATCTTTCTCGCCTCTGTAAATTCTCTATGACACTCAGCACAGGGTGTTCTGATTGAAAGTAAGACGAAAGAGTAGAAGAGAGCTAGGTGGTGACACTCACTGAAAAGAAAGCCACGTCAAGCGGATTTGGCCGTCTTTTTCCCTGCCCGCAGCGTCGAGTGCTATACCGGACCCGAAACCAGCCAAGCACGGTGCTTCGAAGTGAAGTAACATAGACGTTTCTTTCATTCGTGCTTTTAATTTTTTTAGTGCGCTTGTAAAGCGACTAAGGGTAAACCGAGGACAGCTCAAGGAGCAAGGCAGAGAAGAGAATAGAAATACATACATAAATGGGTGCCGAGGGCGAGGAAATGAAAGAAAGGAAAGGAAGCGTGCAAGAGAATGGGGTACAGAGGCAGCTGCCGACAGACGGAGATTGAGAGTATAGGAGGCGAGGCAAAGGGGCTTCTTCTTAATGGCAAAGTTAACCAGCCTGCTTTTCAAGTGCTGCGAGCACTTCGCGGGAGCTGCTCTAAAGGCTGCTATAAATCAGCGACGTCGACGACGAGACCTGTATTTAGCGCGAAAGGCGGGACGAAATGGCGCCTCTTGCGAGCGCTCAAATAAACGTTCGAGGCTCCGCAGTGGCAGCTTGGTTGCTACAAAGATAAACTTATCCCGAAGGCCAAATTTCTGCTTTAGCATATGCCTTTGCAGCTCGAATAAACCTATATCGCATTTAAAGAAAAATAATCTTCTTCTTTCCTTCGTCTTTCATTGTGAACACCAGTATTATGACAGGTGCATGACTAAATCAACATCTCCGGCTTATTAAACACATTTAGAAAGGTAACCAGCTCATTCATTCATTCATTCATTCATTCATTCATTCATTCATTCATTCATTCATTCATTCATTCATTCATAAGAGCGTCTCATCAGCACAAGTCGTTGACAGAGCTGCATTGTCTCAGCGTTGTGCTGCGAGACGAACACTGGAGTTCTCTCTCTTGTTTTCTTTTTTTTATAAAGAACAAGTACGACAGTTTCATGCACGAGCTCTTGTGACATACTCTTTGTGACTTTGGCGCCTGCCACGTGACTTATACTGCGTACGAGCGCAAAGTCCTTAAGGAAATCATGGCCTAGGAAATCTTTAAAATGTTTACGTCATGAATTATTGAGTCGATATAGACCCAAGATTTCTCGGTCCTGGCCTAACCGACATACATTGTTTCTAAATGGTTATGCATCCATACTCACTATCGCAGATCGTTGCGTTGAAACCTATTGAAACACGTAGTGTGCTGTGAAAGCCAAAAGGAAAGACAATGCGTGCAATATTTAAAGATGATAACTCATATGAAGCCTTTATTTATTGTGCTTGAACAGCGTTCTCTTATGTAAAACATATCGTGAGGAAAAGTACGCGTATATTTCTTAACAGCTTCAATCATCTTTACTGAACAGAGCACGTGACAGTCTATTGTGGGAAATTTTGTGTAATATTGACTCAACTTAATAGTTTTCACAAGTATAGCATTTGTCCGAACCTCTCCGTTATGGCGCCGTCTTTTCAAGAAAGAAAGAAAAAAAAATTTCTAACGGTCTTTCTTTTTCCTGTTCTGACGAGTACGTTGCTTGCCACAGTACACTTAAGTTTCGAGGTCACTGCGAGCGTGGCCGCATGGGTATACACTGGCGGACATATGCTGCAATATATACAAAGCTTCATAGGGTCTGAAGGACGGGAATTTTCGTTCTCAAAAGAGTCGGACCACCAGCCGTTTCATACAGGAGCCACGCATGAGGTGGGTAGCGACATCTTGTCACTCGCGGAATGGCTTCTAACCTTTTCGCGCACACTGCCCAACCTATCCTAATGTCTGTCTTTAGTGTTCCTTCAAATGTCTGGAACGCATAAAACCGCGCAGCAATGCTGTGCCCTTCGCGCACTGCCCTTACCAGAAGACCGGAACTGGCCGATGAACTTTCGATCGCACTGCTCGCTTCTTTCTAACTTTCTGAACAAAGCTACCGCGAAATCTTGACGGCGCGCTTGTAGGACGAACCTCTTCGGAAGACGCAATCGCGAACTCCCCCTCCGTTTCTTTCTTTCTTATTGACGCGCATTGCTTCACGACTATGTTTATTTCTGACCTCTCTGCTCTCTCTCTCTCTCTCTGTCTCTCCCTCTCTTTCCATATACCGCTATTCCTGTGGGGAACGTCATTTCGACGGTACATATTTACGATTCATGCCGGCGGTGCGGATCATTCCGCGCCTGGAAAACCATTTTCTCACGTCGGAGCAATACTGCGCAGATTCGGCAGTCTATACTAGCGAGAGAGAAACTGGGTTTGGGAAGGGTTTGGCCGCTTGTGTATATATGACGGAGACAGCGCACGCACACAACAGTGGCACCGCGAGAAATATCATAAAGGAAAAGAGAAGAAAGAAAGAGAGACTGTTCGAACTTGGAAAACGGTGCTTTTCATGCACTCCGTTTCTTTAGAAACAGATCGGGTGATCCATGTTAAACAATCAGTTCATTTAGGTTCTGTTCTCTTTCTCATGCGCGCAGACGCGCGCCCAGGATAGTTTTGTGAGCTCCTAAAAAAGTCGGCCAAGTTAATTCTGAGTACTAACATCACGAGTGTGAGGCTTAATTCGCTATTGCTCTGGCGACAGTACTTTTGGTAGTGAGTCTCAGCTGAAAGCATACTCAGAAATGAAGGGGAAAGCGCGATGCCAGAGTTTCTTGGAAAAGTGCTTATTTATTTACTTTTTCGTCATGTGCTTTAATAAGAGAGCTGAAACAATCGCTTCCTCACGTAAGGGTCCATAGAAAACACAATATTCTTATCTTTGGAGGGCGATGATGTGTCATCTATGCACCAATACAGCTAGACCAAAACGATGAACGGCCACCGCAAAACCTTGCATTCAGAAGTCGCAAGGATCAGAACCTCTAAATTAATCACGAGTAATTACTGAGAACAATGAAGTTTCTGATTGTTCTCTTCATTTATTCGTATTTCTTTACATCAAATCTCATATCGTTACTTTTCGTAGCCTGCACTAAGGACACGCTTTAAAATGTGTGACATTACGTACACTAACACTCGGTTCCCTATAAAACATGATTGTTTCGTGAAATAAAAGGGCCGCGTAGTTCCTCACCCACTTCACCCGTTCCCTACCGTCGTCGTCATCCTACGGCCAGCTAACATAGCTCTGCAGGATATTTAGTGATTTCCTTTAGTTTCGTGTTTACAATGAAAAATTGCGCGCGAGCGAAAGCAGGCACGCCGAATCCTGAGACCTACGCACCCGGTGCGACACCATCTTCATCGAAGGCAAACGTTGCCGTTCCGGCTAAGTGACAGACCGCGAAGCCACGCCGTGAAGTGGCGTCATACCGTGGCCTCGGCCTTATCCTTGGCATTTCCCGCCGCGAGGCTACCCGCAGCCGCGGCCTGTGCCGAGGTGAAAGAGAAAAAGGAAGCGCGCCCACCAGGGCGGAGAAGGCTGCCGCGCTGTGTGCCGCAGCAGTAGCTCTCGCTCCAGCTACGCAGTGTCAACACTCCATCGTCGTCGTCTCCTTCCCGCGTACAGTGACCCCCGCATGGTCGGTTAAATGACGCGAGAGGCGGCTGCAAACGTTCGCTGGCATCGCCTCGCCTCGCTCGATCTCTCGTCGAGGAAGGACGGAGGAGATGGGCGACGCAGCAGAAGCACCACCGGTAGTGGTACTACATGGTCCTGGTCCGTGTGTGACGAGGCCCTCTCCTCCCCCCCCCCCCCCCCATCCCGGCCGGCACCGTCCAAATATTGACGCGCGCCCTGCTCGCCCGTGCAGCGCGATGGGCGAGCGCGCCGCCGCTGCTTCCTGCAAGGGCGGCCGGGATGAATGGGCCGCCGCCGCCGCGCCGGTGTGAATCTGGCGGCCCTGTTCTGCCCAGTGACTCGGGCAAACAGACGGGCTGACGGTGCTTCTCCTGTCCTTCCTCTCCGCCCACATACATCGTCGACCCGCGTGGCTATGCTCGTATTCCCTTGCTCTCTCCTATAGCAGAGGTGCTTTCTGGACGCAGCTTCGTCTATGAGCCAACCGTATAGTTTGAGCGCCGTGTTCCGCGCGTTCACAGTCAACTCGGCCTAGCTTGCGTCTTCTTTCCCCGCGTCGTGCTCGGTCGCTTTCTCTCTCTCTCTCACCGGAATTACCACGAATTGTCACGGTGCTCAAGGTCTGAGAGCTCTGTATACACGGCGCGGCACCTTGTGCATTTGATGGAGGTACTACCGTATACATGCTGCAATGTCCTTTTTATTTCGTGAGCTCTTGTTGCCAGTATGGCGAGCTAAAAATTCGAATGCGAAAGGCACGCCCCCGCCCCCCTCCCCCTTCACGGCCCTAACTTAGGGAAGTGTCAATTGCGATTGGGCGCCGTAATCAATGTGATCGCTGTAATTAGGGGCGGGTGCCCGAATGGCGGCCGACGAGGAGACACTGTGCTAAAGGAGAAAGTCTAAAAATACTGGTTCACTTGAGACTGGCACCCCAGGCCCGAAACTGTTTGATGTTTCGATTGCTTGTTGAAACATGATCGCTGCAAAATTAGTGAGCATTACCGTAGTTTTTACGTAACGCAATGGAGGCGCGCACGGGCCCGAGTGTAAGAACGTCGAAGAATCGCGCTTCGATGCGAGCACTTGCTGCCTTTGAAATGAAGCGGCCGATATGTAACGCTCCCATCTGTGAACATGCTGCTTGTAAGTGCCAGAACTGTAAATTTCTATTTGTCAGCAACCCGCACTGAAAATTGACTCATGGGACAGTGGAACAGCTGTGCCCCATGTGTGCCGGCGGCTTTTTCACCTTTCCCTGCGGTTCTCTGTCTCTCGTTAAGTTTTCTGCTTGTCAGATAGGAGACGAGAAGGGTTTTTCCGGGAGTGCTCTTCGGATTAGCAGGGCTTGGCACGAGGCCTCGTTGCTTACCGCCACGATGTTTGAGACGAAAGATAAACACAACGAAATGGAAGAGTAGGCCGAGTGGGTCCGGGTGAAATCGCCCACGACGCTGGAGAAGCACGCGCTTGAGCGTGGCTGACACTGATGGCGAGGGACGCGAGGGCGCGAGTTCGAGTGACGTCGAGAGGCGAACGCTCGAAGGACCGGAGCAGCAAATTGGGTCCCATACATGTAGGACCTATAAGACGCGAGACAGCTGTTGACTGAAGCCAGCACAGCCGCGTCGTCGTTCCATTATTAGCGTCGAAGCTCCCCTCCCGGCAAACCCTCGTTCTCCTCGCTGCTGCGGCGCCAATCTCGTGTGAAGTGCATCTGGCGAGTGCTTGGCCGCCGTAGACGAGGACGTGGGAGCGTCGCGCGGACGTAATTATGTTTCCGTGGAGTTCAAATTGGATGCGCTTGTGCGTGATAGCTGGTGTGCGTGTTCGCGAAGCGGAACCCGTAGCAAGGCGCTCGCAAAGCCTATGGGACAACCGTGAGAAGCGCGTACTTGTTTTTCGGTGCTCTGTACGCTTTGCGTAGTTGCGTGTAGTTGCGGGCGCAATTGAGCAAGACGAGCTATGTCTGATGGTTATATAGACAGTTCACTTATACCGTAAACAAAAGGAAACTTTTCAGGACGTGCGAATCCACGGACAATATAGTAAACGCAGCGTCCCGCGACTAAAATTTTACGTGAGCGCCCTTTCTGGGTCGCTCACAAATGACTTATAGTCATGATTTTTAGGTCAGCGTTCTCTACTATTCCTCGCTACTCTGTGATTGTGTGCTAGTAAGTCTTTCTGAACATGGTGTAAGAAGCCTTATTCGTACTGTGTCTGCTATAAAGCACTAATTACCTCTATAAATACGTGAATAAATATTCGCTGGAAAGAACGCGCTGTGCAATCGAACAATTACAGTATGCTTCACTAGGCATGCACAGAGCTATCGCAGAAACTTATCTTTTCTTTCCACCCTTTCTCATCCAAACGGCGTCGAGCGCCATCATTTTCAGTTGACAATTGTCAACGCGGCCGATGCGTCATAACTCGTTATTAGCCATTGTGCATCGAGTGCCCGCTCCTCCGGGTCTAAAGCGTTGCGTTACGTGAACACCTACACTCCTTCGGCCCCCGTCACTATAGTGTGCTTAGGGACCCCTTAGCGCTTCAAGCACGAGGTGTCGAAAAAAGAAAAAGCCGTTCTTGCGACAAACCACGCTCGACAGTAAAGCAGCACCGGTGCACACCCCTTTTTGACATCAAGAATGGCCGGGCAATGATTCGCTGTTGTGGGCATGTGTTGCGCAACCCGGCCGTGCCCACACTTAGTGCAAGAACGAGTAGTACCTTAATGTAGGGTGCCTTAAATAATAATAATAATAATAATAATAATAATAATAATAATAATAATAATAATAATAATAATAATAATAATAATAATAATAATAATAATAAAAATAATAATAATAATAATAATAATAAAGAAAGAGTCGCAGCGGGGTGGTAGCAGATATGTGGCATTTGTCCCCACACTGAGCGCTTGTATAGCTGCCCTCGAAGCGAGAGATGGCTGTACGCGAAGTGTGTTTTCACAGCCGTCTTCGGAGGCTTCTATCTGAAGGGCCCGGGAGATAAAACGTGCACAGGGGAAAGGGGAGTCTCTCCTGCAATGACACTTGAACCAGCCAAAGGTGCCGTCACATCTGGCGCCGCCAGCGGCGCATATACTTGTACGCGGCGTGCGTACATAGCTTGACGCGGGAGCCTCTCCAACTCCTCAAGGTGGGCTCGCGCGTTCGTTTCACGATCCTCCTCCACGCATACATAAGCTGAAGGACCACGCGGCGTCTATAGGACGCCGACACACAATGGACCGCCGCGTACTGCCGGGCGCCATATGCGTGCGGGGACCAGCAGCCCACCGGCACAGCCAACGTCGCGCCTTTTGTAGAGCGGTGCACGCACGATGCGCCGGCGTCTGCCCGCAAGGCTCCCGCGCGAGTATATGCATCGATATTCGGAGCCAGTTGTTTGTTACTCCTCGGACTCATATTTTCGCATTGGCTGGCCCCGTAAAGCAACTATTGTCCTTCGCTTGGCGCTTCTGCCGTGCGCGTAGAAGAGAAAGAGACGGCGGTTCTTTGTCAGCGCTTACATGGGGAGGCCCGCGCACTGCGCACCTGTCTTTCGGGCCTTCGGAAGGCATGCTAACTATTGGCGTGGCGTATTGCTACAATGGTCCTACATCTCATGCAAAAGATCTCGAAGCGTTCCCAGGAACCCTTTTGCATAGGTCTTGTACGACGCGCCTCGCATTGGATCCGCCTGTATGCACTAGCGTGACGCCGGCGGGGAGATTAAAAGAGCCCATTCCCGACGGAACGCAGGTCCTAGAGACCCCATTGTCTTCGACTTTGATTAGCTTTTAAATTATTGCAATCGGCTATGGTGGCACAACACTGCTGCACTTAACTAGACTCTCATCTCATTTTCCAAATAACCTGCGTACGTATTAACACAGAAGACGGTTCCAATCGCCACGATGTGAGCTTGTCTGGAAGCCGACAGTGAATCGCTGCTAACGGGAATGCTATAGCCGACCGACTCCATGCATAAGCAGCCTCACGTGCCCGTCGCGCGACGTTTATTCTAGAGGGTGCATTTTGTGGTTATCGGTGATGCGATAACGTGTTACGGTACAGCTGAGTTGTTCTTGTCGCTATCTTCTCGAACTATTCATGTTCTTTGAAGCTCTTCGCTTGGATGAATGTCTACTTTTATGGATGTCTGCGCGTGTCTCGCACTCATACTCCACGGGCTTCTAATTTGGTACTCACATTGTTTAAGCAAGGCTTGGGAGTGCGCTCTAGGACCGCACGTGGCATACGGTGTTTCGTCGGGGTGTCTTCCGTTGCCATCACTCCCTCAGAGTTGAAAGAGTGTTTGCAAATGGTGCGAAATCTTGCATAAAGACTGGAAGAGATGCAAGTACAGAGCATTCGAAACGGAGATGTAAAATGTACACGAGAAACTTGAAACTGGATTAGGCTGCAGTGCTCACGGGCGTAATGACGCCAGAATATTCAGCGCGCGCGCTGGGGATGCACAGGAGCGAATCCCAGGTGTGCTATATTGGCTAGGACGTGAGCTCCGGTTATTGTATAATATTACTTCGTTGACAATTGTAATACGATGTTAAATGGACGTTAAAGACAGACAGTGAAACGTTTACTTAAGAAAGAAAATGACAGACCCTAAGCCAATCAGAAGCTTAGCAGCTGCGCTATATATAAGTTCACGTAAATATTCATATCATCCAGCAACGCCGCTGATATATATGCAGGATGGGTCTTCACTTCAACGCCACGGTGAAATGCTCATTAGGTGTCGTCACTTTGTGCTCACCTGTAGTATCCTCCCTTTATCATAAAGGTAACTGAATATAAATCCCAAGTTAAGTTATATTTGCTATATTGATAGCTTCTGGAACTACGAATGAAGCCGTATCGGCGTGAGCTGAGTCTCGTTGTTAACCCCGAAAGGGTTTCAAACATTTTCGAAAAGCGATCAGCGACGTTTGCTCACCGTGATCTCACAGAGTTTGTTAGCTCTGCTCTGCGCAATAGCTAGTGCCTATGGGCAAAAAAAAAACAAAACAAAAGGAAATGAAGAGAAAACGAAGGAAGAGAGGAAATACACATTAGGGTGTACAAAAAGCCAAGAACACCAGCTGGTAATTCTTGGGAAGTTTTGCTGAGCTAAAAGGCGCAAAGTTTGCGAACATACATAGAAATCTCTGTCGTTGGGCTGACACGATTAGCTCCGTGGCTTGGCTGAGAAATGCAAAAAAGAAATAAGGGTAATTCCGCCCTCAATTTCTCCAAAATGAGTGCATCTCTTTCTTCTAAATAAATGATACTGAAGCTTTAATGAATAATCTATTCGCCTAAACTGGTTTGGCATTATATTTTACAGTACTGCTCTGTATACTTCATGCGGAGGCTTACTCTCTTTCGTGACCAACGTTGATGCAACCTCAACGATACTCTATCGTGACCCGTTCTGCCAGAAGCCTTAACTCAGGCACTCGGGCAGGCCAACATGAACTAGCGCGCAAGAAACAGCTCAGCGCGATTGCAGTAGGGAAAAAAAAAAAAAAGAAACGAAACGAGTCACGTCGTGCTGGTGCTGAAACTTACGACTTCAGCGGAGAGCAGAGCGCATGAGTGCGCGCCCGGGAAGGGAAATAGGAAAGTGCTGGGTGGGCTGGAAGCACTATGCGTACACACGCACTATCGTGCTCAAGCGACGTGAACCCGTTGCGAACGTACCGTCGATGCTCTGTGCCGGCCGCGTCCCGTCCGTATATAGCTACAAACCTTTAAACCCACGCAAAACCTCCGTGGAAGTGCTCGAACGCGCGCTTTAACAACGCCGTTATGAACGCCCCTATACAGCGCCCCTCCTCCTCCCCTACCCCCCCCAAAAAAAAATGGGGGGCTCGGCAGTTTGCCTTTTCAGTGTCCTTTTACTCGCTTCTTTTTCTCCCACTTTTACGAGCCGTGGGCATGTAGCGACCAGTTGTGCAACGACGCGCGCACCGCCGAGGCGATTTGGGCAAGCACGCGCTCGCGTGTCCCCATCGCGGTGCGAGAAAATGCGACGCACAGGAAACGCACTCCGTTGGTGCCGCCTCCGAAGCTTCGAAAGCAGCACCGCGCGCGCAGAGGAAACGAACTGACGCCAACACGGCCCCTCAGGAACAGCGTCGCGCCGAGCCTGTGAGCGGGTGTACAGGCGGCTGATTTAGCTGCCTCGGGATCGCGCGCGAGTGCGTCGCCGCGTCCTGTCCGTGACTTCTCGCGCGCACTCTTTGAAGCGTGCAGCAGTCGGCTGCCGCTTCGCTATCTGACCTTGCGTTGGGCGCTTTTCGGCGCCCCCCCCCTCACCCCATTTTTCTGTCATCGTTTCTTTTACAGATGCTCATTTCTCCGTGTCAGTTCATGGACTCGCGCTCGGTTGGCCAATGCTTGCGCACGCAGGTCCTTTTAAACGGGGAAAGCCGGGAACACGAGTCGAGAGCAGGGGGTCGAGCGTTTTCGTGCTGCAGCGTCGTTGCGTTGGCAGGCAGGCAGTGAGCGCGATTAGCATAGCGCGAGAGCACGCGGCTGTGTACGAACGGGCTGACGCGGCGGCGGCGGCTGCGCTGTAATGACCACTGTCGTCCGCCAACCGTGCCGACCTGCTTGCGTTCCACGCGTTCGCCGTTGCTACAGCACCGCCGTATCCCTTCTCACACCCCTCCTCCACCTCTGCCCTCGCCAACACTCCCATAATGGCTGTCTAATGGGGGGCGCTCGGAGGGGTTGGCGAAACACGTAAAGAGACGCCCAAAACGTGCAAGCCAGTTCTTCTCTCCTTTTTTTCTTTTGTTTTGTTCTTTTTTTTTTCGTTATATCGCACTGTAGATGCTGAGATGGACACGCTCGTTGGTGTCGGCGGCTTTACTCTTGTCGACCCCTGATGCCTAAAATACTGTGCTTGTCTTCGCAGACGTTTTCGAGGCAAAGGTGAAGGCGGGAGGAAGGCTTACAAGACTTTGAGTGATGCGACGAAGCCACGATGAGAACAGGCCAAAATCGAGGAAAACAATATTCCGGTAAAATGATCGTTAACCCCAAAAGGGGACGCGAATATGAAGACGGAGCCAGCAAGCTCATTCTTGTAAATAGTACGTGAGTGCTGGAAGTTCCATCCGTAGCGTGCGTCATAGTGCTCCTAGAGAGCAAACTTACAACGTCAGTTGGAAAGCATGTTCGCGCCTTGAACTTCAGAACAGAGCAAGTCTTCGTTCCCATAACTTCTGTGGATTTGAAAAAAACAATAATAAACAGAGAAAAAGCGGCTATTGTAACGCCTATGGTGTTCCATGCAGTCAAGCGCTATTCGCGTACACGAAGAACGACTCCACACGGCCGAAGTTCCCCCTCGGTGCACACAGCGAGAAGTAAAATTAAACCGCACAGCTTCTGTGCCATTTGTTGATATAAACTCAACAGCGACATGAAACCAAGGCTAATGGTCACGCCGCTTGCCTATCTTCACGTTCTGCAATAATCAGCGACAAGTCAAATGTATGGACATTGACCAAAGCCGAAGCGGCAATTAGGAATTCACTCTATCACACATCTAATTTGCCTCTAGATGCACGCAGAACAGTGACGTTATAACAATAACAACGTGACATGATAGCGTGATATATAACAAGAAACGGCACAAGATTGAACACGCCCTTAGCGATAATAAAGCTTACGTGTTGAACTTCATATTCGCGGGCGCCTGTGCGCATAAACTGTCACTGACACGCATCAGTGCTAGTACACCTTTTGTTCACGATATGTATACGTTGACGTATGTACGTATGTTGCTTCATTGGAATATGTATGGAAACTATAAACGTTATTGATAGCTGAGAATAAGAAAGAAAGCGTTTTGGCCTTAGGAATAAAACAACTATTTAAGTAATGAAGCTAGATTGTCCAAATAGGTGTCAAAATATTTTAGAACATAAAATAAACAAAGGATTCGCATCAGCCGGAAAGCGTTGAGTTGGGTCTACCTTCGTACTCGACTTCCCCCTAATCGACTTCATGGACTCCTGAGGCAATCTCTTTCGTCCTGTGTCAACCTTGTAATGAAAGCTCCTTCTTTTTCTTTTTTCCCTTCTTTTTACATTTGCCGATCGAAGCTGCAGAAATCCAGAATCTCATGTATTTCGTCCGCGATCGAAAATTCGTTTCGGAAAATGAGGCTTCCTTTAAACGCTGTCAAGGAAAATAAATAAAACAAACGTCTAACAGGCATTATATAGAAAAATTTCAGTCATGCAAAGCCATTTTCATCGAGCCTGATGATTCATAGGCACTGTGTTTGGAGAAGGACTACCAATGCGTATGAGGGGAAAAGAAATGAAAAAGAAAGAAGCGACACGATATTGGGGGCCAGAAACCTTTCCGTCGCCCTTCCGGGCTGACGCCGGCGGCGGAAGCCTACCGCCTCCATCGACACCGGCGTTATAGGAAAAAAGCTCAGGTCCGCAACGTCGTCCGGCCGGCTCCCTCACTGGCTACACAAACTCGAATCGTGGCGCGCCGATATCGAATTGCTGTTACGCTATGCGGAGAAGCCCCGCGCGCGTCTTGCGGCGAAGCCTGACGTGACGTGTGCGCGCGCTCTCCGAGCGAAACGAGACGCACTCCCTTCGCCGTCCTCCCCGAGAATGGTATAGGAGCGAGCGACGGGTATCACTCTCGGGGGGTCTTCCTCCTGTTCCATTAAAAACGGGCGCGCAAATTGAACCCCTCGCGCTCTCTCGTCGCTCGCGCGAGAGTGAGTCCGGGTATAATGGGTCTGGGCACCGAAACACGGGGAAAAGCCGGCGGGACCCGGCGCGCGGGATGAACGACGAAGTGGTGGGAAGGGAAGATGGGACACGCAGGGGGTCGCGCGCGTTCTACTGAGCCGCCGATGCGCGAGGAGAGCGGGCCGCGTCTCCGTGAGGCGGCGAGGCAATAAAAATGAAACGAGATTGGTCACGTGTCATTTTTTTTTTTTTTTTTTTGCGCGGCTCCGCTGGCTTGCCGGGCCCCGGCCCGGCGCCTCTGTATTGTTTTCGGCGCACCGCCGGCCGCCGTCATCTCGCGCCGCGGCGCACGCTCGAGCGCCAACGAGATTGGCATCAGTGGCGGCAGGCGCGTGCTCGGTTCGCTGCTGCTGGCTCTCGCGTTGCCGTCGCAGTGGGCCGCTGGCCTCCTCTGCCCTCCCGCCTTCTTCGCCTGCTGGGGCGCCGGACCGCCGGCTTTGAAGCGCGACGCGGTGCAGGGTCCGCTGAAGTCTTTGAGCACCGCGCCCATACTAGCTCTTTCTCTCTTCTTCGCTCTGCGCCCACAGACCTCCAACCCCAACCCTGACAGCGCAAGAGCCATCGTGCTCCGGGGGCGGCACGCTGGGGACCATTGCGTGCGCGCTGGGCCTTCGCGCCTCGGAGGTTCCTCCCTTTACTTTTCTCTCTCTCTCTTTCCTCCACCCCGTGTTTGCTCGGCCTCTTCCAGATTACGCGATTATTATCGCCTTGCCTGCCTTGGTGGTGGTGAAAGGAAAATAAAGGACAGAGAGAAAGGAGGGGCCAGGGCATCATCAGCCTGAGGAGACATCGACGGTGTGTGCCCACCGACCTCCACTGGTCCCTGCTTTGAGCTGTAATGCTGCTTCTGCACCGACGGCGTAAAAGCTTTCATACAAACCCTGCGAGTGCGCGCTTCTCCTTCCTCGCAGCGCCGAGCGGCTGCGGCGCTGTGGCACTCATTGTTGGAGGCCAGCGAGGCCTGCGCCCGGCTTATACTATATATGATGGCAGAGGAGGGGCGTGCCGTTTTCATTGTGAGCCGGGGCTATGCCGCGCGACTTTCGGACTTTCCCCCGCTTCTCCCATCGTCTTTTTCGGCGGGAACAGAGGCGGCATCTCTTGACGGGCGAATGTCAGCATCGCATGCGTCCCGGTGAAGGTTCACGCTCAGTTGGGCTTTTAAACGCCGCTGCCACCGCTAGCTTTCTGCGCTGCTGCTGTCGTCGCCGTTGGCGCGGCGGCACGTCTCTAGCGAGCGCTGACGTACACGGTCCTCATGAGTCAGCAAAAGCGGATTTACGACAGCACGCGCGCGCGCGATGCCGAGCTGCAGTCGTGCGTGACCGGCTCTGCGGAGGGGCGGAGTAAGATGAGCGACGGCTCTGATGAAATCGTAGCCGGGGTCACGTAAGCGAATATACCAGACGAGAGATGCCCGTTCAGGGTGAGTCGGGGAGGGCGGGAAAGGATTGAGCTCGAGCTGGGTGGCCTGATGCCTGCCTGCTCCGTGTGTACACAGCGTTTGGGCTCGTCGTCCTTGCGGAAGGGTATCGTGACACCCCGATACCCTTCCTGCCTTTGCCAACACTCATTTGTTATAGCGCCTAATGTTACTGCTAGATGTGGATTAATTGGAGGCATTTATCTTTTAAAACGAAGCTATCCACAAACACAGACATTGTATGCGTGTGTCACAAGAAACGTTACTTCCAGAAGGTGTAAGAGCTCGTCACGGTAGTGTAGCCCAAACCAAGGAAGCTGCGATTCACATACAAGCATCGTAACGGCTGCGCCACGTCCTCTAAGTGAAGGCGAAGAGAAAGCAGTGGCGTTGATGAATCGGCCAAGTAGAGGAGACATTTTCAGGGAGCTAGATCAATCATAAGTTCCAATAACTCCCTTCGAGATGTGAAGTAAACCTGAAGTTCGTACAGTTAACTTCAAAAAAGATCTTAGCATACTATAACCGCCTGGAGGACAGAGATTCAGATTTCCTTTCAATACTCGCTTTCATTATATTGTTGCGGTTTTGGGAGCATCGCTGTTGATCATGTAACGCAATATAAACACGCGCACTGCACAGCGGTGTGATCGCTCCCACCGGTGACTCGTTCGTCGCGCTCATCTTCATTTCAGACAGCGCAAAATTATGCCCTGGCTATATCGTTATGCTCGTTTTCCACGTACGGGCTCGATACTTCAAGTGAAATAAAATACCCAAAAGCATGTGTTCCAGATTCTAACGATCATTCACTCCCTTCGTCCATTATTTTTGTGATAGTGCTGTAGTTAAGGGTGAAGAGAAGTATGTGTTCCCATACAGCGGACACCTTATATATTGTACGACTGCCTTGCTCAAACTCCAGACATTTATACATGCGGCAACAAATGAACCATCAGCACATGGGCGTTCTCACGTAGTTTACCTAGGGACTGACAAATAGTAATGCTGCCTAGCTTTGATGATGGACAAGAACCAGCGCATCCAGTGTGACATGAGCGCGTCCGTACGCGCCTTTTACTTATTTCTCTGCGCTTGTCCACCATGCTTTCTTATTACACCGCGAGAAAAATTCGTGCGCATGTGCGTCGAAGCCTCGCAAAAATACAAGCAGAAAATAACAAACAAGCAAACAAAGGAAACAAGTTGTTTGTCACGACACTCGCGAGAAAGCGAGCAGGGCTACGTTCCAGGCTAATTATACATCAACCGTTGGGGAACTCGATAGGGGGCGCCCCCTCAGTGGCTCGAAATTGCCGCGCAATCACCCGCAGCAAACGGAGTAGGAGAGAGAAAGAGTAAAAATAAATAAATAAATAAAAGACCGCGCGCTGCATACGTCCACCGTCGCGCGAAATTACGACGGTCTATCAAGGAAATTAGCGTCACGCGCCGAAAGCCACCACCAAGGGGGTGAAGGAGAACTGCGGACCTCTACGAGCCGTAATAAACGAACCAAGGAGCCAACTACCTATAGCCGCCGGAAGGAGCCGCGAAGAGAGGGACACAACGGGCCGTGGACTGTCTCTAGCTAATACTCTGCATTGATGTTGAAGGTGTAGAAACCGCTTCAGATAACCGCGTAGTCGCTGGACTCGGAAAACCCTTGCCACGTGCAAGAGCCATTCACGAATGGCCGCCCAAAACAGTGGCTCCGGAGTCCTGGTGCTCAGCGCAAGGCTGTCAGCTCTGTTCCTTGCTGCATTGCTGTATTTCGATTTAATGGCCCGCAGTTCGGTGGGCGCCAAGGAAACCAGGTTTTCTTTAACGGAGCCCAGCACTGCTGCGCATAGAATGTCGGCTTTACTTTGTGAGACAAAAACAAATAGATGAATAAGTCTGTCAGCCATTCACTCACTTGATCGAAGAACACTCGGTTCCCGAGTTGCATGGCAGTGCCCCGGCTGATGCTGCTTACTGAGTCTGCAGTCAATCAGGGGCTATCTCGTGCTCTCTCGTGCGGGAAACTGCCTTCGGACAGTCTCCGGCGATTGGCTACTACAACGTTCAGCTTGCAGCACGGTGCACGCATCTAGTGAGGCGAAGCAAAGGCACGGTGCAGAGAAGGGAAATGGAAGAGGGTTCAGGCGGCCTTCCTCTAAGCGTCGGGGCAATCTCTTTGGGCGCGAAGACAAATTAGAGCGTGGCCGCGGCGCACGCGCGCGCGCTCCTGGCGCCCGAGGTCAGTCATTTGCGAGATGACGACGAGACGACCACGACACGCCCGCTGATTGACGCGCGTTTCCTGGGTGCGGTCGTCGCCGTCGCGTGGCGACGCATTCGTACGATTCCCAAATTGGACGTTATTGCGCGGGCAGCCCCCGAAGGTAATGTGGCCTGCGTGGTCTTGGGGAAAAGCAGGGGCACCGCGGGTGCCGAGTTCATGAAATGTATGCATACGGCGGTGGTGCTCGCGGCGCGCGCGCGCGCGCCCAATAAGCGGCGTTTAAAAGACTAACGAACGAAAATGAAGGCGACGACGGTCTGCGATGTGAACGGCGTGGGCTTTTTCGTAATTGCTATCCTTGACGTCAGCAGATCTGTGCACAATGTCGCGCATGAGGGCAGACGACACGAGTGCTGCCAGCCGAGTGCCTTTTCTGTGCGAGCTCTCGAGTTTGTAAACAAGAGGGACGGGTGACGAAGCGTGCAATAATGGCGCGCGAATGCACTGACACTCCAATCGCTTTCCGTTTTGCTCTAGGTTGAAGAAATTGACGGCAACAGCTTTTCGTGAACTTCTCTTGCATACGACAAACAATTGCATTAGTGCCGCTGGACTATCTTGACACGACACCCTTAAAATTGTCTGTTGTTGGTATACTCATAATAATATAGTAAAATGATGTAAAGCAATGAGATGAAGGGCCTCCCTTCGTAGGGGAGTTGGACAATTAAGCAATTGAGACGAAGTTATGCCCGACTAACGAGCAGTGGCATATATTCCCTCAGAGTTCAGTGCGTGTGCAAAACGCTGGAAAAAAAATGTGCAGCGTTTGAAACCGGCACTGGCGGCAAGGGTTCGAAGACCGTCGTAAACCGAAACCACTGGTCTCAACAGCTTTCGAACATGCGAACAAGGCCGGCTACCCTTAGAGATCGTGAGGTGGCGTGCGACCGAAGGCGTCGTTCGTAAAGTGGATTCTGTGCACGCGACTTCATCGAACCTATTCGTGGCGTTTGCTTAACGCGAACGGATATCACGCACGAAACATGTAGACGCGTGATTAAACGCGTGAGCCCATATCAGCTCTCCACTTCGATTTTAACGGAAGCTGTCTGGTAGACCAGCCGCGGCACAATTTTGCTAGCTATTAGAGAGCTTTAGCAAAGTCTCGCCCTTATGCCGATAGATAGGGTTACTGCACTAAAACGAAGAGCAAGAATACGTCCGTACTGGATATACTACACCCCAACGTAACTGTACATATCGATTTAGATGCCAGTCTCAGGAGGATATATTTTCTGACTGCGCGACTTAAGTTTATTCGTATACAAATAAACTTAAATGGAAGTCGGCGCTTGTGTGTCTCTCGGATGAGTCTGTACTTCGTTCGATGCACGTTGTTTAGCTCTGGCCAGGACAGTAGGGACTAGCCCAAATTTACTTGGCATTCCGCAAGCCCTACTGCCCAGGCATTCGTATTTGAAAGAAAATACGAGCCACAAAGCGCCGTGTCATTCGCTCGTCCGTGTCGTTTTGCGCAGGGGGCACCTACTTTCCGAGTTTCGGCACGGTGTCTCAAAGAACAATGGTGTACAAACAAATTTCAAGTTCACAGCCACGAATAAACAAAATCGTAATAAAAATAAAGGACAGTTTAACAGGCGCACCCTAAAAAACAAGGGAAGAAAACGTGTCTAACGTCGTCCTCGTCGCGTACCGCGTGAACAAAGACCCGGCGGGAAAAGAGGGAAGGCCTGCTCGGTCTTTACTGTTATTGCTTCCGGCCGACGAGCGACGCAGCAATGGCCGCGGTGGTGCGTTCCAAAGCGGCGATGTGGCAGAGCATCGTTGCTCGCCGAGCACGCTGGCGCGCGCGCGCCTTGCTGCTCCCGAGGGTGCGATCACGACGAGCGTCGCCGGCGCACGGGTCGAGAGCCCGTCGAACAGCAGGGTCGATGCCGCGGTTCCCGCAAGGGCATCACACCCTCTGCACGTCAGGAACCCGGTTTCACACTTCCACCCCTCCCTTCCGCCCTCTTCCCTCGTCGCCTCACACATTTCGCACCCCATGCGCTTCTTTCTCCAGGTCCCTCTCGAACTTCCGCGGTGACGTGCCCTTTAAGGAAGCAACCGGCTGAAATGCACGCGAGCAAATCGCGATGCCACACCGATGCGAGGAAAAGGGTATACCGTAGTTACTCGATCCTGACGGGAAGTTTTTGTTTCGGGGGTAGAGACAATAAAGTACGATGTGCGGGCTAGTATCGAGTACGAAACGAAAAGTGCGATACTCGGTGTCCAAATACCACCACAAATCTCGAAGGTTATGCTTTGCCGTACTGCATGTACCGGAAGCTCTTGCGAGCGCCGTCATCCTTAGACGCCACCCTAGAGCTAGCGTCCCAATCGCAGTTCCAGCCTACAGCTGAGTAAAAAGATTTTCTTCCGAGTTAGAACTAATCACAAGTTTTCTTTTACCGTGGAAACCTAGTGAGAGAATAACTTGAGGTTTTCGATTTGGCATTTCGTGAAGTGTGACGGGTTACAATCGATTTCATTGCATTTTGCATTTCTTGTCACGAAAGATAGGGTGCGCGTTACAGTCACGGAAGTGTTAGAATCCAAATTCTACAGTTGTGCTGTATCACGTACACGTACTGTGACATGCATTGCACGCGACTTGAAAATATGTGCGAAATTGATTGTTTTGAGTGAATGTCGATCTATTCTTTTCGTAACAAAATATTACCAGTGCTCTCCGTTACAGTCTAAACAGTATACGTTATGGTGTGTAATGTGCCTGCCTGGACTTTCTACTAGTTTGTAAACACTTTCTAGCTTTTATTATTATATTATATTCGACATTATTGTAACCTCATTTAGAGTGGGCTGATCTTTGCTTTCTCTTAAGGCTAAGTGGAAAAACAGTTGCCGGCATCATTCATGATATCAACTCCTTCAGGAACATTTAGTGCAAGAAAAAGAGCAGGACACGCATCCTTGTTTCACTTAGGTCACGAGTAGGCAGGCTTACTTGGATGAAACAGATGGCGAGCTTGGAAGCATTTCGTTTCGTCAATGGACTAAGGCGATACGAGTAAATAAACTTATAATAAAAACGGAAATACATATGTTGAAGGTGAAGTAAAAAATGACAACAAATAGCGCAGGACTCATGTCGAGTGCTTATGCGTTTCTGTAAGTGCTCTCTAACTCAAAGACATCTAATGATCATTGAGCAAAGTATATTCTGCGAAACGGAGAACACATAGGGTGCGCGCAACCAATTCATTTATTTATTTCAATACTCTCCGGGCTACTAAGGCTTTACAAAGAGTATTGATGAGCACTTGAATAACAACGTAGAAATGGTGGTCTTGAAGGAAAACTCGTCGGGATTGCTGGCGATGGAGGCGGGGAGGTCGTTCCAGTCAGAAGCAGTCAGAGGCGTGAAGGAATTTGCGCACTGGTGCGCGAGGCGGCTGGGCACGTGGACTTTCACATTGTAATCAGTGCGGGAGGAAATGTACAAAGGGGCAGCGACAAGTTCGCGTTTTAGCTCTGGAATGCGATAAAATATTTTATGATAGAGGCACAGTCAAGCGCCTATCCGTCTAATTGCTAAGTCAGGTAGCTCGAGAGAATTCTCGATTGTTGACACGCTTGCGTTGAGGCCGTAATTGCACACAATAAAGGGGACAGATCGATTTCTAATTGATTCAAGGGAAGGAGATAGCGTAGAACAGGGATCCTAAATACGTGAGCCATATTCGAGTTTTGACTTGACGAGAGTTTTGCAGACAGTTGTTGTACTAAAGGGCTCGGCGTAGAGAAGAAATAATTACGGCGAATAGAACCGAGGCTACGATTAGCATTATTAATTATGCAGTCAATGTGCATTTTTCATGAAAGACCATTCATAACATGGATGCCAAGGTATCTATACGAGTTAAATGCATCTACGGGTACAATATTAAGCACATATGGGTAAATATCCTGAGCATGATATTCTCATATAGAAGGAAGGAAGGAAGGAAAAAGTGGAGAAGGAAGGCAGGGAGGTTAACCAGTTTTGCCTAACCGGTTTGCTACCCTACACATGGGAGCGGGATGGGGGGATGAAAGATGGGGAGAAGAGATAGAGGGCACATAACACGGCACACACATCGTTGGTTACAGTCTGTCACTCTTGTGCGGTACGTGACATCACTGTCACAGCCGCTTGTCCAAGCCCGTATCCTTCATAAACCGAAGTAGTCCCTTCGTCGCCTTCAGCTGCGATGACTTCAGTCGGCGATATGTGAAAATGGTTGCAACTGACAATGGTCTATTGTCAAGGTGCGCTAGAACGGACGCCATGAACTGTCTCTGAACATTATATTCAGGACAGTCGCACAGAATGTGTTCCAGCGTCTCCTCGCAAAGACAGGCATTGCAGAGAGCGTTGTCGGCCATTCCAATGCGAAACGAGTAAGATTTCGTGAAGGCCACCCCTAGCCATAAGCGATAAAGCAGGGTGGCCTCACTTCGGCGGAGTCCGGTTGGCATACATAGATGCATCAAGGAGGGCAGGTCGTGTTGATGATTGCTGCGGTTGGTCTGGCTGCTGGGTGTGCACCATAGAGAGAGCGTGATCTCCCGTGCAAGCACTTGAAGTCTGCTGGCTGCGTCGGACCGTGAAAGTGGTATGGCCTCTTCCTGTGTGTCTTCAAGAGCTGTCCGAGCGGCTTTATCGGCGTCTTCATTTCCGATGACGCCGCAGTGACTTGGCAGCCACTGAAACGTCACGTGATGTCCTTTCTCATGTGATGTATGGAGTAGGCATCTAATATCGAATACGAGCTGTTCGAATGGCCCGCGACGCAGAGCTGATAGTACAGATTGTAGGGCTGCCTTTGAGTCGCTGAAAATTGACCATTGTCGAGGTGGTTCCCGATTGACAAAACAAAGTGCAGCTCGAAGAGCAGCTAGTTCCGCAGATGTAGAAGTCGTTGGGTGGTCAGTCCTAAAGCTGATGGTAATACCTCTTTCTGGGACGACTACAGCACCGGACGAACACTGGATGTTTGTGGAACCGTCAGTATAAATATGTGCACGGTCTGCGTACCGCTCGTGCAGAAGAAGCAGAGACAGTTGTTTCAGCACAGGCGACGACAGCTCAGACTTTTTCCCGATTCCTGGCACGTTGAGATGGACTGTGGGGCTGACAAGGCACCAAGGGGGCATCGATGGTTTAGATGCAGCGGTGAAGCCCGAGGGAAGTTTGTCGTTGTACTTGACAATAGTTTTTGAGAATGATGCTTGGTGCCTGTCTGAAGGTAGTGTTGCAAGGTGGTGATAGGGGGCCCGTGCCAAATGTCTGAGATGCGTTCTCAGGGTTTCCACCGTGATGTGAGTCTGCATTGGATGGTCCCGAGCAATCGCAATAGTTGCCTCAGTTGACGTGCATCTCGGCAAACCAAGACAAACTCTGAGTGCTTGAGCTTGCGCGTCATCAGCCATTTAGAACACCAATGCGAGACATTGTTAAGATCGGTTTGAAGAAATAGATTATCACGGGGTTGGTTAATTCGCGGTAACAATAATCCTATATCAATCAACATATAATCCTATAGTTGAGGAGACTTCCTTAGACAAACCATTAATAAAAGTGAGAAATAGCGAGGTCTTGTGGTACTCCAGACGTACGTTACGGAACAAATGGGTGAATTACAGTCACTACAAGAGACGAAGTGGGTGGGAGAGGTTAGAGAACTTTTGATCCATTTTAGCGCATTTGAGTTGATGTCAAATTGTGTTAGCTCTAACAGATGAAGGCGGTGGGAGACAGTGTCGAAAACTTTGCGGAAGTGAAGATAAATGCACTCAGTAAAAGAACCACGGTAAATAGCGGAAAACAAATCATTAGTAAAGAGCAGAAGTTGTGTTTCACAGCAGATGTATTTCCTGAAACCATGCTGAGACGTGGCAAAGAAGTTATTGTCCTCAAGAAAGGAGATAAGAATGCATATATGCTCCCCGTACTTTCTCTACGAAACTGAGCTTATTGGTGTCATTATAACCTTTTCCGAACCTTATCATGACACCGTTACTGTCGCTAATTAAGTGCAGTGCTGGGATTGGGTTCAGCGAGATAATAATTGCTTGTACGAAGGGCAACCCACGGAATATTAAATATGAATAAGAATGCATGCACAAGATCACGCGACAAACATAAAAATGTGCAGAACGGGCAACATCGACGCCAGAGATAACAAGAAAATACCATGTCGCTTTTGGCATTGTGCGAAGAGTTAATGTGTTTCGACACAGGTCTGTCAACGTCGGAATTACACGCAATTGTTCGCTTTCAGATTATATAGTACCACGTGCGAAGTGATTTCAGCGATATTTCAGGAGGAAATATCGGACTTTCCCGGAACTTCCTCCTTTCCCTTTACTTTCTTTTTCTTCCTTTTCTTGTCGTTTTTTTTTTCTTTTGCGTGCGTAATTGCGAAATAGCAGGTAGCCAAAGTTAACGTAATAAAACTGTGGGAAAACTTTTCCGCTCGTTACCATTGCCTTGGGAACTAAATTAATTACATTTGTGCTCATTCCTCTCACGTCTCTATCACATATCTTGTCTAACACATGGCATACGGCCACAAATTCTCCGTAAAAGTATGGACACGTATTTGCCTTTGACTAAAGCTTTGGTTTGGGCTATAATACTTCCTTTATTTCGAAAGCATTGGCTCAGATGGGTTGAATATACACACAGAGAGAAGGAGCACGTTCTCTAAGTATACTTGGAAGTCTGCGCCCGTTGTTTTGTACCTCTCGCTTTCTTTCCGCGACTCTTTTATTTATTTATTTGTTTAACTTTTTTTTTCTTAACCTATACTCGCATTTAATCTTTATCATTATCACGATTACGCCGCAGTGTATCACACTATAATGATAAATGGGCGATATTTTTTCCCCTTCCTCTTCGACGTCAGGGGCCCTGGACAACCTTGCGGGCCTGTGCACATGGCTTGCTTTTATACTTAGTATCACGTTACACGAAAACGCGGTCGTTTCCTACAGCGGCGCCGAAATCAATGATGGGCGTTTACTATAACGTGCAAGTAGGCCTCTTTCCGGTCGGCGTTTAAACTCCCCTTAGTTGTAGCCTGAGTACCTGCGATCCATGTGACGCAACGTCCTGTGGGCATGTGGGCATTTCGCACATTCGAAGGAAAATGGCAGGGACGTTTAGTCAGCTCATCGTATTTGAGAAAGAAAGGAAGAAAAAAAAAGGAAGGAAAGGAAACATGGCTTGTGATGAGGCCGTTGACCTTCCATGCATGGTTGTTGTCATTTCAGGCGACGTACGCACCCATTAAGATTTGAGCACGTGTTTGTGCCTACAACAATGCCATAGTTCTCCATATATATATATAGTTCACGCTGCTGCCAGCGCCCTTGTGGCTCACAAGGCCGAATACGTGTCTTCCCTAAAGTAGAGAGACATGCTGCGTGTTTCGAAAGACGCTGAGTAAACTGCAGCGCTCAATTTTGCGGAACTCCTGCTGGTCCGATCGAGACGCAGACATGATTCGCTGAAAAACTTGCCCTGTAACATCTATGACTCTTAAAAAAACAAAACTAAGCAGCTTAAGCACCGCTCTGCCCGCAGCAATCTGTAGGAGGGCTACACGCGTGAACAGCCCGCGCCGCGCGGCAAGCGTAATCGATTGCGCTTGGCACGAAGCAGAGATGCACATGAGTGAACGCGTCATTAGGTGTCAAAGTTCAGAGAGCAGTGAGAGAAAGAGAGGTACCAGAAATCGATCGAAACGCGTTGCTGAACCGGAACGCGTGAGCACAGACGCGCACAAACTCGAAAAGCTATAAGTGAGGGGCTCCACACATTCCTGTATCAGAAGCTTCGGCCTCACGCAACCCCGATCGACTATACCGAGCCGAGGCGGTAGTCCGGGATTCGTCGTGAACGGCTGAGATCCTCGAGGGAGAGAACGGAAGAAAACGTGCTTATGGGCGTCATTTTGGGCGCTGCGCCGAACGCGGCGGCGGCGAAGGAGATATATAAGTGTACAGTGTGGCGCTTTTCCTACGACGAGGGAAACGACGCTTTTTCGCCGCGCAGGCCTCAGCCCCAACAGCAACAGCAACAGCGAGTGTACCGCCTCTATAAAACGGACCGGTGCAAGCATGGCGCGGACGTGAGGAGGGGGCCACCCGACGCTCGCATTAGGGAACGGACACATCGGCATGCCGCGCGGCTTCGAGCTCACGCTCGGCCGGGCCAGAGCCGGAGTTCGAGCCGCGACGCAATATTTATGGCGCAATATCCATAGCAAGAAGCGAAGGCGGGAGTTGGCGGCAGGAACGGGAGACCCGTGCGCGCTTACACGGCCAGCTGCTGGTCCGCGCACCACCGCCACTACCACCGGCACCGGCCAGTGGCCGTTCTCTCCGAACGTTCGTCGATGTGGGCGGAGGTGAGAGGACGGGAAGCGGGAAAGACGGTGCTGGCGCAGGCCGTTCTGGCTCGCGCGCGCGTCGCGTTCGGCCAAATAAATGGCTCTTTCTGGCGCCTCACGGCGGCAGCTTGCGAGGCGTGGATCGCATAGACGCCAGTACCAGTAGCAACATCACAAACATCAGCATCGGCGACAACTGGGCTTGGGGCAGTGTTCTGGCGCGCAAAAGTCGTCCAGAAGAGGGCGAGGGCGGGGTGCAGACGGTATGGATGTCGGCTGCGAGGGAGGGAGAGACGGTATAGGGGGGAGGCGAGCTGTGGCAAATATGATTTAGCCACCGCACTGTCTACTGCCAAACAGCGATGTCACCTGCCCTACACCTCCGCTTCTTATCCTCCCCCTTGTCCCACATTCGCTCTCCCTTACGCTAACGGGATATGCGAGCTCAATTATGCATGGACCAGAAATTTGTACGCACCGCATTCATATTTAGGAGTGGGTTTCCAGGCGCGCGCGCGCGCTCCCGTCTCCCTGAAGCCATCCCTTCCGTTCGTCTCTCACTCCAGCTCTCTCGCTTCTCCCTCGCCCTTTTTTCTAATCTAGATGCATGAAACGCGCGCCCGTTGTCGGCGATCACGCGCGGTCGTGATGTGCACGCGTATGAGATATATATGCGCGGCGCGAAGCCTCGCCAAGCTCCGCCGAAGCGTGAATACACGGTACACGCGCCCACCCGCCGTCCAGCCAGGTTGCGTCGATTGCGGACGCCGCCGGTCCGGAGAGAAAGCTCCAGTGGTGTGAGGGAGCAGCCCAACAACCCTCCTCCCCTCTTTCCATTATCCCGTCCTTTCTTTTCCTCTCACGGAGCCCCCCCTTTCCGTTCCGTGCGCCTTCATCCGCCTTCCATTCGTGCTCTTTTCTCTAATGCTCGCAAAATTGGATTGCGAAGTCGCCCCCCTCCCGCCCCCCTTGCTGCCCCCCCCCCTCCCCGCGGCCTGTCGTCCGTGCTCTCTACTCCCGCTCTTCTAGAAGCGCACATCGCGGCGGCGAGGCGCGTTTCTGCGTTATAACGGCGGCGGTGGTCGCTTGTCCCGGCCTTCCCTTTTCATTCGCCGGGTCTCCTCGACGTTCGTTATGTATGAACGGCAGGTAATGGTGCGTGAGAGCATGATTTCAGCTGCGATCGACCTGCTGCTGCGTTTGGCAGCGCGCGCAGGGTGGGAGACTCGTCCGGCGAATGAGAGCCACGTTGCTCCTACACGCGCCCAGTCCTCCCGCCCTTTCCCTTCTTCCTCTATCACTTTCGCTCGTTCTACAGCTGGTTCTCCCTCATCTACTCCTCCTCTCAGTTTTTCTCGTGCTTTCTTTCTCACTCACTTCTTTAGCGGTGGGCACCAGTGGGCAAATTGCGAATCGAGCTCGGGACAGGCGCGCCTAGCCTGCACAATGAATGAATAGGAGCGAACATTGCGCGTACGTGATGATTCCTACTGGGCGGCTGGAAACGGTGGAAGAAAAAATAAAAACAACTTTCGCGCCGGTTTGAATGGCGCGCTCAGTCCTCGTGTTCGCTTTTCCTTTTCTCTCCCACACGACCCTGCGGCGGGTCACTTGTACGCGGCTTGTGGGACGCAGTTGAGAGGAGTGCCGCGCGCGCGCGTAATTGCATTTTCACCGGCGAGGCAAATGCGTGTAACGCCCGCTGCCTGCCTACAGAGTTGGCGGCCGGCTGTGCATGGCTGTGCATTCGTCATTCGGCGTCATCGCATGCAGGTGACAACCTGCCGGTGCGCAGCATAGCGCTTCGTGGCTTTGCAAATTGGCGGGGAGTAATGAGTGGTCGCCCTGATTTTTGCTGAGGAGTTCGGTTACTATTTCTCTTCTGGTCAGATCGATGGAGGACTGGAAGATTGCTAAAACTAAGTTGCGCGAATTAAATATCGAAATGATAAGTCTGCACCAGGACTGATTGCAGTCGAAATGACTTATGGAATTCCCTCCTGACACCACGTTCTTACAGCTGAATTTTGCGTCTGGAGCCCCACATATAGGCAACATCAATACCTCGGCTCTGTGCCAGATAGCGGTTTTACATAATATTACATCGATCACAATATCAGAGTGAAAGGATGCATGAAACAGCTTGAGAAAGCTCTTTATTATGACTTGCTTATTTTCTCGTCAAATTGTTCGCTTTTAGAATGCGTCAGTACTTGTTCTTTTGAAACAACCTTGCACATGAACAGACCTGCAAACTGCCCGTAGTTGGCTTAAAAACTCTGCGACGAATGTCGTTTAGCCCTATAGAGGACTACATAAGTTCAGAACTGTCTGTCTATCACCTGCTTTCACTGATTTCTAGTGATTTGGTTGTCGCTTGGCCGGGTGAAGATCAAATAGGCGTTTTAGAGCATTACCATATTTTTAAGCTTTAGCTTTAGCTCCCGTTGTCGGCAACCTTCAAGTGACCTTGTGTCAAAAGTCAGAGCGGTTACCCAGGCACCCAAGCAAGAACATCCACACAAATTGCGAGAGCAAAACAAGATCATCCGGGCAACCACTCAAAACTTAAGAAAATGTGGCCTCTGGCCCCCAACCATTTGTACAGGACCGCATTACATACTCTGTTGCTGCCCTAACAAGTTACAAAAAAATATTGCTTCCGAGTTCTTACTAATGTTTGTTCACAATATCACTCAAGCTGCAACTTCTATTACGCTGAAGTTTTATTTTTCATTTCAAGTAATCGACGTTCAAAAGGCATATGCCATGCACTTCATTATCATCTTTTGGCACTGAGACAGGGTTGTCTGCTCTGATCAACACCAGCGGTCCGTGAGTTTCGCGGCCCGGGTTCTGCGTCGTCTCGAGAGATTCGCCACTCCGGGTGGCGCCTCCTTCAGGCGATATTGTTGTTCTAGCTGGGCAGTGCGCTCTGTCTGCCTGGCGTCATTCGCTGACATCGTGCCGCCTTCTTTTTCTTCTAGCCGGGCAGCGTCCATATGAACCAATGCACAGTATGGCGTGGTGCCGTGTGGTGTGGTGGGGTGTGCCGTTACGAGCACGCACTACATTCACTTTAAGATTGTGGCTAGTATCATCT
Organism: Dermacentor variabilis; assembly: GCF_050947875.1. NCBI lineage: Eukaryota > Metazoa > Arthropoda > Arachnida > Ixodida > Ixodidae > Dermacentor > Dermacentor variabilis. Next base: position 71,153,164 of record NC_134571.1, on the reverse strand, counting down.
CCAACCAATATGATTTGCTGGTTGCCATTTGATGCTTACATCTACCCTCTATTACGGGAAAGTGAGCAGTTTTTTTCGTCTTGTAATCCTGTGCATTCACCCCCTCCCCTCAATTACCCGCAGCACCACGCAGGATAAAGCTGAAAGGGATGGCTAGTGGAACTTACAAGTCCTGTCGAGCCACTGACGCATGCTCTGACCGCAGAAACGCGTCAGGGATATATATATATACATATATATATATATATATATATATATATATATGCACAAGGTTTAGAAATAATAAGCCAACCGAAATACCCAAGATGTCTATTGCAAGCGCGCTCGCAAGAAAAGATTTTGTATGGGCTTATAATAAATTAGAGCACATACAGAACAAAAGGGGGCAGTAGAGAACGGGAAAATTGAAAAGAAATACAAGAGAAAGGCGGGAACGCCGGTGGGTGTCCTGCGACGAAATGGCGGTATTTTTGTGCACTACAAGAACGCGGAGAAATAAACAAATATTAATAAAAAAAAAGACCCCGGACTAAGGAGATTGTACAACAGGAGGCGAAATGCGGGAATAACCCTCGTCCCGCAGGCGATAGGATCTATCGACACGAAAAACCGCTCTCTCGAAATTGAGGCCGGCCGGGGAAGGCCAATAATCGGCGGACGTCGTCGCTGCAGCGGCGCGCGCGAGAGCCTTTGGCGCCGCGAAAAGAGAAAGTCCGCGCGGATCGCACGCCAGCCTCCTGCTTTTCTTTTCTCGTCCGCGCTGCTTCGGTCACGCGAAACGGGCCTGGAGACGACACCTCCGGCATCCGAGCAATTCAGTTGCCAGCGGCGGTCGCTGCTGCTGTCCAACGGGGGCCAAGCTGGGCAAAGGGCCGCGCGCTTCTTGCGCTCACAGCGAGCAAGCCGCCACTGTGATGCCGAATAGAACCGGGGCTGCGCGATCGAGAGTGGGCGGGGACTCGGTGCGGGGGGTTCGGAGGTGATTGCAGCAGCGGCGCTGCGTGCTGCGACGGTAGTGAGCAGGGCTTCCTCGTGTTGTTGGCAAAGAAAGGGGGAAGGCGTGGACGTATAGAGAGATGAGAGGCGCTGGCAGAGGGAGGCGAAGAGCAGAGGGTGGTTCTCGCTGGCACCCTTCTGCCACTGAATTGACACGCATATTGGCAGCAATAGGGTCACTCCGCGCCGACGCCGCTAGCCAGAGAAATAAGACTCCGGGTGGCGTAGTATACGTATGCTGCTGCTCCTGTTGTGGCAGCGACGGCGCGGCGGTGGCCTTTGTACAGTGCTTGCCGGGTCGCCCTCTCTACCTCGTTGCGTGATGATCACGTCTTTCCCCAGCCGACGCGACGTCCCACCACGCTAGCGCAGCTACCGGGACAGACGGCACACGGCAATCCAATAAGGGCGGCTGCCGTCGCCCGTCGTATCCCCCGCCCGCTCGCGTGATCGTGTGTGTGAGCGTGCAAGCAGTGGCGCGCGCGCTTGCGTATTGCCCCGCGCTGCCTCCCCGTATATCACAGCCGGCCGCGCCGATGCTGCCAACCGCGCGTATATAAGCGGGGCTTTGCCTTCCTCCACCCTCTCTCTCTCTGCGTGCTTTTCCTTGCCTCCGCTTACAGCAGGTACATATATACACGGCCTACGAGCGACTGCAGTGCTGCTGCGAGCAGCGGGCTTCGTTTCTTACGCGGGCAGCATTTGTGTCCCTCTTCGTCTATTGTTGCGCGCGCTCGGGAAGTTCTTGTTTACCCCCGCAGCGCTGCTGGATGTCCGCTGTTGGCGCTGCCCACTTGTTTGGCGCGCCTTCTTTGCCTTGTCGGAGGCGTTCGTAGCTTTTTGTTCTTTTTCCTTCTGCGTTGCCTCACTGCCATTGTCACCACCACCGTTCTTGGGTTATCTCCCTCCTTGTTCTTCTCTCGTTTTATTTCTTTTCGCTTCCGTAGAGCTGTGCTTTACTGCGGCTACTATTACGGGAGCCTACATTGACGGACGGCGCTCGTAGCGCGCACAGATGGGCTGCACATCGACAACGTGGACAACACACACACACACACACACACACACACACACACACACACACACACACACACACACACACACACACACACACACACACACACACACACACACACACACACATATATATATATATATATATATATACTGAGCACGAGGTCGCGGGATCGAATCCCGGCCACGGCGGCCGCATTTCGATGGGGGCGAAATGCGAAAACACCCGTGTACTTAGATTTAGGTGCACGTTAAAGAACCCCAGGTGGTCTAAATTTCCGGAGTCCTCCACTACGGCGTGCCTCATAATCAGAAAGTGGTTTTGGCACGTAAAACCCCATATATTATATATATATATATATATATATATATATATATATATATATATATATATATATATATATATATATATATATATATATAAAGCGTGGCCGCTCGTTGGACGATGACTTGCGTTGCACATTGGTTTTATCGGCACGAGAGACAGCGTGCCGCTGCTACAGAGAATCAAAACAACGGTGGAAGAGGAACACGCTCAGAGAGAGAGAGAGAAAGAAGAAGAAAGCGGGAAACAGTGGGCGGCAGCGGGGAATCGCGTATATAACGCGTGCTTGATTGAGGCAGAACGGAGCTCCAATTTCGAAGGCTTGTCACGTTATGGGGCCGCATACCAGTGGCGGCCGTTCGACAGCAACCGTCGAGGGCGTCACGGACGCGGCGGCGGCGTTTTTCTCATTTCCTCGTTGGCGCTCCTTTTCAGACGGATAATCCCAGCCGCTTTAGTCGCTTTATCTTTCGTTGCGTATTTTTTTTCTTTCTCTCTCTTTTCCTCTTTCCGCGGATCCGTCACGTTATTGCGAAGTGGTCTGGCATCGGCGTTATATGGGAAGCGAGTTTCGCATGCGACATCAGCTTTGAACGTGTGTCCTTTTATATGTATCGTCCTTTTGTACACTCATCGCTGGCGCGTAAAGCGCCATGCGGCGCCATGCAAGAAAATCATCTCGCGCTCGACAATGAATCACACGGTGAAAGTGAGCCGTGCATCATTCATGTCTCACGCCGAGCCGCGTGTGGTTAGCCGTGGCCGAGGGAATTGTACTCTGAATATTGAAACGGCAGCTGGGTTGCGATGAGGGCCGCGGCGTCCGACAGGGCTTTGCTATTCGCCCGCCTCGACGCAGGTGCGACCGACTCGTCGCATCGCTGGGGCCCTGCATACGTGAGGTTCTCCTTCGGCGGCGATTGGAAATGTATAGTAGTTATTTAACGACAACGTCATTGTTGGCGGTGCATTATTATAACATTTCTCGCGAGGCGGTCCATACATGCGTTCCGTGCTGTGAGCAGCTCATGAGTCAGGGATGGGCGATAAAGGGACACAATACGCGTCCGTGTAATTTGCGCTGTTCACCTAAGAAACTATCCTGACTCAACAGCTTTACGTAGGCCTTTCAAGGAAAGTAATGTGACCTGGTTTCTTAATTCAAGCTTTCTATCTTCTTTTTTATGCAAATAGCGTAAACACGATTTCGGCGCTACCAACTGTGCCAGCCAGCGTCCGCTTCGGGCACCGAAAGAAAGTGTTTTACCGACATTTACACCGATTTTAGCCCTCCACTCGGGATCAGAAACTGGTGATACACATAATTCTTGTATGACGCTGCACAGAACCTTTCTATGGCACAATAGTCAAAGTGGCGTATGCGTAATAAAAATTAATAAATAAAGTTACACGTAACAACAGGAAACGCAACAGGTCTTGCCCGCCTCCCTCCCCCCCTCACACGCACACATGCAGAGAGAGGCAAGACTATTGTACGAGGGTTAAGCGACAAGCAAATGGAACGAGAGAGGCTCGGCGAGCGTTCCTCAGTCGGCGTACCGCTGTCGAATCAGCCGCGGCACAGTCAGTGCCCCACTGGCATCGTGAGACGCGTCGGGGGAAGCGTGCGCCGTCGAGTTTCTTATCCCGACGCCTGCCGGGAGGGCTCGGGCAACCACCGAATTGCCCATAACCGCGATCTAATTCGAACTCGCCGCCGTTCCGGCGATGGCGGGAATATATGCGACGGGAAGGGAACAGCGCTCGTCGATGAGGCTGGGACGAATAGCCCGAACGGAAAAAATGGAAACAGAGAAAACAGAAAGAAAGGAATGGATATGAAACGGCAAAAAGTGGTCTTAGAACGTGGATGCGCGAGAATGCGCTGCACGAGGAGGATAAACGCAAAAAGAAAGAGGGAAATAGGGATGCAGGGATATACGAGAAATGGGTTTTCGGCAATGGGCGATGAACAAGCCCCCCCCACCCCTCCCCCTTCTCTTACGTTCGCCCTCTTCCGTGCACGCAGTAACACGGGAACGAGATTAGGCTAGTTTGCCTCCGCGCCACCACCACCGCCAGCTACCAACCTCATCCTCGTGCTCCTTTTTTTTCCCTGCGTGGAAGATGCTGCGGAGAGAGCGGGGCGCTCCATGCAGGGGGTCGAAATAATGGCGCCCGGGAGCGGTTTCGCGCCCAAACGTAATAATAGCCGGCAGCCACGAGGCAGGGTGCGAACCGCCCGCCGATCGAGGTGCGGTTATATGGAAAACGTTGACGGCAGGCGCGGGCTTAGAAGGGGCCGCGTGTTCTTTTCCCGCGTGGCTTCGTGTTTTTCTCTGCACCTTCCGTTCACTTGTTCGTTTGTTCAATTTAAGTTTGTCTAGTTGCTTGCTTTTCTTTCTTGTTTGTTTGTTTGTTTGTCTGCTAGTTTGTTTGCTTCATCGAATATAATGTTGAGAGCCAGGTTAAGGTGTGGTGTGAATCTAGAAAGTAAACCCAGCTTTCCCTACCACAATGTTTTACGGAACCTTGCGAACTTCAGTGGACTAATCTTCCCAATATTTGTCGGCGCAAAATTTCCCATACATACAGGGCGTCCAAACTGTCATAAACCAATATTTAAAAAAAAAATATATGCAAATGCCACGTAGCGGAACAGAACCAAGCCCTAATTAATTATTCAACTTCTCAACCACTCTAATTAGATGAAAAGTGCCAGTGAGAAAATTGTAGAGCAACAGCAGAAACTCCCGATACAGCTTTCTGTTGCTCAACACGTGCTCCAAAAAAGTGTTTTTCCGAGCGTGAAGAAGCCCGCGAATACACGCAAAGTGCCTCGAGCGGCCTGTCGCGCGGCAATATTGCGTGCATTTGCGGGCTTCTTTCACGCTCGGAAAAACACTGTTATGCACCACGTATTGACCAATAGAAAGCGGTATCGGGAGTTTTTCATGTCGTTCTACGATTTTCTCATTGACACTTTTCATCTCATCATAATATTGGAGAAGTTTATTAACTGATTAAGTATATATATATATATATATATATATATATATATATATGTGTGTGTGTGTGTGTGTGTGTGTGTGTGTGTGTGTGTGTGTGTGTGTGTGTGTGTGTGTGTGTGTGTAATCATACCATGAGAAGTCAACAACCAAAGACACCAAGGACGGGAATTACTAATTGAATTAAAGAAATTATAGATTAATAGAAATGAAAGTGCATGAAAAAACAACTGGCTGCAGGTGGGATGCGAACTCACGTCTTCGCATCACGCGTGCGATGCTCTTGCCAATTGAGCTACCGCGGCGCCGTTTTTCCATTTATTTTCTGGTATACTTATGGTTTTACTCCTAGAGCTAACCCTGTGATTGTTAGCTAGCGACACATCTCATAAACCTTGGTGGCGGATGTCCTTTCTGCCGCAGGCGTCACGAGTACGTGATCTATTTGGGTGATGGCAACAGTTTAATAAACCCACACATGCTAGCTAAAGGCACAAATGTTGCCGGAATCGAAACCCTCGTAATGTAATGAACGAGAAAAAAGAACCGAGTGGCTCAATGTTTATTTTTATTTTCATTCAAGTAAGAAGTACAAGTAATTTTTCCTATGTTCTCCTTGGTTCACCTTGGTGTCCTTGGCTTCTTGTGATATATATATATCACATAATTGTAAAATCACATAATCAACTTTAAATAATTAATGGAACGTCTAGGCTGTGAGTAATTCCATTCGATTGTCGAAGACTACAAAACTTAAGGTTTATTTCTTTCCTATTTGTCCTTTAAATATTATGTTCTCGTTTAACATGTGTAGCGGGGATTTAATTGTTAGTCTGCGCGCATGCGCAACCGTGTGGACGACGAGCTTGTGAGTAAGAGCAACGACGCTTTTGATATCCCCGTCATCGCGCAGCGTCACGTGACGATACACTTTGAATTCGAAGTGGCATGTCTCAGTAAATTTTGTGCGCATAATACGTTCATCCAATAGAACGATAATAATTGGGGTTGGCCCACACTAAGTTGAGGACTTTTGTACGTTCGAGACATGTAGAAACTGTTATGTAGGAAACAAAAAAATAGATAGATAGATAGATAAATAGATAGATAGATAGATAGATAGATAGATAGATAGATAGATAGATAGATAGATAGATAGATAGATAGATAGATAGATAGATAGATAGATAGATAGATAGATAGATAGATAGATAGATAGATAGATAGATAGATAGATAGATAGATAGATAGATAGATAATTGACTAGAGGTCTCACAAATAAAATCTTGGGAATCTTTAAGGAACTTCGGGCCTCTCTTGCGTCTTGCGGCTATCACAGTTTTGATGCTGCTGTTGATGTCACCTACATTCTGATCTACTGAAAATCACTAGAAAGAGATAAAGGGGCTAACTTTAATGAAAATGGTGGTTGATAGTGGTCCACAAAAGGTCTGGCATGCTGTTCTTGACGTTACGTGAAAAGAGGATAATGAATGCGTTCTCCCAGTAAAGTCACTGAAACCACGCGTTGCAATGTAAAAGACGTAAGCGGTAATTGCGCGAACTGGTACTGAAACACTACTGATTAGAACGGGTCATACCTTCCCAGCCTCATCTTTCTATATATCTTCTTAATTTGTGCCTAAATGAGATATTGGATGCTGCACTCAGCCCGGCAATCTTATCAGCTTCGAAGAGTCCTTCCGACAATGTTTGTCGCTTGCTCCTTGTTCTCGCAATAAAAGATTACCGGGCCACTTTATCGACAGATAGGTGCGGTTTCGTCTCGCTTATCGTCTCAACTTCAAGCACTCAGAGAAAGCGAAACATTCTATCAACATACGTATGCAGCGCGCTCAGTCTCACTACTCTGTAATCACTGCTAGAAAGCGCTTCTATCATTTTTGCGAGCTGCAGGTATTAAATAGACATTCCTAATAACTTTAGCACGTGTATGCTTGTTCGTGTGTGGGGCCGCTTGAACATTATTAGGATCATTGGGTCGACTTAATTTCTTATCCATACCCGTAAGCAGCATGCCAGGCAGTGAAGTCGTTGCTTTCTGATTAATATCGCGTCGCACTTAAGGTGCGAGTAAAGCCGTAAATGTTTCATGCAACTCTATTGTGGAAGCCTACGCCGTCTGTATACAGATAGGTGCATCTGTCTATGTATATGTGTGTATCTGTCATCATACGAGTATCGTACGATAACAGCTTCAAGTGGTTCCTTGGTGAGCCGCGTTCGGCACGCCACTGGGCGGGCCACTAAATTCGATTAGGGGTAGCACCTGTTTCCAGTTATCGATTAAGTCCAGCCATCTTTTAAGAATTCACTCTTTAAATCCCCATCCTATCTTGCTTCTCGTTTCACTGACTGATTTTATCAAGATTGTCCACGTACCTATGATGGATGCGTTGGTGAAACGATAGGTGACATTATGCACCGCGTACCTCTTTTACCGAGAACACGTCACGCTCATGTCTTCCGCATATTTTGTCGCATGCAGGTGGACTCAGGCCGCACCTCTATAATAATAATAATAATATTTGGGGTTTTACGTGCCAAAACCACTTTCTGATTATGAGGCACGCCGTAGTGGAGGACTCCGGAAATTTTGACCACCTGGGGTTCTTTAACGTGCACCTAAATCTAAGCACACGGGTGTTTTCGCATTTCGCCCCCATCGAAATGCGGCCGCCGTGGTCAGGCCGCACCTCTCTGCGTATCAAAGGACAAGTCGACAACGACGGATCTGGGAACGGAATGATGGGCACGAAATAGCGGAATAAGGTGAGCGTTTAAGAAGTGTATTACTCTGCGCACATCAGCGATGCCATGGACATATCTGCTATGCTTTTAACTGCGTTCGCATAGTACATAATGGAAGATTAACAACGCGAACGCGACAATACACCAGACTAAATGTAAGCTGATAAGGCAGACACGAATTCATAGAAATCGGGTTAACTGTATCTTCGAGCTAAAGAAAGAAAGAACGAAACAGTAACACCGTAAGTTTTAAGCACTTGATTACATAAAGCTGTTACAAAAGAAAGAGGAGAGAGAAAGGAAAGGCAGAGAGAGTAACCAGAAGCAAGTCTGGCTGTTACAAGGTAAAAGGCACTAAGGTGTACATGGTTACCCGAACACATTCAAGGAAAATGTGTCCACACGCACACACAAATCAAATGAGAAAGTATAGCAACGACTTGAGAACCATTTTGAAGTATAGCGCAACGGGACGGTACACCCGAAAGGAAGACGAACACAGGCGCACTTTCTGTTATGCCGTCCCGTTACGCTATATTTCAAGATGATTCCCATGTCAAAATACCAATTAGCCCAGCATTCAATTCTTTCATAGCAACGACTACATAGCTATAGTAGAACATGGCAGTTAGACCGTTACCCCACTTCAAGGCGGTGTACTAAGTCCCATTGTATGAAACCTGACACCGCTTACTTATCGTCTCTGTGCTTGGGGGTGGGGTTCCAGACCTGGCATGAAGTTGAAGTTTATTTTCACCAACAACAAACAGTACAGTGTGTTTTACACAGAACGGTTGTGGTGTGGAAAGTGGGAAAAAAGCTGCGCTAATGCAGCTTGACTAGCCCCACCTCCCATCCACAAACTGCCCGCGTCATTGAACAAAAATAGTTATTGATGTTTGCAGCAATCAAAAAAGGTATTTTTCTCTTGCACTGACGTTCAAAAGCCACTTGCTAAGATACAGTTTGCATTAGTAATGTCCTAGGAGAGGAATTTAACTTCGCACACATATGAAGTTGATAGTCGCTGGTTTACCCAACCCCCACGCTCCCCCCCCCCCTGTCCCGCTCTCTCCCCTTAACTGATAAATGAACGTACCATTCTGTTTAGTTATCGTGTAATTATGGCGGCGCAATGAAACGATGATCTGACAACGCCAGTTTTTCTAAACTAGGCCACGTCGAAAAATCTCTTCTACATCGGACCCTATAGCGAGAGGGTGCGCATGCGACCGTTGTCCTGTTCCACATGGCGGAGAATGTTTCCTATTAGCAGAACCAATTTCCTTGCTGATAAACAGAGAATATAATTAAGTTCCTTGAGTGGGCCTTGGCACGAGTACAAATTCCGACGCGTAATTGGCCTGTCAGGATTTTCGGAATGAATTTTTTAATGAGAGTCGGGCACGCCAACGTCCAAGGCCGAAGTCGCGCTCACCCTCCCAACTAGAGGTCTATAATGCCAAATTCTTCGGGCCGGACATCAGTCTTTCACGTTCGTGCTCTGTGCCGTGAAATGGATTTGCAACGTCGAACAAATTAGCGCTCGAAAAATGACGCGCCTTGATAGCGCAGCTTCGTTTCACCGGCCAAAGCCAGCACTGAAGCATCACGGCGATATCAGCAGCGGCCAAACGCGGACGCTTGTTTGCGAGCGCGAGTGTGTGCGTTCCGATGAAATAGTGTCAGCGGTGTAACCTCGACCGCACAGGCGAACAGCGTGTCAGATAAGGTACGCGTGCGTGCAATTTCGCTGCACTTAACTATACGTACACGTATCTGGAGGCCTGTTATGTCTGTTATCTGCACGTCCGAAAGCACATAACATTGAATCACAAAAAGCTTGCCTTTGTTTTCTATTTTTTTATTTCTCTCTTACTATTTATTTTTCATCCATTCCTTAACGAAGTTTCCTGCGTCCGCGAGTATACCTATATATGCAGCTCTCTGTTGCGACTGGTGAGGCACAATATTGCTTTCAGACCGGTGTAATTACTCGTCCTCATTGCCAGTGTTGCGTTTCGCCTGCGACACGTGGTTTTGCCGGCGCGACGGCGGCGGGGCGGCGGACATTTTGGCCCGATCGTCGTCACCGCAACACTCATCGCCAGGTGTTTCCAGGCGCGTCTGCGGCGATGCGACCGCCTAGGGATTTCGTTCCAGTCATTGTGCCCGAAACAGGCGAGGCCAAAGCAGGGATCTCCTTCCAGTTATTGGGCCCTAAACAGGCGATGCCAAAGCAGGGATCTCGTTCCAGTCATTGTGCCCGAAACAGGCGATGCCAAAGCAGGGACCATCTTCTCGTTACAGTCATTGTGTCCGACCGGCAGCGCCACGACAGTATGCTGCGCAGCGCCACGACAGTGTGCTGCGCAGCGCCACGACCAGGTGCTACGAGATCGTGCGCAGCGCCACGACATGGTGCTACGGCATCGCTACGACAGTGTGCGTCACCATTAGCCCATTGTACATTCACGTGCTCGTCTTTTGAGGGGTTCCTTCTTGCCCTCAACTGCGAGAGTATAAAAACAGCTGCCCCCGGACGCCAGAGGAGGGCTCCGATTTCTTCCGTTGAGTGAAGTGCTCTCCCGTCTCTCTACTTCGGTCAAACCTGACCGCCAACTCTTTGCGATGTTAAAATAAACAAGTTGTTTCGTTGTTACCTGTCGACTCATGCTTTGCCGGGACCTTCGGATGCTTGCAGTTGTACCCCAGGCCGCCAGGCCAACGCTACCCTTGGGGCTTGCGACCCAGGTACAACCACGGGCGTCAGCGCCGAGTTCCCAACAGATCGTACCAGCAGTCGGATCCAAACATCTGGTTGGCAGCGGTGAGATCGCCTACGACTTCAAACAACTGTCTGCCAGCGGCGAGATCGCGACAACGGAGGCCAGCAGCAAAGAGATGCAGTTGACTGTATGCTGAACAGCTCAACGACGATTCGGGAGCAGTGCAACGAGCCCTGTGTGACGACTGGTTGCCTGCAGCGGAACGACTGCGCGGAATTCCTGCCTGCGAGGTTTGGTGAGTGCGGGACTTTCTTCTACTGAGCTTTGCCAGGCTTTTTGTTAGTGTCAGAAACAGAGCTGGTAATTGTGGTTGTCGTTGCTGCCGGGTTAGTTTGCGGCAAGACAATAGTAAGCAGTAGAAAAAGCAGCATTCAGAGCAGCCATGGATTTGAAGTCGTTGCGCAAACCGAAATTGTTGGAGCTTGCAAGAGAGTTGGGTCTGGATGTCTCAGACAAACTAAGAAAACCGGAACTGATAACGGCTATTCTTGAGTTAGAGGCTGAGGATGACGAGCTGTCGGAATGCCTTGAGACTATTGAGGAGAGGTCAAAAAGACAGGAGCGCGAACTTAAAGAGCAGAAAGAAAAAGAAGAGCGCGAACACGCTTTGGAAATGAAGCGTCTCGAGGTAGAGATGGAACGCGCTCGTAATGGAAGTCAGGCACACGGTGCAGGAGAACGCGTATTGTTCAAAATGACTGACCTGATGCGGCCGTTTAAGCTTGGAGAGGACATTGGTTTGTTCCTGGTTAACTTTGAGCGAACGTGCGAGAAGCAGGGGTTCTCTCGGGAAACGTGGCCACAGCGCTTGCTCACTTTGTTACCCGGCGAGGCGGCCGACGTAGTCGCTCGCTTGGATAGAGAGGAAGCAGAGGATTTCGACAAAGTAAAATCGAGTCTGCTAAAAAAGTACCGGCTGTCTGCGGAAGCGTTCCGTCGGAAGTTTCGGGAAAATGAGAAAGGCAAAAGTGAGTCATATACAGAGTTTGCGTATAGGCTTATGTCGAACATGCAGGAGTGGCTCAAAGAAGAGAAAGCGTTTGGTGACCACGATAAAGTTCTGCAGTGTTTCGGGCTAGAACAGTTTTATAGTCGGTTACCGGAGAACGTGCGATACTGGGTCTTGGATAGGCCAGACGTGAGTACGGTGGCTAGAGCCGCTGAGCTAGCCGAGGAGTTTGTGACGCGTCGAGCTCGCGGAGCTAAGGACGGTCAAAAGGGTGAATTTGGCTCCAAGTCTGAGAGGCCAAGGTTCACGCCCATGAGATTTAAGGGGGACACGCGTAGTGAGGATGCGAGTGAAAGCATTCCGACCAAACGTAAAGAGACGGCAGCCGAAGCCGAACGCAGAAAGCGGTTCGAGATGAGGCGAGCGGGCGTTTGTTATACGTGCCAGAAGCCGGGTCACTTTTCGGCGCAGTGTCCGGAAACAACACCAAAAGTTGTGTTTTTTTCAATAGGCAGCACTGACGAGAACATGAAGCTTCTTGAGCCTTACATGCGAGACCTCCTCGTAAACGGGAAAGAGTGCCGAGTGCTTCGCGATTCCGCAGCTACGATGGATGTAGTTCACCCGTCTTACGTAGAACCCCATATGTTCACGGGCGAGTGCGCGTGGATCAAGCAAGCCGTGGAAGCTCATAGCGTGTGTCTGCCGGTAGCAAAAGTGCTTATTGAAGGACCTTTCGGAGCGCTTGAGACGGAGGCGGCAGTGTCATCTATGCTGCCACCCCAGTACCCGTACCTATTTTCAAACAGGTCCGATCACCTCCTGCGCGAGAAGGGGCTTTTGTTTGGTGAAGCTAGTGTTCAGGCCTTAACCAGATCGAAGGTTCGGGAGCTCGCTGCAAAGGCGGTAGTTGCGGGGCCGACGTTATCAAACAACGAAAAAGGGTCAGAGGCGCAGCAAGCTGATATTCAGAGCACGCCCGAACAGAATAGAATTGAGTCTGTAGCGTTGAAGGCGCCAGATACTGGAGAGGAAAATCCCGATTCGGGAAAGTTAGAAGAGCTATCTACTGATTTGCTCATCGCGCCTACGTCAGACGGACTTGATAGGTTGCTAAGAGTCAGCCGGTCGGCTTTGATAGCCGAGCAAAAAAAGGATGGCAGCCTGGAAAACGTGCGCTGCAATGTCAAAGAAGGTATCGCCAGGAAAACTGCGCGTTTTGTGGAAAGAGGTGGAGTCCTGTACCGGAAGTATCTAGACCGCCGAGGAGTGGAGTTCGATCAGCTGGTCGTGCCTCAATGCTATCGTCAGGATCTGTTGCGCTTGTCACATGGGGGTTCGTGGTCCGGACACCTAGGAGTTAAGAAAACTAAGGACCGTCTCTTGCAAGAGTACTATTGGCCAGGGTGTTTTCGGGACGCAGACCATTTCGTGAGGACATGTGACACTTGTCAGCGGGTGGGCAAACCAGGGGACAAATCGAGGGCGCCGTTGAAATTGGTACCTATCATTACGGAGCCTTTTAGACGGCTCGTTATTGATACAGTGGGACCTCTGCCGGTAACAGCCACGGGGTACAGACACATTTTGTCTGTGATCTGCCCAGCGACAAAGTTCCCTGAAGCAGTGCCGCTTAAAGAACTCAGCTCAGTTGAGATAGTTAATGCACTACTGTCCATATTTGCGCGAGTTGGTTTTCCTGCAGAAATTCAATCAGATCAGGGCACAGTGTTTACTAGCGCTTTGACGACAACTTTTCTCGAAAGGTGTGGGGTAAAGCTGCTACACAGCTCAGTGTACCACCCACAGTCGAATTCCGTTGAGAAGCTCCACTCCGTCATGAAGCGCGTGTTGAGAGCGTTGTGTTTTGAACATCGAACTGACTGGGAGCTGTGTCTGCCTGGGGTGATGTTTGCTTTAAGGACCGCGCCGCATGCGGCTACGGGGTTTTCGCCAGCTGAACTGGTGTACGGTCGCTCGCTTCGATCTCCGCTTCGCATGCTTCGAGAATCATGGGAAGGTAGGGGCGACGACCCAGTCGTGGTGGAGTACGTGCTTAAGCTCCTCGAACGCTTAAGAAGGGCACAGGAGTTGTCAGGTGAAGCAATGACAAAGGCCCAGCAGAGGGCCAAGGTTTATTATGATCGGACAGCCAGGGCCCGTCGTTTTGAGGTTGGCGATGAGGTCATGATATTGCGCACATCGCTAAACAACAAACTAGACGTGCAGTGGGAGGGCCCAGCGCGAATTGTTCAGAAACTGTCGGACGTTAACTACGTGGTAAGTCTGCCAGGAAAGCGGAAAGCACAGCAAGTTTACCACTGTAATCTGCTCAAACCTTATAGACAAAGGGAAGCAGTGGTGTGCATGATGGTAAACGTTCCTGAAGAGCTTCCGGTCGAGCTTCCGGGACTAGGCTCAGTGACGAACAGGGAAGACACCGGTCAAGTCATTAGTGACCTTATCAGTAAAGCACCGCTGTCGCCTGAGCAGAAAACCGAACTACACCAGCTATTACAAGAGTTTCAAGGTCTGTTCTCTGAGAGGCCTGGTAGGACTTCTGTACTTACTCATGATATAGAACTTACCTCCACAGAGCCTCAAACAGTCGTCTGGGACGAGACAAAGGAAAGAGCTTTTAGCGCCCTAAAGAGTGCCCTAACAAGCCAGCCTGTGCTACGATCGCCAGACTATACAAAAGGGTTCATTGTTCAGTGCGATGCTAGTGAGCGAGGCATGGGCGTTGTACTGTGCCAACGGGAAAATGGAGAAGTAGAACACCCCGTCCTGTATGCTAGTCGTAAGCTGACCAGTCGTGAGCAGGCGTATAGCGCCACCGAGAAAGAGTGTGCATGTCTCGTGTGGGCCGTTCAGAAATTGTCATGCTATCTAGCCGGCTCGAGGTTTATCATTGAGACAGATCACTGCCCTCTCCAATGGCTGCAGACCATCTCTCCCAAAAATGGCCGCCTCCTGCGCTGGAGCCTCGCTTTACAACAATATTCCTTTGAGGTGCGTTACAAAAAGGGGAGTCTCAACGGTAACGCCGATGGCTTAAGTCGAAGCCCCTAACGTAGGAATCAGCCTCAAAATTGTTTGTTACTGATGTTTTTCTTCCTGAGGCAGGATTTTTTTTTACATATTGCTTTTGTTTAGTGTTTCAAAGTGATGATATGCTTTCTAGTGCAATTTTTCAATTTGTGGACGCGTTCTGAGTGATGCTAGACTACTGTAAGGAACTAGGCAGTGGTATAAAAAGGGGAAAGAGCCTGGCAGGGCTTAGTGAGGGTTGTGCCGTGCTTGCTGACTGAGCGGATGAGTTTTCAGCGTAGTTCTAACGCTTGCCGGGAACGAGAACAAAAATGTGAACTCTCCCGAAGTCACTTTGCAGTGTCCCGTGCGAACCTGAACGAGAGAACGAGGCCTTCTCTGTGCGCTGCGCTCAAGAAACGTCAAGGGACGCCCGACTTCGGTTATGAGCATCATCGAGCGACATCCCTCCGGACAGCGGATGCAGTCCCCTGTCCATCGGGATCTCCTTTCCCCGGCGGGGCGGTCTGTTGCGTTTCGCCTGCGACACGTGGTTTTGCCGGCGCGACGGCGGCGGGGCGGCGGACATTTTGGCCCGATCGTCGTCACCGCAACACTCATCGCCAGGTGTTTCCAGGCGCGTCTGCGGCGATGCGACCGCCTAGGGATTTCGTTCCAGTCATTGTGCCCGAAACAGGCGAGGCCAAAGCAGGGATCTCCTTCCAGTTATTGGGCCCGAAACAGGCGATGCCAAAGCAGGGATCTCGTTCCAGTCATTGTGCCCGAAACAGGCGATGCCAAAGCAGGGACCATCTTCTCGTTACAGTCATTGTGTCCGACCGGCAGCGCCACGACAGTATGCTGCGCAGCGCCACGACAGTGTGCTGCGCAGCGCCACGACCAGGTGCTACGAGATCGTGCGCAGCGCCACGACATGGTGCTACGGCATCGCTACGACAGTGTGCGTCACCATTAGCCCATTGTACATTCACGTGCTCGTCTTTTGAGGGGTTCCTTCTTGCCCTCAACTGCGAGAGTATAAAAACAGCTGCCCCCGGACGCCAGAGGAGGGCTCCGATTTCTTCCGTTGAGTGAAGTGCTCTCCCGTCTCTCTACTTCGGTCAAACCTGACCGCCAACTCTTTGCGATGTTAAAATAAACAAGTTGTTTCGTTGTTACCTGTCGACTCATGCTTTGCCGGGACCTTCGGATGCTTGCAGTTGTACCCCAGGCCGCCAGGCCAACGCTACCCTTGGGGCTTGCGACCCAGGTACAACCACGGGCGTCAGCGCCGAGTTCCCAACAGATCGTACCAGCAGTCGGATCCAAACACCAGCCACTCTTGAAGCAAGCTCATTTCGGCGTGACATACGCAGGCACACACAACACGACAGTGAGTCGACGCTGGGCTGACGCGCATTGAGTTGTCAAGCTTGCCAACTAGATAGGCGGCGGTCTCACCCACGAATAAATGGTCCCGCATCGAATGCCTTCTGATATTTCGTAGCTCCCCCAGCTATTACTTCGTGACAGCTGTGCCATGCATATGGTACAAGAAGACTGGCCTCAAAGTGCACGATTAAGATTTATGGCGCCGAGCGATTGACGCTATATAATAAAAGCGCAATTGGCCGTCCATGTCGGTACAATGGTGGCACGGGTGATACGGGTATAGGTTTATTGCGCGGTCGCCTCTCGATGTACTCTTTTGAATCTGACTGCTGCAATACGTTCTGAAAACAATGGCAGGGTGAACTGATGAAACTACGCGAGCGCATCCGCGAGGAAAAAAAAAAAAGAACGACGACTGTATAGCTACCACCGGCTTCGTGACGACGACGAGCTCAAGATATGGGCTCCCGTCGGGCTTCATACTCTATACTATACGGGTACTTTGCCAACGGAACGCTGGCTTGCCTTTATCGATGCGGGGCTTGAGCGAGATCAATAGCCGTTATGTGACTGCTGCATGACTGTCAGAAACAGGTGTGCCAAAGGGAGATTATGTCTTGGCTGCCCCAGATGGGAAAGAAAACGACATAGGGGACTGAGATGGCCATCCGGTTCAGTTACGTGTAGCAGGACCTGTTCGTAGTATATATGTGGGAGAAGCGCGCTTCTATACGCGTTGTTGTATATTTTTGCTACCTTTCAGCGTCAGAGACGCTATGCATGCATACGGACGCGCAATGTCCATTGTATATAAGAGAGGGCCTAGAGAAGCAGAGGGAGGGGGGGGGGAAGAGAAGGAGTTTGAGTTGGGAGCTGAAATGAACAGACTGTCACAGCCAATAACAGATGCAGATCGACCTTACACGTGCGGTCGCGGAGAAGCATCTCGTAGGCGCCATGCGACGGCGCGATCGCTTGCGTAATTTCAGGGCGACGAGCACGCTGGCAAGACCGTGAGTTATTGAAATAAAAAAGAAAAAGAAAGAGAAGAATACCAAGCATAACATGAAAAAGAAGTCTGGGTGGGGAGAAGGTCGAATACAAATCGCGGAATAAGCGCGAACAAAAATACTGCGGTGAAAGGAAGGAAATTGCGGATGCGGGTGCCGAGAAAAGGGGGTCACGATGACGACGACGCCGCGACGAGCGCGAGAGAAGAAGGAGAGAGATAGGACGTTTAGTGGCGGCAACGGTGGAACGAGAGAGGAGAAAAGCGAGAGTGAAAGAAGAGTAACACGGTGGGTGGGGGCGGGGGGTTCAACGCTGCGCGAGATCGGAAGCAGGGGAGGCGAGAGGTTATAGCGTGGCCGTGGAGCCAATCTCTAACCGAAATAACGCAGCCGCCGTCGCCGTTGCCGCGGAGCGAGCGACCGTTCTTTCGCTGCTGCCGACGAACCACGCACACAAACACACGCACGCGCACTCCTTCACGCTACGGAGCCAGCGCAGCAGCAGCAGCGTCGTCGTCGGCGGCGGCGGCGGCAGTTCCACACGGATGACCTCCCGCTGGTTCCAATCATAACTCCTCTCGGCGCCCGGCTTGCTTGCTCGCCTCAGCCCCCTTCCTCGCCACCCTGCACGCGAAGAGGGGGCAAGGCAAGCAGGCGATTCGAGGATGCAATTCCTCTTTTATATCTCCTCCCGGCGGCGCAGCAGTAGCAGCAGCACCAGTGGTTCCTCGGTGCAGTCGCGGCCAGAGACGCAATATAGGAGACCCCCTCTCTCCTCCTCCTCCCGCTCCCATCCCGCCACCACCACCGGGCTCGCTCCTCTTCGAATGAAGTCGAGAAAATGAGCTGGGGGAAATAAAACCTTCCGCCGAGGGGCGAAAGCCCGTAGGGCGGGGAACGGGAAGATGGAGGGGGGGGGGTCGCCCTCCTTCCCCCCCCACACTATTTTCTTTTTTTTGCCCGAGGAGCACACAGGCTCAGCGACGGCGGCGGCAGCTCGCATTCGATCGGGCATTTTAATTTAGGAAGGCAGCCAGCGGCAGCCAAGCTCTCCTTCTCTCCCTATTTCTCCATCTCCTCTGTTTGTTGTCGGTCGTGGCTTGTGTCCCAGGCAGAGGCGGGTGGCCCATTGTTGCGCGTTTCGGAATTGCGCCGCCGCCACTATACCACTATCGCAACGAATTTCTCTTCCCCCCCCCCCCCCCCCCCCCGCCTCCGCCCTCCGCCATTGGACGGCAAGATTCGATACCCAGGCTCGTTATAGGCGCACCCCGCTCATCTCTCTGTGCGGCAGCGCGACCGCGGTCCCCATAGCCGTGGCAAGAAGCCCGTACATGCGGAACGAGCCCGCGACGTCGCGAGCCTAGGAGCGCTTTCTCATCATCGGCCGCTGGCGAGATGAATCCCGCGTCCAGTGAGCCGAGGAATCGAACAGGAGAGGATCGAGGGTTCTCCACTTCGTCCTCTTTGCGGCATCAGCTGCCTTACCTCGTGTCGCCTACTTTGGCTGCAGTCATTGTAGATGCAAGAGGCACCTTTGTTGTTGCAGAGGTGGTGCTTGGTTTTTATGCTCAGCCGGGTGTCGCGCGGCGTTAAATTGCGACCAGCAGCACAGAGAAATAACAATAACACCAAGAATAGCAACAGCGGTGGCGTATGATCTGAACAAGCCAGCGCCGGTTTCGCCTAGTGCGCATTATCCGTCGGAATACTTACGTGGCGGAATTGATGATGATTCGATAACGTACGGCGCCGTCCGACTAACTGCGATATTTACCCGAGCGTAATTAAGGGCGCCGTCTCCCCGCGTGATGCGACATTGGACAGCAGGAGATTGGAGCGTTGCGTTGCATGGCAAAATTACCTTGCGATTGTGTAGTGAATCAGAGCTTAATTAGCCAAACATGACGAGCCCGAAGTCCGTGTATTGAGCTACTCCGGAAATGCCGGAAATGTTGATGGGAGCAAACTGACCGTGCGTATCGCGCCGTCCAAAATTGTCACAACAATTCTGCCGATATGATCGCTCCGTAATAACACGTCGTCAGAGCGCGTGACCGTTTCGTCGTTAATTTGGTTTTCCGATGCTTTTGAAGATGGAAACCGAGTCGGTTCCTGTAGAAGGACGAATTCGCTGAATTTCGGCACGCACATTGTAGCATCGTTAACGTACACTGTAAAATTATCGCCTGCCGAATTCGTTTTATGCATTGCTAAACGATTGATATTGCATTGTATCTTGTTTCCATCTTTGTAATCTTTGGGTCCTGTGCTCCTCAGACCTTCGATAGCCCTTCGCGGTTGCAGCATGTTGGAATAAATAAATAAATAAATAAATAAATAAATAAATAAATAAATAAATAAATAAATAAATAAATAAATACAGTTGTTCATATCTACAAGATTACAGAGATGTCTGCGGGACCACTGCCCAACACATGTGAGGCAAGATACGTTATTTGCCCTGGCTGTTGAAGAAAAATTTTCATTTCTTCGTTTATGTATGAAAACACAAATGAGTTCAAAATAGCGCATTAAAGAAAGAGGAAATTCGGTCCCACATTTCGAGCTATATATGCTTCTCTGACGTAATGAATATTGTAACCACAGCGAATGAGAATAGTCGCTATGAAAACATCGCTTGCCTTAATAAAGTAGCAGCATCAGCAGTGTTATGCGATGTAGTTGATGGCACGGGAGCAATGAACAGTTTTGTAAGAGCTAGCAGGTACCAAGCTTACATATGACAAAATAAATAATGGGAAGTAGACGCCAATAAAGAGCGCCTGGCCCCTGCGAATCAATCAGCACTCCGACTTGGTAAAGTAAAAGCGTAGAATACATGTAGAAAGACATCATCAACTACAAATCCCCATCGCGCGGCTGCCAGACGATCAAGGCGGCCGTGCAACTCCAAATAGGGTCTTCCCTAATCCGGCCAAATGAAACTCGGATTAGCCAATCCCCATCCGGATTGACGCGGAAGGCCAAAGAATCTGGTCGCGCTATACGGACGCGTTCACTCGTCACAGTCCGTGAAACCGGCCAGTGCGCGCTTGCAGCATCAATCTTTTTTATTTAGTCATTATTGTTTTTTTCGAATTCTCCTACATCAGAGCTTGACTGTTTGTTTGCTGGTAATAACCGTTTATCGATGGCGATTCAGTTCCAACAAGAAAAGTAATCTGTTTGATTATAACTGCGTGTGTGCTACGTGCAAACCGTCGTTGTATATACGGCAACAGTCTGCTTAGTGACACGAACCAACGCATAGTCCTGCCGCCAGGTGTGCCGCAGTACACGCATGACGCGCTAACCTACACACCATGCAGGCTATCGCCGAGATAACACCCGCAAATGTCACGTGGTGCGCAGAATAAAACGAACATGTACGCTACAGTGCGGACGCAGTTTGGTTGCTTCGTTTACTTGCTTGTGTGCAACATCGAAGATGAAGGTGGCGATCAGGCTCCTTTCAAGATAATCTGGCCCTGGATTCCTAGCAGGATAAGGCTTTCCTCTGCCGCTCGAGTTAGTGCTCTGGGCTGAACAGGCGACGCATTGACAGCCAGGTAACTGTCTACTTCGATAAGGAAATCCTCATTGAGTGCATTTCTTGTTTGTTTGTTTGCGTGTTTGTTTATTTGTTTGTTTGATTTCAAGTGTCTTTTTTTATTGAAATGAATATTAGGAGAGGTTGGCGCCTTTATGGTGGCACCGGCTACTCCTTGTCACTTGGCAAAGGAACCGAAGTTGCGTAAAAAGGGAGAATAACGACACGAAATATGGCACTTTGTAGAACACTGGATGAATAAAAAATATACAGTCCAACAGTACACGAGTCGCAAAGTTCTGTGCATTAGTTCAGTCCACATACGCTTATATAAAGTCAGATGTTTGATGCTTTTCCAAATCTTCAGATATAGCCGGTCCGTTTGAAAGAGAGGGGGAGAGAGAGAGAGAAAAGGAGGGAGTGAGGCAGAACTGATAAAGGATAGGCAGGCACGTTACACAAGCTTTCCTGCAATGAAAATTGGGGAAGAGGAATAAAATTATGAATATAAAGAGATAAGAAAAGTTCGCTATATGCACGCACATATGCACAAGTGTTGATTGCTTAGCCAGCCACGTGTCGTCTTATATAGGCTGATAGGTTCGAAGAAAGTCAAGCCTTATGTAAACGTTGTTCTTCCGTGTTCACAGAAGGAATCTTTTGAAACTTCTTCCCATCTTTCTATCGTTAAAATAAACATCTACTAAAAGGAAACCACAATCGACGCACCTTCTGATGCGTGCAAGCGAGGTGTCCTTGTCAAGGTTCTATAGGTGAACGACAGAAGTCCAACGCCGGTGTAAACTTCAGTCTCGAAAGTTGAGGGTCCTTGCTTCTTCGCGTCTTTATATTTATTTATTTATTTATTTATTTATTTATTTATTATACATACTTTCAAGGCCTAGTTTGTACAACAGAAAAGAGTGGTGAGAGAGAGAGAGAGAGAGAGAGAGAGAGAGAGAGAGAGAGAGAGAGAGAGAGAGAGAGAGAGAGAGAGAGAGAGAGAGAGAGCAAAGAAAGGAAAGGCAGGGAGATCAACCGGACGAGCGTCCGGTTTGCTACCTTACACTGGGGGTGAGGAAAAAGGAGAATAGAAAGAAGAAAAGAGGAAGCAAGTGATGCCTGTGCGTGCAGTGAAGCACAGTGACACCAAAGGGGAGTTCCATAGCTGGTGATCTGCGTTGATGACATCCAGGACGACCAAAGAGCCAGTGGTCGTTGCGCGAATAGGAGGCTACGGGTGAGCTATGGGGCTTACTAGCGACTTGCAAGCACTGGATTAAGAGCATCTAGCACTTGCACTGCACTTCGCGCTGGCGGAGTATGCAACTTACTCAAAAGTACACGAAGGGCACTTATGAGGGACCGAAGCATCACAACCACTTGCCGGTCTTCTTCGAACAATTTATCCGGAGTCGGCGCTGTGGACTCTACCGCGGTGCGCTGTATCCTTTGATGTGACTGTGACTCCAGCTGTGGCTTCTCTACAATGTACAATATACAATATAAAATATTTGCAGTACAGGACAAAAATAGAAAATCAAACTACAAGGCAGTTTGAACGGCGATATTGAAGTTAGTGGATACGGACACGCAGGGTGCAGCGACGATTGTGAAAACGCGCAATGCCTCCTACCAACTAGACCAAAACCGCTGTTGCTGCTGCTGCAACACTGCCGTAGTCGCTGACACGTGATGGTACGCGTGCGGTTTCGTAGGGCGCCAGCACGCGCGATGACAACACTTGAAATAGAGCCGATCGGTGAGGGTGCCAATCGTGTACTCTGGGTATATAGCACTTCCAAAATGTGCAGTCTGCGCTGTGTCATTCCAGCGCAGGTAGCGGGGAGATAGAGAACGGAGAGGAGAACAGAATTATGTGTGTAAAAGATAAATAAGTTTATAGAATATCCTAGGTAAGCGCGGCGCGTTATTTAGAGATGGATGTTTGTGTCGCACGAAGTTTCTTCGGGAATTTCAAACCCGTGGTGTCACCCCTTTGTTAATTTTGACCCAGATGTATGTTGTGTCAAAGAGGGGGGCCCGCTAGGAGTTCCGCTGCAGTGGTTTGTAAAAGCGGGTATATGTTCATGATGTTGAACATATATCATGAGCGAAGGTTACCAGCCAACGGCAAATAGGTCTCAAGAACAAAAAAACTTGGTTATTTTGGCCTTTGGTCTTGGTAAATCGAGCGCTCGTTACGTAAATTTACGACCTTCACATTAATTTACTGCGCTCTTCAGCCAGCCTGCCACGCGTTTCTTAGCCGTGACGTGATGATCTGCATTCTCTTATTGCATTCTTGAGCAACCATCGCAACGCACTAACACCTAATGTGTGGTCTTCAATGTGTTCTTCGTTGCGATTGATAATGTTGATTGTTGCGCCTTATTCTCGATGTGAAGGAATCCTGTATTTTTTTATATTCCTTTTAAGAAAGAAAAAGAAATGACTTACGCAGATTGAGAAGTCAGCCGCAACCGATTGAGTAATCAGCCCGTGGTATTCATCTATCACCCTCTCTCTCACTCTTTTTTTCGTGCGAGGTCCGCACTTTAAGGCGATTGTAGGATGTTATCCCAAAGCAAGCTTGTCGAGTCAGTTCTTAAGTACGTAGAAAAGCGGCAGGAATAGAAGAGTCAGAGAGGGAAACGGGTGAATAACGGCTACATTGAGCCGAAAGGGCGCACAGTAGTACGGAGAGGCGCGTGATTCATGCGTCCTGATTTCGAACGACGATGCTGCGCCCGCGAAAAGTTAACCCTACTCAGCAACTCTATAGGGTCCGCGTTACGCCTCTCGACGCCGTTTCCTTATGTTTGTTTTCCCTCTTTCTCCGGCGTAGCGGAAGAGTACCAACAAGACAACTAAAATCTTTAGGCACCTCGAAGAGAGAGCTGCAGCCTCGACGTCAGTTTTCACCACGTTTTCTTACCATTTTATTTTTTGCCTTTCAAGTTTCCCTTCCTCTCCGTCTCAGCCCCAGTCACGGCCCGCTCCCAGTACCCCCCCACCGGGCCCACACGCACCTCGGCCTGTGTGCGGCATGTGCGTAGTGCTTCTCGCTTCAGCTCCCAACTTTGCCGTGGCCGCCGACAGAGCAGCCCGCGCCAGAGAGAGGACTCGCGCGAGCGGCTCGCTCTCTGGCCGTACGTCGCGGCTCGAAAAGCAGCGAACCGGCTAGCGAGGCACGTTATAACGTATAGCTGCACAAGCCGAATCCCAGATTACGCCATAATTTATAGCAGGAGAACCCGGGGACGCCCTATTCTCCGGGCTTCACTCCCTTTCACCTCCTGCCTCGCTGCATTTCTTCCTTCTTCTTCTTCTTCTCCATCCTAATCTTTCTTTCTTTCTTTTTCTTCATTTCCATTTATTTATCTTATTTACCACAGTTTGCGTCTATAGCGCCATTTCTTTGACTTGCCTGCTTCTACGGGGCGCGCCGTCTCGTTTTCCCTTTTAATCCGTGTTGCCACAAGCAGCGGTGCTCTCTGTTTCCGGCCAGGCGCCGCGGCTGGTTCCACCTCTCCCTCCCTTTGGCTTTGTACTCCGTGTGGGATGGAGCCAGGCAGTTGTGAGAGGCACGCCGGCAAGTATAGACTACCGATTGCGTAATCGGCGATGGTTAAACTCTGAGGCTTAAGCAGTTTTCTCGAGGGTGGCACTACCAGGGCTTTCTAAAAAAAGAAAAAAAAAAGTGAGACATCGGTAATGTAAAGTTGCTTCCGTATATGTGGAACGCATTTCCGAAGTACTTTAGGCGCGGCTTCTGCCGACATTGGTGCGTCTATTTGACGCCGCGCGGTAACCACGCTATACCGTACTGGCCAAAATGTGTGTCATGCGGTATCTTCTTCCATGAGTAGCCGCGTACAATGTGTTTCGGCAAGAATTGAGCTGCAGTCACCGGATACGTGAAACGGTTGATGGGCTACGCCACGAGGAAAATTCGCCTTATCACACTTTTCACGTGGACAGCACTCTATGGGCGAGCGGTAATGCTGCTGCGCTACACGGTAAGCGCTGGGTGCCATTTTAAGGCACCAAGGGTCTTATGGTACAGTTCATACTCTTAAGGGAAGCCGCGCTGCACCGAAATGATCTGGATCGAGATAAATGTTTAACGCTAGTATAGGCGCGTTTAGTGTGGAATCGCTGCAAAGGCTTTTGCAGGTCGTGTAATTGCTTCAGAAGTGCTCTATTTTATATGCATTGCGGAAGCGTTTACACAAACCTCATAAAGAGTGAGGAAAAAAGCTGACGTACAGCAGCGGCAGACATGATACAGTTGCTGTTCATCCTGACGAGAGAGAAAAAATGAAAGCATCACCGCACAGAGTAGCTACAGAACCAGAATTATAAGTAAGGGATGGTAATCGGAACAAGATAATCGATTTGACCTTGGTACGTGAGATGTTCAACATGCATGTATGAATTCAGGTATAGCTAAACAATGGGGTATGTAATCCCGACGTCGCTTCGGTCAGGCTGTGAGCGGACCGTCAACGGAACGATCTCCCCCTCATGTATATCCCCCTTCATCGCACACATTCCCGCGGTTACCTAAAACACGCCTACGAACGTCTACAAACTTCTAAGTCATGTTGGAAAAAATTCATGCGATTAAGTTCAGCAACGCGAACAAAACTGCAGAACACTGCAATAGATGAATAGTTTGTTAACCATCAGTCGTTATAAGAATAATAAATTACGAGAATTCATTGAGCTCTTGCAAGTGCATTTACGGTGACAGCTTGCAAGCCGTAAACGCTGTAGCCAGCGATGGCGGCTATACTCAAGGTTACCTAGATAACCATCGCAAGTCGCAACGATGCATACATCACGCGCGTCGGGTAGTTACTCTTAGTACTTATTTTCAGTTATATGGTTGCTTCGAGTGTGAACGCTTCTGTTGCTTAAAAGCACCACCGAAGCCATTTGCATTTACTGTTCAGCGTTTGTAGCACTCAGCTGTTTATTATTGCATTGTTTTACTTCTGCTATAAAAAGAAAATCCAATCCTAGCCAACGCCTCCCTTTACATACACAAAATTTTGCTGCATACTGGTGGTGTTGTAGTCTTTCTTCATTTACTGTTTATTGTCCATACTTCTGCTCCCCAATTCAGGTTAGCAAACCGGGTATTTCCAACCTGGTTAACCTCCTTGACGTTCCTCTTGTGTGGATCTCTGTCTCCCCCTTGCAACATGCGAGCCACATAATGAGCTGCTAGCCTGCTCTCTCTCTCTCTCTTTCTAAAGGCTGCCACCGAACACTGACAAAGGAATGCCGGAAAAGGCGTGAAATAAAACAAAGCGCTTCCCTTGTTCATCATCTTTCTTTTTATTGTATTTATTGAAAAATAATTTCCAAAGAGAAATGAGTGAACTCGCCACTACGCCACGATTTCCTAGCACGATGACCACGGCACTTCTTACATAAGTAGGAAAGTACCTGAATTTTCGTACGAGGTACCCTGAAACATCAAACACATAACGTAGCGTATACAATGCTTTATTTCGAACGAGAAGCTTTCTTTGTCGTTACTGGACCGAGAGGTCGGCTGCCGTTATCAAGACCGCAATGCAATTGCTGGACACGATGATATGCGTTTGGGTTACAGCGGCCTGCTGCGGGCAACTGTCACCAGTAAGCATGAGCAAAACGTGACTTAGTAAAAGAAAAAAAAAACAATAAACGCTCGGAAGGCTACAGAGAAAGAAATATGCAAGAATAAAGAGCGGCGCTATCATACAGCGAGTGAGAGCCGACCCTCCCTTCGGCGCTTGAGGAACAGCGGAATCGTGAGCCACGCGCCGACGACAAACGAGCATGAGCGTTGTCTGCCGTCAAGCAGCGCTTCAAGCGCGGAAAGCCAAACGGCACCGATTGAACGCCGAAAACAAACAGCACCCATTATAGACCAGTCCACTGACCCGTTTCTGTTGTTCGCGCCACCATGTACTACGTATACAGGACTGGTCGCATACTCGTGACTGCGGAGCTCCGGCCCAATTTTGCATCTTCTGTTTGCGGAACTTTTGTTTCCTCTCCTCCCCCGTTGCGCGAGGGCCGCTTTCTATCCGGACAACTTAAATGGCGGCACTCTGTGGTGCCGTGCGCGCTGTCACGTGATTCAAAGGGTGCACGATCGAAAGGAGCTCGGTGTCGGCGTGCCTCACTTATTTCGCTTGCTGGTTTACTCACCCAAGCGCCCGGCGTCGACGCGTTTCTTCCATAGAGCCGCTGGTATAGAAAATTCCACGGCAGCCACCGTGCTCTCGCTAATCAAAGAGTAAATCTGTCTTAGCACCGGCCTGGGCTTCTTGGCGATTTATTTAGAATTTCAGTTGAGACCATCAGCAGTGTAGCCTTACTCTACTGTTATTGTCTTAGTGTGACATCAGTTAAGAACGTGAGAGAACGATTTTGCTCGTCCAGTCCGTGTGCTTTCCGTCTGATCCGCCGCCGTGATCGTGGTGCTGCGTCCTCGTTGTGACGCGCCCTCATCGCAGTCGTGCCGCCGCTGCCACGGTTGTTTTCATATATTCGTCGCGCGTTCGACGACTTTGTTGAGCCGTAGCCGTCGCCGCTGTCGCTGAATTCAGTTCGGCAGTTTCCACAGGGTGGCAGGAGTTCGGCACTGAGCTGGTGGCGCTGACGGCAGTAGGAGGAGTAACTGCTCTCGTAGTAAATGAGCGCAGAGCCAGAAGAATCGCCGAAGTGTCTAGATTTCTTGATCTTTAACAATATATTACCTTTCAAATGCCTCTCAAACAACAAATGTCAGAACATTATGAGACAGAATGGGGAAAAAAGAAACAAATAAATAAATAAATAAATACAAAGAATCAATCAATATTGTAATGAAGGTCTCTTTGTGTACAGTGTGACAACCCGGCGAAGCTGTTTTCTGTGCATAGAACCACCTGACGAGAGCCTCGTGCGCGTCACAATGGTCCGCGTTGTAATGCTATAAAGGCGTTTGAAAACGTGCTCAAGAACGCTTTGTGCACCTATACTTGTGCTATTCTACACCATTTTTGAAACCAATGCACAGTGGAATGCAGCACGTCATGGGGAGATACGTACTCTGCGCAAAAAAATATGCAGCCTAAATCGCGCAGCATGCGTGCTCGTTCGTACAGGAATAAATTGTTGCAGGCTGGCCCACCTTTGCTGATAATAAGTTCGCTGCTTGTTTCGTCTGTCCGGAGGAGCATACTAAATTTCTTCGTTGAACTCTAAACGATACGTGGGATCCGTCGCCGGAGCATCCATAGCTGGAGTAAATGGAGGGAGAGTGTTATGCCTTCTATATATCACGCGGAGCTCGGCAAAGGACATCGATATGTTAAGTCCGCCATACGCGGGCAGACGCCAGCAAATTAGATTCAAAGTCGTACATGAGCAGCGTACTACGAGCACTCGTGCCGTATGTTTGTCACACTGCGGGCATCATTACTTTGGCTAACCTGGCAAAGTTGTTTCTATAAAAGCCACAGATTGATTTCTATTAGAGGCGAGTTGATACCGAACGCTCAGTCGCACATTTTGCAATCTTTTGGCAGAAAGTTCGCATGGATTGAATGAAAACGAGCATCTTAATAAGCGGCAGAATAACAATAAAAAAATATCCAGAGGCAAGAGTAAAAGACTCTCCGAGTGCATGCTGTAGAACGCGTACTTAAATCGGTTCTTCGTTAAAATGCGCGCACACGGATCTTCATGCCGTCGCTTTGAGATTGTAAAGCGAGATATACAACTCTTAGACGTCCCACTGACGCTGGCCGCATGAGGATTAGGTCAGAAAGGAACCGCGCTAAAGAAACTGCTTTAAGTGTTTCAAGAGAGGAGGAGGGAGTCAGTATATACCGTAATTCCACTCACCTAGGACGCAATTGCCATAAGCAGTAGTCCAAGGACTTCGAGTCGCCACCTGAGGCACCACAACAAGAACCTCCGGACTATTCTTTAATAAAGTTTCTTCTTCTTCTTGTTCTTATAACTCGTATATAGCTCGGGAAGTTAACGGCACGAAAAAATGCTGAAATGTATTTAAAAGTAATGCCAGCACGCTACCTTAAAAAAAAAAAAGAGGGGCTGCCCAAAGCATCCCATTCCAACCATCAGCACTGTCGCAGCTGGCACGAGTCGATATGAATTAGTTGCCGAATGTTGCATGCGGGATGCAACAGCTTCCTTGGCGTTCATAGTATGAAGGTTACGAATGCCGCTGTAACTATATTTCCCTCGTCGAAACCGCAAATGACGCATATGGGCAGAAACGCGCCGATCGCCATGTGCTCTGGAATTTAAAAGAAAGTATATAAAATGCACTTTCGTAGTGACTAATGACTAAGTGACAGCTTGGAAGTACTTGCCTATCTTAATACACTCGCTCAGCGCCCTGGTTCGTCGCCCGCGTTGAAAATAAAAACTAAAGAAGAATAAAGGCAGATATGGTTTTCAGAAAAGCCGTAACGCCGGAGGCAGTTTCTCGCGAAGTAAATCTCCTTCATAACTTTAAATTCCAGCTGTATTTCACTCGCGGCGTGTTGCTATCAGCCTGCATCACACGTGTGTGTCAACACTTACTCAACAATTAAAATAAACAGAACGTGTTAGAACATTAAAAGTGTATGCATATGATGTCGTTATCGTCTTGCGCAACCAAATTTTGTTGAAGGCATAGATTTTAAGCCGAGAACCGGACGTATAAAACCAGACATAAAGGGCATTCCAAACGCTAAGGTATTCGAAATCTAGGTGTGCCTAACACGCGGCAAGATACAGCACACGCTGCTTCTTGCGACTGCATGCTGTGTCCATCGACGTCTGGTCGAAGCTTGCACGAGCTTGAACTTTGCCCCGCTGAGATCTCCCGCGGAGGACTCTACCGGCTGTTGTGTGTCCCGCCGCGCTTGCTGCAAAACTGCATGAACCTCTGGGACGTCGGCGAGCAGAGACCTCCGCCGAGCTCTTCGCGCACCCACGGGAAAGTTGCCAGATCCAAAAGGCACGGGGAGGGCGAAACAGAGATCGAATAGGCAGATTGGCCGCGCGTACACTTTGTAGTGCCCGCACGGGTCAAAGCTATATAGGTATAGCACCTGTCGCTACTTCCAGAACGACACGCGAAGAAGAAATCTCCCGTAGTACGCTTACACTATAGTTTCATAGATTTGCATATCCAATAGCCTGTCGCTTTGCATTCGCGTACTTGAGGTGTTTCAATACAGGAGGGAAAAACCAGGTTGCAAATAAGGCAGCGTCCGAGATACGTTGCGTGGGCTTCTATGCGAAAGGTGGTCACGCCATGCCATATTTTCTGCTTTGCTATGTATTTCAAACTGTCTGTACCTTTATTTTGTTGACACAGAGGAAATGAACTTGGGTACGTCCTCGTATGTGTGTTTTTCTTGAGACGGCCACGCGAGGGGCTAACGATTACCTCACACGCACGCATTGGCGCCGGGAGGGCCAGTTCCCAAGACACCGCAGTCCTATATTTCTTATCGTCTAGGCTGTACACTATACATTTCTCCCAACATGCCAGATACAATTAAATCTCGGAAACTGACACAGGTAACAGTTGCGGAAACAAGAAAAGAAGCTTGCAGCGTCGGCACTGGAAAAAAAGTGAGCACGCAATACCACAAATCTCATTTCCCGAACACCGGCTGTATACATAAACTTTCGAAGAGCAAGTTTGAGGCATGCAGCTATACCGCGATGCGTGAGACTCGAACTGAGCAAAGCCTCTGCCAAGAAAAGCAGCTTTGGCAGCCCGCGCTGCTCCCACGACGTTCCTTTCTTCGCCCATAGGTCTTGCTGTTAGCACACACAACCGCCGCTTCTGTTTCTTTTCCTCTCGCCGCTGGTGGTGTCGAAGAGGTTGCCTTGCTCGCCCGGCCGCGGCACAGGGAGGAGACCTCCTGCATCGCTGGCCAGCCAGCGACTAAGGCCGAACGCAAGGCGCGCGCGCGCGGTGAATAATGGCGTGCCGTTCTTCGAAGTCCCAAGCGGTGCTCCCATGCCTCTCTTGTCCGCGCCGTGTGCCGCCGCAGCCCTGGATCTTCTTATTTTTCCCCAGCAAGGGCGATTCGCCTCGTGCCCCTGCGATTTCCTTCTCGAGTCGCACGAACGTGGGTCCTCGGGGCGTACGCGCTGGCTTGTCTCGGCCACCTTCGCCACGGGGGCCTGCTGCAGGCGGTGCACGCTATACCATGGGGGAAGACAGACGCCTTACTCGCGGGGCTCGGTTATGCTGTTGGTTTTTCTGTTGCACTCTTCTTTCTTACTACGTTTGATTTTCCGTTCGCGTGATACACTTTCTCGTCTTTCCAGCGAAAGTGTGGCGGAGGCGCACGGAATCGCCGCACCGTGATGAGGGAGCGCGGCACGAATTCGCGCCGCCGCTGCATGACGACGACGGCTTTGGCGCCGCCGTATACGTGCTATTTGTGAGACGGCGCTACGGAGGTGACGGCGAAGATGCAAGGGTGTTGGTGCAAGGGGGATGGGGGGGCAGTGGGGCGCATGAACGCATGCAGCCTCGGCGCTGCATGCTGACCAGGCTGTGGCGTGATCGCGGATCGTTTGAGTGCAGCGGCGCGCATCATCGGCTGGCTGCGCGCACCAGCTCCAGCGCTGACTGCCGCTCTTCGGTGCGACGCGTATATGTGCTTGCTTCGTCCGCGCCTGCGAGGCGACGACTCAAAGCGCCTGCGCGCCTTTCTCGGCTGACCGTAAAATGAAACAACAGGGGCACCGCGTTGTTTCTCTTCGAGCGTAGTATAGATAGAACTTTATATGGGGGCTTGAACAACGGGCGGCCGGGAAAAACCAGAGGGAACGCAAAGAAAGTGAAATAAAGGAGCGAGAGGAAAGGAAGGGACGGGCTCTTCGTACCATCGACCCCTACGAGAGCGACGGAAAAGTTGGCGGTGCGTGAGTTGTTCACTCCATGGAACGGCGCAGCTGCATCCAAGCACGGGCCTGCCTGCCTTCTTCCTGTCGGCTTCTGTCCACGAGACGCAATTGTGCGTGCGTGCGAATCGGCACTAACGCGGGCACCCGCTCGCGTGTGAGTGGAAGCCAAGGCGGGAGGTATATTGCAAAAGCGAGCAACGAACCGCCGCCGCCGCCAGCCGAGGGGCCGAGCTTAGCATTGCCGATTACCGCTTCAGCTCGAGCTATTGACAAACGCCCGGATTTGCAACGAGGAACGACGGAAGATTGCGGCACCTGGGTCTCTCTTCTCTCCCTCGCCGGGCTCCTCCCGTGGAGGCCCGGACTGGAGCACTGGTCTCTTTCGCCTGATGCAGCCAGCGAGTTATACAGGCTTCCCGCGTTCCCAGAGTGTGCAGTTGTTGTGGTTGTTCGGGTGTTGTTGTTAGCGGTGGCCCTCTTATATATCCCCTGCTGCAGACACTGCATCGCGTGCCTTAGTTGCGTCTTCGCTTTCCCATATAAATGTATAGGAAGGGGGGGGGGGGGACGAGGTTGGACACAATTGTGTGAGCGGGGGGTTTCGAGGTGGGGGACGTCGAATCGGGGCTGCTGCTGTAGCTCCCTCTTTTTCTCTTTGTCTCTTCTCTTTTTTTTTCTTTTGCTCGTGGCGCCCGCATTTCTCGCTAAGCTTCACGGATCACGACGCAGTTTGGTTTCTTCGAGGAGAACGCATAATGCCTTTCGATCGCTTGCCTCTCTCCGCTCTGTCTTCGCATCTATCGCTGTCTTTTTTTCTCGTTTCTCCTTCACCGCGGAGCTCTTATCAGCATGGGTGACGCTGAAAGCTTCGACGTTGTATCGTTTTCTCCGAAGCTATTTCCTTGACTTCTTTATTGGATGCGTTCGCGCAATTCCCGTGATCCCTGTCAGAATTTCGTATATACCTAGATTCCCTTGTTCGTGGCTTAGGGGCACGGATTGACGACTCGGGGATCCAACGGGCGAAGAAGCCATGCCGTAGAGTTGAGGGCGTATAGTAGAGAATGCGTATCGGTTCTCGGGCGAATTGAACACCAGGTGGTATTCGGGGCCTTCAGGTGCTAGTTTCTGGTGCCGTGCTCGCTGTGGTAACTTCGACAAGCGGTTGCGTCACGATGTCACCTGGTGCGGAGCGTTGAAGATCACCAAGGAGAAAACCGGTGCCGATGTGCGGCGTCTGGGCGCGCCCGTATTTTTCGCCGTTGTGAATATTTCTATGATTCCCTGCCAGTACCACAAACATTTAAGTTTTATAGCACGTGATTCTTGAGAGTCAAGAAGAAGCATTAAGAGACGCACACAACCCACAGGATGCTCTATTACTACGTTTTCAATCGACAACGGTAGCACCGTCACCGCTGTGATTTGTTATATACAGAATCGCCAGCCCCTGGCCTCATTCTCCTAGGATAAACGACGATAATAAGGATGGGTAGGGTTGCCTTAGAACGTATGGCAAGCAGTTTTTTACAACGTAATAAAAAACATTGCGTTGGCCCTATTTTTTTATTTTAGTGTGGACACAGGTGATTGGATCTTACGTTTTCTATGTAATTTCAACGTAACTCGTTCCATGTGTCATCCGTTGATTTGACAAAAACAACAAGACGGACAGCCAAAAACTAATAAAAGAAAAGTAACCTTTTTCTCCAAGATCGAGTAGTATAACACTATTTTTTTTCTTCTTTTGTCAGCAACACAGAGGAATAATTTCTGCATGTAGGTGCGACTTCTCGCAATGCGCACCCCATCCGTGTAGCAACGCGTCAAGCAGCACAGATTGGTATCTTTATAAATATCGAGTAATCGAGTATACATTTTGCTTTCCTAAGTATTGGTAAACTGCTTCCGTGGTGTCTCCCTGCTGTTTACGTGTGCATTTACGTGGTGATTTGCGGGTACCGGAGGAACACCGGCACCCTATCGCGACTCCTGCCGCGCTCAAAAGCACGACACCCACTCTCTGCCATAGATTTGTAGCGCGCGCGCGCTCGTTCCCGCCTTGCCGTGCGGTGTGCGCGCCGCAATGTTTGTTGTTGCTGCCATCGAATCGCGGCGGCGGCGACGGTACGCGTGTCTGATCATCGATTCGCACCTTCGCTTCCACGCGCCCCGATTTTCGAGGAAACCGCAGGCAGCACCTCGCAACCAGCAGTGCCGAGCTCCAATCTTCTCTTTTCCAATCTTCCTCTTCTTTTCATCTCAACTTCACTAAAATCACTTCGCTTTCCGCATTTTTGATTCGCTTTTTTTAAACCTTGACTCCGCCACAGGCGACCGTGTGCTTTTGTTTGCCCGGTTGTTTGCTTGTACGTTGCTTTGTTTGTAATGTCCCCGGGAAAACCGCCATCTATTGACTCATTTCCTATCTGCCAGATGTTTTCTCTCGGAGCTGATATTATTTTTTCTCCCTCCCTTTCGCCAATAAGGAAGGGATTGGCGCCAGAGATTGGTTGGGGAATAGCAGGTGCAGTGATACACAGGAACTTGAATATCGCTTCGATAATATGAAAGCCGTGTGGCATAAAGGGACGTTGTTGGAAGGGGAGAGCGGGGGAGGGGACGCCAAGCAGGGACGTAGAGAAAGCGATACCTCGCATTCGTTCAATAATGTAGAAAGAAAGAAAGATATACACATATATATCTTGCACAACACCCATAGGGGCACACACCACGATAGGGAGCATCTTTCTCCCTCCCTTCAGCGCAGCCTGTGAAGCGGCCGCTTCCTTTTCCCCCTCGCTCGACGACGGCGACGGACTTCGAATTTACAATCGATACAAAATTGCCTCGGCGCGCACACAGCCCGCAGCTAGATGCAACAATTGCCGGCCGCTGGGCCCGGCGGCGGCGAACACATTTCGTCGCTGTGCCGGCGGCGAGAAACCACCCCCCTTCCCTGCGCGAGCGAGCGGCGCCAGCGGCGCCTCGAAATCTATAGCACCTGCCGATAAATCACGCCAGCGCGCGCGCGCGCGCGCGAGTGCGCCGGCAATTGCGCTCTATCGCCGTGCACCCTTCGGCCTTCCATTCCACTTCAATCTGCAATCACTGTCGGACCGCTGCCGCCGCTGCCTGCGTTTCTATTTCGCTTTCGCAGAGCGCCGTGCGTTTCTCGCTCTATCGCGGTCCGAGTGATGGGGCGAGGGCTGAGAGGTTGCGGCGATATAAGAAAACGCGTACGTGTGTATATATATGTGTTAGATGAAATGAAAAAAAGGAAAGTGCGCGAACGGGCGTGGGGTGAGAAATTTATTGGAGCGGTGTATTCGACGGAAAACAACAGCGAACCGATGCGCTTGAGGGCGATGTATTGCGGCACGCGTGGAGCGGGAAGCGGAGTGCGTATAAGGCTACGCCGTGCAGACGTTGTGGTTTTGGTGGCAGTCGGTGTCACATTTCTGGGCATCAGCGGGAAGCTTAGGCCGCGGAACATCTGCTCGCCGGGCTGCTGTCGCTTCCACGCGACTCCTCCGAAGACCCATGGCGCGCGGCAATATAATCTCGTTCCATTCCTTGATCGCTTCAGCAAAAATAACTATAGTTAGAAAGCTCAGCGCCTGTATTGGGAACGAGAAACAGCCGCCTCTCTATATAGAACCTCCGTTTGGTAACAGACAAGTACTTTGTTTCGATGCACATTAGGGTCGCAGCGGTAGCTGCCGGCACCTTGCCGGATTCATATTTGTCCTTATGTATAGTAATGGTCCCCTAAGATTGCGTTCTACAGTATACCTGCGGGCAGTGCAGTTAGTATCGTTAGGTATGGTCGGTGCGATTGCAGAAGATCGCCTGCTTTCAGGATGCAGATAAGTTTCTGCTACCTCTAGACTTTCTGGGCCACCGAGAGAAGACTATAATGGTCGTGGCCGTAGCAGCAGTTGAGTCATGACCTCAAGTTAAGTGAAGCCGCGGCCGCTGAGGCTACACTTTCTTGGAAGAGATAGATATATTTATATATATTTTATTTTGAGTGTGCCTCAACTGGCATTGGCCTAAACGAGCGCACACTAGGTCAAACACACACCATGACATGAACCGGACACATTATAGAAAAAAGAAAATCACAAGGACAATAGAGACAATGAAATAATCATCTAAAAAGAGCGATGAAAAACAGTATATAGTTTAGGCAAATACGTCCGTGCTATGACAGGATGAATTATAAGTGATCTGCAAACGAGTCATGTGAGGGTAGCTTATGATGACCTTGTGATAACTTTCTGAATAACCTGTGTTAGCTATATGGGTACACGTGTAGTACCCGTCTTGTATTTAATTTCTTTACGTCTGTGCGCATTTGGGCTACTGCATACATTCTTCGCATCTGAACCAACTATACCAGCAACGAGCCTTAATTAAAGGAGTTTTAAATGATTTTGCATAAATTTGGCTAGATCGATCAAAAGGCGACTGCTGGTGCGGAGTTTCTCTCGTATCGTTCAAGGACCGCAGGAACTCCTAAAAACCTCCAGCAGACTCACGTTGCATTTGGCTGAGCGTATATCTAAGAGTTCACCGGCTGTTAAGAGGCACTTCAGCCTAATTTCAGCTATACAAATTCCAACAACTTTCTCTTCTTCTTTTAATCTTACCGTCCCCTTTTCCCTTTCCCCAGTGTAGGGTAGCCAACCGGGCTCAGTCCTAGTTAACCTCCCTACCTTTCCTTATCATTTGCCCTCTCTCTCTCTCTCCAACAACTGCTAACGACATCCGATGCTTTCACCGTGATATCTTGTTTGATTCCCTTCTTGCAACTTGTTGAAACACTGTGCATGTGGACCTCGAACTCGTCACGTCGCCACACGCGCTCTGGGCAATAGCGTGTTTGTCTTCTAGCGTAAACAGCACCTGCGTCGGTGCCGTGGCAAACAGTGAGGGTCCGCAAGGGGCCCGCCTCATTTTACATCCGAGCGTGAAATAAGGCATCACGCTGTTCTTCGCCTCACTACACAATCTGCTTCGCGCGGCCGCATGACGTGACATGAGCACACCTTCATAACTGTGTCGTGCCATTGTGACCCGCACACTGTACACCGCGGCGAACTCCGACCCGACAGAGTGGTTGGTGTACGCTAAACTGTGGCGAACGTTTCTGAATTGATTCAGGTACATTTTAAAACTGTAGCATGGGAATTCACAGGGAATATCATATCGCTGTGCAAATTTTCGAGCGAACAGCTCTCACCGATTCCTCACTGCAATGATTTATGAACTTTAGAAGCACGCGCAAGCCCGCAGAGCGGCACTCTTTAGAATTCCCGATCTCTAGCGTGTCTTCACGACACCTGCATTTAAAACAAGCAACGTTTTAAAACAAGCATTAAAACAAACGTTTAAAACAACGTTTAAAACGCTTAAAACAAGCAACAAGCAATCTGCCAGTCACTATACACACTGCATTTATATTCTGTTGGTTTTGATCACAATATCGAAACAAGTACATTGTCTACCTTTTTCAGGTAACCGTTTCTTACCGTCTAACAGCTACTAGAATGTTCCTTCGGCCGAAAACGCAACTACAGGCATCAGAGATTTCCAGAATCTTATCGTCGAATCTACAGCAAAAGTGACTTATCTAATCAGATTACGTGGCAATACCTTGTTTGGTTCCCTTGCAGTAACTGTTTAAACGTTTAATATCCCGACCTCGAACGTGTCACGCTGCACGCACACATAACGGGGAATGAAGCCTTAACAGACAACGCTGCAACAGCGATGAGAACAGTTCTAAACACAAACTGGAGAAGCTTTCCTGGTATGAAGGCTTGGCACAGTACTCCAGATGTAGGGCGACAGATTAAACAGCACACACAAGAACGACACCCTGACATAACTACCACTAATTTGTCCGCATTTCAAGTTTAATACCATGTTCATGCTAGGGCTCTTTTTCTGACGATCCATTTCATCTAACGATACGTTTTACAACGACCAGTTTCTTCTTATCGTACGTCGGTGCCAAGTGGCCGCTCCTGCCGACAACGGCGGCGTGGCTTTGTACGCACCAACCAATGACACTACATGACGTGTTTTTAAACGCTGAGATGGTTAGAACGGCCGTTTCTTTATTTCGTGACCACTTTGTGCAACGCTTTCTAAATCTGTAACGCATACTCATAACGCAAAAGTCATTGCCTACGCAGGCGTAGTCGCACAGGAGAGCAGAGGTCAGATAGGGTCGCCGTAAGAAGTCCCTTGATGACGTATGAAGTTCTGCTTTATCCTTGCAAACATAATCGAGTTCGACAAGTGTACTTGACGGGACAATTTTGCTTTAGGCGCAGCTCTTCAGTATTTCATTCGATAACGTATGTGGACTAGGGCGTATATGCATATGCCCTCTTAGCATCTTAGAATGTCGCGTTTCTGTACTTCTTGCGTATACGAAGCATTCCTGCGGACCCAGGAGGGTTTGCAAAGAAAGACCTTAATTTTACGGGCCGACGTCGGGGGCACCCATACACACGACCTTTGCCCAGAGGCGCACGGATTCGCGATACTGTTCTCAGACACTGCAATTTGTAGTTCAGCAATGAAAAACTAAAAATGCTCCTTTGTTCTAAGTACAGCGTGCTTAAAAGTGATCAGACTCGCTAAATAAGAGTTTATTACTGCATGTGCCGTTGTTTATTGCCTGTCAAACGATATGGGGAGGAAAACGCTGCATGGATGCATGGATTGATCACATGATCATGACATTTAAGGAGTGCCGTGTGCACCAAGATTGTTTTTTCTTCCTTTACGCTGTGTATTATTTTGACCCTCGAGATTCGCCTCTTGCGGAAATCGGGCACTTACACCTTTGAAAAATTTCGTTGGTTAATCTTAATGAATCTGTTCTTCAGTAACCCCCGTTTTAAGAAAGGCGTTTTTACTTGAAGCTCATGCTTGATTTGGTCAAAGTAATGCCTGTTGTCAACGCACAGCAGGCAATGCAATGAGCGCTTAGCGCACTTTCACGTCAGGTGTCATATATAGATGAAGTCTAGCACGGACCTCAAGTTAAGGACATTTTCAGAATACGGGGGTGAATGGGTTTCCCCTTCGCTTGCCTCGTAAATCTTCTTGCTTGCAGACCTTTCACGTTTTTCCTTGAACTGATTCGCGTGGAGGAGCATGTGCAGGAGCAGGAGCACAGGGGGAACTATACAGGAGCCTATAAGGTGCCTCAGTATAGCACCGATGGTGAGAAGCGCTATTAGGGCCGATTTACGCTCGAGCCGCCCATCGCCGCAAGCCGCACCGCACGCGTGCGGTCCCTCGAAAGATTGCACGTATCAAACACAAATTTCGGTTTACAATGTGTAAGGTATACACTGTGCACGCAGTGTAAATGGTAATTTGTGCACAAGTGCTGGATACGTGCAATTTTTCGCGCGACCGCAAGCGTGCGGTGCGGCTTGCGGCGATGGGCGGCTCGAGCGTAAATCGGCCCTTACCGAGGCACCCTACACAAGCTGTGCGCCACGTGCCCTCTCGGGAATACGAGGCTACAGAGTGGACCAACGGAGCGAGAGGCTACGTGGAGCGTGTCGCTCCTTCTAAAGAGAACGCAGCGACAGACATTTGCTTATCCGAGGGAGCGCTGCGTGACACACCCGTGTGACTTTATGCCTAGTTATATGCGCTCCGCTCAGAGCAGCTGGCGCGGCTCTGTGCCAAAGCACTGGGCTCCGACGCAGTGGATTCCGATTTAAGGTAATCCTCAATAAATTTAGCTGCGTAAACATTTCTACGCCTACCCAATGAGCAAACCCGTCCGTCTCTCACTAAGGCGAATAGGTATGAAGAAATTAATGTATTTTTGAAAAACAGAATAAATTTGAAAGGAAAGATGTTGGCGGTGGTGAGTTTCGAACCTACGACCCCACCTTCATTCACCGTGTGGTTTACCCACTGGGCTAAACACCCACGCTTTCAGAACGTGAATATATCTGAACCATATTAATCTGTTGTACCGGCGGCACGAAACAAATGTCAAAGGAGACAGTTTCTATGAAGGCTTTCTTGAAAGATTTTGTGATGGTGGCATAAAAGCCATCTCTAAGACCACATGTATCGACCAGACTTGAGGTATTGTAGACGTTAGGTAAATTCCAATTTTGCAATAATTTAATGCCAAACACGCTACATCCCCGATGCGTTTCGGTGATCGCGGAATGCGCCCGCTGGTGGGGGCCTGGGGCGTTCCTTGACCTACCGAGATGCTACGATCTCTGAGGGCTCACGCGCATCGCGTCGCGCAGCACAGACAGCTAAACAAGAGTGATGATGGGTTATATAGGTCTCATCATGGTTGATAACGGTTCGACACAGGTCGATAAAGTGCTTAAGAGCGATAAGGGTTTATAATGGTCGGAACAATTCTGATAAGGTTGATAAGGACTGATAATCGTTAATAAGGCTCGGACCAAGTCCGATAAGGTTGATAAAGACCAATAAAAGCTGATAAAGGTCGGATTATGTCCGATAAGGTTGATAAGGATAGATTGGGGTTGATAAAGATCGGATCAATTGCGATAAGATTGATACAGTCTGATAAGGGTTGCTAAGTGTCGGATGTAGTTCAATAAGGTTGATAACAACCGATAAGGGTTGATAAGGGCCTGATCTAGTTTGATAAGGTTGATAAGGGTTTATACTGATCGGATCAAGTTTGATAAGTTTGTTAATGAAACCAGGCTGCATGCAGATGAGCAAGTGGCGCAATGCGTATGCATACTTACACAACTCCAATGGAGTTTCCGCGTAATTTTTTTATTGCGATAACAATTACATGGACACTCACTCTTGGCGGCGAAATTTTGCCGTCATCGTACCCGTGAGCGTTGGCGTTGATGTGGTGGTTTGTATGAATTATTCGGCACGGTGAATAGCTGGAATTAATGGAACGCCTCAATTGCTATTTTACCAAATTGCATGGCCCTGACTGATTTATTCGTCAGAATTTTGGATAAATGTTGAGCGCGAAGAAGAGTCACAAAACATTTCATTCGCAGCTGATGTCTCTTATACTAAATCATTGAGAAGTGCAAAAGAATAAGAGGGGTCGAAATCTGAAAGTGAAGCAATTTCACTGGTACCGGCGCTAGTGCTGTTAACAGATCTAATATTTCACTGGGCGCCGACTAGCGGCGACGGTTTCCCGTCGGTCTCAGCATCGAGGTGCGACGTCAGCAACGTCACTCGCGGCGGCGCTCGTGACGCTATACATTATCAGACGCCTGGTAGACGCCAGGGCACTGTTCCTTTCGCAAACAGTGGTTACCCTGCGTGCTGCTTCGCACCATGTCGTACCCGCAAGTAGTTACAACATCGTCCGAGGATTTCCAGTGCAGCGTTAAACCTTGCATTCCTTTCAGACGAAACTACCAACTTTGTCAACTTTTGGTAGATTTGACTACGAACATTGGAGTACCACGTCACCAGGTTTACGATTACTGCGAAGATTCCGCAAAGCTTATGTTGTTATAATCTAAAACCGCTGACACTCATTATAGTACACAACTTGAACCCATTCTTTTGTAAGCAGCCATGAAACTCTATTCGCGTAGCCCTATTCGCGCTGATGAAACTATAGCAGTGCTATCATCAACGATTACATAAGTTTCACCGGTATACATTTTAAAAAGACGTAGTCCGATCGAGGATGACGCGTGTATTTTTTTAATCATCATCTGCACGCTATCTGTCCCTGAATCTCATCTGAAGTACAAAACGCAGCGACGGTATTTTTAGTTCTACCCTCTATGGGGTAAGTGAACGCGAGTTCCAGCTAAGAAAACTACCCAATGGAATAATATTCTTGGTTTGCCGTCGTCCTTGTGTTTCCTACGAATATCATTTGACGCAGGGCAAGGCTTGGAATAAATTGTGCTTCGGCGTTTGTAAACAGCGATATCAAGATACGTATTTCATTAAAAAATAAAAAATAAAGCTTCCTTGTACACTTATAGATATCAAAAATACCCTTGTTTACTCGCCAGGGTTGAGCTCTTCAAGTAATAGAATCCCATCTAGCATTTCTATTTCCTGAAATGAAACTGAAACTGAAGGACTGATGAGCTATTTTGTAATGCGGTAGGTGACAGACAGCCAGACATACGATGCTGATTTCTCAAGTGCGCGAAGTATTGGCGGGTTTCGCGACTTGCAGCAGATTAAACGTAGCGCAAGACAGAACGTAAACAAAATCGGTAATTGCGTTTCGTCTTCGATAGAGGTGCGGCGCCATTTGTGTTGATGGGCAATCGTTCACGGAAGACGATTAATGAAAGCCTAGCATCATCGAGGTTTGCTTCTTGGAAAAGCACTACTAAATGACCCGATTAGCATCGAAAAGGAAAAAATAAAAAATTGGCACTATGCTGTACAAGTAAATACAAAGTAAACACAATATTTGACATCTTTATGTATTGAAAACAGAACTGCATAGTGAGTCCTAAATGGGAATATAAATATATATATTAAATCGATATTAACTTAAGAAATTGTCTTAATTTTCTTGTGATCTAAAGAAACGGGCGCATTGTCGCACTCGTCCACGATAGACAATTGATCCAATGTCTCAAAATTATGTACAAGCCGTTGTTTTGTGCAAATGTGTTGCACAGACGTTTGTGTTTCTCATCCAAGAGCAACCGTCGAAACTCCAGTCGGACCTTAATTAAGTGATGTCCTTGTCCTATAGCTGCCGACCTAAAATGTATCAACTTCTCTGATTCGATGTACTACAATTAAAGTTCGTCTTACTAAAATGTACAAGCACTGAAGTTGCAACAAACTCAAATTCGACGATGACTTCTCGTACGCCCCTGTATATACGTGCAGACATCTAGAGTAGAGCGCTAGGCACTACCTGACGCTCTTCGTCATCGTGTTATTCAAGTGATGCACAAATACATGGCAGATGGTGGCAAACAGTAGCAATTTAGCAATAGACTCGTGCGTGGGTTCAGTGAGACGCATCATTTATTGCCGCGTATTTTTCTTTACCTTGATATTGGTAGGATCATAAAGAATTATCCTGCTTTCAGGATTCGGATGAATGAAACCTGAAGTATATAGAAGCATGGCACATCCTTCCTACACGTAG
Organism: Dermacentor variabilis; assembly: GCF_050947875.1. Lineage (NCBI taxonomy): Eukaryota > Metazoa > Arthropoda > Arachnida > Ixodida > Ixodidae > Dermacentor > Dermacentor variabilis. The sequence continues at coordinate 71,110,227 of NC_134571.1, read as the reverse complement.
TCAAAAAACCCCGAACAAGAACTGATAGTTCGCTGAGTCTGTATGAACCCTTTTTGAAAAACTGAGTGCGAAGGAGTCGACACGAGGGACAAATACAAATCCGGTCGTTCCCATCGCTTCTTTCACTTTCGTCTTTTTCACCCTTGGCGTTGAGTTTGCGGAGATGAGTGAAACGTTGATCGTGGACATACGGAAAATTGTCAACGAGCAAAGTATGATTGCATCAAGAAAGCGCCTTGGCTTTCAACTGCAAAATAAAGAGTGAGCGGCTGTACTCACCTGAACCACCGCACGACCTGATCAAGTCATAATAAACAAGCAAAAAATTCCAACTGCATTCACCCAGCATCGAAACCACGCTTCGAGGCCCGGTGCGACTTCGAACGCGAACGTTAATCCATCTTAGTGCATTGACCCTGTCCAGGCGGCGGGGAATACAGGCCGGCCTTTGAGCGGACGTCTTCACAACCAGCGCATATCAAAGGCACTCGGGTAAGAAGGAGGATGCGATGAAGACGAGAAGGGGGGGGGGGGGAGGGGCTAACTGCAACCAGCTGCGGTCGAGCCCATGAAAAGGGGTTATTTCTCCGTCCTGTCGTGCCCCACGGCCCTCCCAAGTATAAACCGCGCGGCTATTACTATTTTGTTTTCTCACGCTTCTCTATATTCGGGTTCCTTCCGGCCCCGCGGCTTTCGCAGCACGATGACGCGCGCGCCTGTCTCATCAACGCACGGCTCTCTTCACGACGCCCACGTCGCCGCGGCTGCAGCGGCGGTGATGAAGGAAGCACATGGACGGACAGGCCCACTCGCGTCACCCCGAAATGGCCCGGCAACTCTCCCGATCGGGCTCTCGTTCTCCCTGCCGTGCGCCGCGACGGCCGCGGTGCCTTTAACTCATCGTGGAGGGTCCCCCGCGAGAACGAACGGCCGCCGCCGCAGCTTCTTCTTTTGCTCGCGTCCAAGGAGTAGCGGCACGCCAGTGCCGGGCGAGTGGCCCGCGGCCCCGGATGGCGCGCACAAGTGGCCTGGTCTCCCACGACGAACGAAAAGCGGGAAGAGAAGAGCGGGCGAGCTTTATTGCCGCCGCAGCCGTTGCTCGTGCGCCGCTACCACCCTGATGTGTTTTCCACGCGGCGACGTCGGCGTGGGCCGCGTGGAATGAAGTATCAAAAAAAGAAGTCCACTCTCTTTCTTAGTCGGCGTGCCGCCACACTCGATTCCTACAGAGGCGGTCGTCATTAGGGAGCCACGGAGAAGAGTGGCGGCTCTTCGCAGGCGCCCATCGCGCCGCTAACGTCGCCGGTCGGCTGAAAATCGCCCCATCCGCCGGAGCGTGCCGCGCACGGCTGTCGTCCATTGAGCCGAACGCAAACAAAGAAGGGCCAGTCTTTTTTTACAGCAGAAGGCGGCGCAGTAGAGAGACGCGCGCGGGGGGAAGCAAGCGCCTGCTGCTGCTGCTCCTGCTGTCAGCAACAGCAGCAGCACCGACCGTCATCTAGAAAGAGCAGCGGCCCTCTGTCGCCTGGTGGGCGCGCTGCTTAACGAAGCATTCTCCGGGGAGGAAGCGCGAGGATGAGAGACGCTCCGCGTTGAGCTGGTGGCGCGCACAATCGGCACCCCATTCCTCGGGTGCCTTCCACGCGTTCGCAAGCGACGCGTCTCGGCGCCCGCAAACGAGCTTGTCCTCGCCGCGAGCGCTCAGCGCCGCTGCACGCGAAGGGGGAGGTGGGGATGGGCGGGGGGGGGGGGTGACGAAGTCGGGGCATGGAGGAGGAAGTTGGGGAACTGCGCCCTCCGCCCCGACCCTAACGACTAGCGGGCCGGAGAGTGTCGGCGCGAGGCGTGATGGCCCGGCAAGCGAGCGAGTGGACCATCGCGTGGCCATCATCATCGCGGCGGCAGACGCGCGCGTGTGGCGAAGAGGTGCCGCTTCGCAGGAAGCCTGGGTGGTGGAGGGCGGGGATGTGCGTGGCCGCCGCCGCCCTGGCGCGAAATGCAGCGCTGATGATGCGCGCACTGGCCGGCTGAGACGCTTTCCCATTGATTTCCCGCAAGGCCTGCAGCGGCTGGAGGCAGCGGCGACTGTCCCAGGCAGCGCACGAAAGCGCGCGCGCCACGATGCGATGCCTGCCTCCCGTACCGCGCCATTTGAACAGCAGGAGCACGCCGCTTCGGGAAACGCTGCGCACCATCTGCGCGACGCGGACGTCCCGGAATGGGAGGCAGCTGGAAGGAGGAGCGAGAGCTGTAAGAGGGGGTGGGCGGGGCAGTGCGCAGAGCCGGAGGGCAGAATGAAACGACGTCTTAGAGCGCGCACTGGCGCGCTAAGAATCGAATGCCAGAACGTCCAGTGCCGGATTCGCCATGTGTGACGCGCAGGCTCGCGACGCCCTATATACTGCATGTGTACATTGGCGTGAGCTGGCCTACGTTTGTATGCGCCGCGCTTTCAGCCACGCTTCGGCTCCTCCTAAAAGCAGCAGGAGTTTTTCCCCGCGAGCTCCCACGCAGAGAGAAACAGCACGGCAGCCCGCCGCCGGCACTCCATTTTCGGGATGCACCGAGCGTCGCTCACAATTGCAGGGAGATCTCCCGCCTTGCCGCTGCTGGCGTCGGGAGAAGGCGGTTGAGCGCATTACGATGACGACGAGACAACGGCGCGCGCGGAGGCGCGACGACGTCAATTGCAGTTTCGGCTAAGAGGAGGGAGATCCGTTGTGCGCGCCGGCACGTTCCCCCAGAGCGGCTCTCATTCTTCGATTGTGCGCGCTCGCAAAAGGACGGCAGCGGAGGCAGCGGCGGGCCACGGCGGGGATCCTTCGACAATGGGGTTACGCGCAATCAGAGCAAGGGCACTGTGAGCCGCCGCCGCCACTCTAAGCTTTCTTCTGGCGCGTCCCTCCCTCTCTCTCTTATTCTTTTTGGCTCGGCTCCTTGATTTTGCTTGTTTGCTACTGTTACTTTCTTCGGGACGAAGACGTTGTTTTCGTGCGCCCGGCCGCGCGCGTCTTGTTCGCTTCGACGCGCAGTCGGCTCGCCCGAGCGATTCGCCAGATCACCGTGTTGTGTGAGCGCGGCAGTGGTTGTTCTCTCCCCCCAACATCTCTTCTCGTGCTCCTTCCCTCGGGAAACGATGCACAGCGTAGTGAAAGGCTCTCGGTTGTTCTTGGGAGCATCTGTTCTCGCCTGCGAATTGGGACCCGCGCAGAGCTCCGCTTGTCGTCGCGATCGACTATGATTACTTTTCGGATGCATTGCCGGTGTTGTTGTTAGGAGACCATATACCCTACAACACGTATCTCCATCTTTCCTTTCTTTTTTTTTTCTGTTGTTGTTATTTCTCTGTGTTCTTATTCAGTATGTAGCTTGGATATCTATTTCACCTACATTATGATGTACAGACCCTAGTTAAAAGGCTTTTTGATCAAAATAACTGCCTTTTATTGGTAGGCCACTATCGCTCCTTCACTTATAACATGCTCGCTAGTACGATTGGTAGACATAGGTTAAGACTCGCTCTAGCCCACTACTGGCTTTGATAACTCTTTGAACTCTTTAACATATTTTAAAATGAACCGAATTTAGTTTGGCGGCCATACGGTTAAACACGCATGGAGAATATAAATTACAGTGCGAAGTACGTACCACGCCTTTGACATGAATTGACCTGAATTCTAGGGTTTTATATGCTAAAACCAAGATTTATTTATGAGGTACACCGTAGTCGGGGACGCCGGAATAATTTTGACTACCAGAGGATCGTTAACGTACCCCTCAGGGACGGTACACGGGCATTTTTGCTTTTCGCCGCCGTAGAAATGCGGCCGCCGCGGCCGGGATTCAATCCCGCGACCTCACGCTTAGCAGCGCAACACCATGCATAAGCCACCGCGGCGGGTCGCCTTTGGCATGCTGCGCGTCTAAAGTTCAGGCAGAAATGTGGGCAATTTACAGTCTTGAATCGTGTTAAAAATTTAATTAAGGGATTTTACGTGCCAAAGCCACGATCTGCTTTTGAATCATGTCATACATTTACAAAGCCAAAGACAGAGACACAAAAATAGATAGACAGGTCGGGTGCATGGCGGATATCGGGTGTTGAAAACGCAGTCGTGCAGTACAGAGCAACCGCAGCGCTAGCAGCGACAATTAAAAGAATCTATGCCATTATCCTTCAGTTGTAGTTGTTATATCCATCAGTTATAGAAAACGCGCCGCAGCCACGCCGATATCTTTAAATTGACGCTACAATATACAGACACCTCGAAAATACCTAAGGAAACGCAGTTAAATACCTAAAGAAATACCTAAAGAAACGCAGACCTCACTGCTATGGACCACAGCCACCACGTAGAGAGACCGCACACTGCACTGAAATATTGACATGCATGCAATAAAATATAATAAAATAAAAAGAACGCAGTAGACAGGCTTCAGGTTAGTGAAGAAACCGTACAGTAATGGGGCAATAGAGAGCAGTTCAGAAAAAGGTCCACTGTTCGAGCTCGCAACCCATAACTATCCAAGCTCCAAGCAACGCGACGGGCTTGCATAGCGCAAACGTCGTACATCCACCTTATTCACTGGTGTTCTGAAGCCCGCCAATCATATTAGAGTCAGGCTGAACAAGACGATTGCCGCTTCCAATCGCCAGTCGAGCAGTGTAACTTTCGCTAGAGAAGTAAATGCTGACGTTGCCGTTTCCAACGTCTTTCAAACAACGCTCAGTTTATTTTGCCCGTAAGGACCGTTTAGCGGTAGCTCGTACAAACTTGATATATATATATATATATGTATATATGCACTTAAACTAAGAGAAAGAAGGGGGTATGGAGAGAAAAAGACAAAGACGACGAAATTTAACAGAGTTGAGTTGACATGAAGACGAACAGAAACTGGCATATATTGCGCTGCCTCGAAGACGGTCATTCATTCCGTGAGTGACTGCAGAAACTGCAGCGCTCTTCTCGCTTTCTACTCCTCCGATATGCGAGGTCAGACTTTTAAGACCTTGCTCTTTTTCAGACGTGTTCTACATAGGTGGTTAAGGGGGACGCAGAGGGCAATCCGTTGGTCTTCGAAGCAAAGGCAGCCAGACAATAAGTGTTGCATTGTTTCTTCGCAAAAGAAAAGTCAGTGATGTCAGTCATTAATATGGGCCATGACGACCGGTAGAAACCGTCGGAAGTTAATTCTGATATCTTCTCCCTCCTCTTTTGCCAGTAACCTCCACCCCAACCTTTTGCATACGCATACATATGTCTGAATGCCCATACAGCTGGGAAATCATTACGCAGGCGTGTGTCCCCTGTTTAAAAATTGGCGCTTTTCGAAACCGCGACGCTCCTACATTGGCCTCACATTTTCATAACTTTATTTTTCGCTGTCATTTCATTTTCTCTTCATCAAGCGCTACGGGAGCTAAACGCTTTCAATTTTCGGAAACGAGATCTCTGGTACGCCTACTCGACAATCAGGGCCGGAGAGAGCGGCTTTCTCCCTCTGTGCTTGTGCAAGTGATAGCGACTGTTCCGGCTGAAAATAATCAAGCGCACATTGTGCGAGCAGGACCGCGAAAAGACGAGCGTCATTCAGGGGGAGAAAAAATAATAATAAATACACGAAGGAGCAGGCCCTAGAGGAGAGGAGAGGGAGCGTACGCCGCATGGCAGCCGCCTTCGGTTCGCCGCAATAAAATGCCACATAACGAATCTCCTTTGTCGAGTTCGTGAATCGCGATGCTTTTCGTTCGCTCCTCCGTTCTGCCTGGGACGGTCGCGAAGGTGCGCGCAAGGGGCATGGAGCGGCCGCCCGCTGTTCACACGGGGAGGCAGCAGTGTGCTAACGTCGCGTTGTTTTATACCCCTGCAATTCCGGCACAGATCCGTCGGTCCGCCTTAGTGAATTTGTATGTACGAGCGAGGGGCCCGTATTCGCGAAAATAGTTCTTACGCGAGAATTGCAGGTATAAGCCCTCATGACGGTCGATCTTGTTGCTGGACATATTACTAGCGAAGGCAGTCGGTCCGTTCTGGACAGCACTTATGAATGAAAAGCAACCATGACCAATGGAATGATTAGAGAGTGTAGCAGCTGCGTCATTGCGGGTGTCAGAATGCACGGAGGAGGATTTCATGTTTGCAGTTTAGCTTAACTAACTTAGGTAGGATATTAGGAAAGGTTTAGTCAAAAGATACAGAAATACATATTGGCTGAAATAGTTTCGAACCATGGAACTCAGTAGTGTTGCGTTTCGCCTGCGACACGTGGTTTTGCCGGCGCGACGGCGGCGGGGCGGCGGACATTTTGGCCCGATCGTCGTCACCGCAACACTCATCGCCAGGTGTTTCCAGGCGCGTCTGCGGCGATGCGACCGCCTAGGGATTTCGTTCCAGTCATTGTGCCCGAAACAGGCGAGGCCAAAGCAGGGATCTCCTTCCAGTTATTGGGCCCGAAACAGGCGATGCCAAAGCAGGGATCTCGTTCCAGTCATTGTGCCCGAAACAGGCGATGCCAAAGCAGGGACCATCTTCTCGTTACAGTCATTGTGTCCGACCGGCAGCGCCACGACAGTGTGCTGCGCAGCGCCACGACCAGGTGCTACGAGATCGTGCGCAGCGCCACGACATGGTGCTACGGCATCGCTACGACAGTGTGCGTCACCATTAGCCCATTGTACATTCACGTGCTCGTCTTTTGAGGGGTTCCTTCTTGCCCTCAACTGCGAGAGTATAAAAACAGCTGCCCCCGGACGCCAGAGGAGGGCTCCGATTTCTTCCGTTGAGTGAAGTGCTCTCTCGTCTCTCTACTTCGGTCAAACCTGACCGCCAACTCTTTGCGATGTTAAAATAAACAAGTTGTTTCGTTGTTACCAGTCGACTCATGCTTTGCCGGGACCTTCGGATGCTTGCAGTTGTACCCCAGGCCGCCAGGCCAACGCTACCCTTGGGACTTGCGACCCAGGTACAACCACGGGCGTCAGCGCCGAGTTCCCAACAGATCGTACCAGCAGTCAGGTCCAAACATCTGGTTGCCAGCGGTGAGATCGCCTACGACTTCAAACAACGGTCTGCCAGCGGCGAGATCGCGACAACGGAGGCCAGCAGCGAAGAGATGCAGTTGACTGTATGCTGAGCAGCTCAACGTCGATCCGGGAGCAGTGCAACGAGCCCTGTGTGACGACTGGTTGCCTGCAGCGGAACGACTGCGCGGAATTCCTGCCTGCGAGGTTTGGTGAGTGCGGGACTTTCTTCTACTGAGCTTTGCCAGGCTTTTTGTTAGTGTCAGAAACAGAGCTGGTAATTGTGGTTGTCGTTGCTGCCGGGTTAGTTTGCGGCAAGACAATAGTAAGCAGTAGAGAAAGCAGCATTCAGAGCAGCCATGGATTTGAAGTCGTTGCGCAAACCGAAATTGTTGGAGCTTGCAAGAGAGTTGGGTCTGGATGTCTCAGACAAACTAAGAAAACCGGAACTGATAACGGCTATTCTTGAGTTAGAGGCTGAGGATGACGAGCTGTCGGAATGCCTTGAGACTATTGAGGAGAGGTCAAAAAGACAGGAGCGCGAACTTAAAGAGCAGAAAGAAAAAGAAGAGCGCGAACACGCTTTGGAAATGAAGCGTCTCGAGGTAGAGATGGAACGCGCTCGTAATGGAAGTCAGGCACACGGTGCAGGAGAACGCGTATTGTTCAAAATGACTGACCTGATGCGGCCGTTTAAGCTTGGAGAGGACATTGGTTTGTTCCTGGTTAACTTTGAGCGAACGTGCGAGAAGCAGGGGTTCTCTCGGGAAACGTGGCCACAGCGCTTGCTCACTTTGTTACCCGGCGAGGCGGCCGACGTAGTCGCTCGCTTGGATAGAGAGGAAGCAGAGGATTTCGACAAAGTAAAATCGAGTCTGCTAAAAAAGTACCGGCTGTCTGCGGAAGCGTTCCGTCGGAAGTTTCGGGAAAATGAGAAAGGCAAAAGTGAGTCATATACAGAGTTTGCGTATAGGCTTATGTCGAACATGCAGGAGTGGCTCAAAGAAGAGAAAGCGTTTGGTGACCACGATAAAGTTCTGCAGTGCTTCGGGCTAGAACAGTTTTATAGTCGGTTACCGGAGAACGTGCGATACTGGGTCTTGGATAGGCCAGACGTGAGTACGGTGGCTAGAGCCGCTGAGCTAGCCGAGGAGTTTGTGACGCGTCGAGCTCGCGGAGCTAAGGACGGTCAAAAGGGTGAATTTGGCTCCAAGTCTGAGAGGCCAAGGTTCACGCCCATGAGATTTAAGGGGGACACGCGTAGTGAGGATGCGAGTGAAAGCAATCCGACCAAACGTAAAGAGACGGCAGCCGAAGCCGAACGCAGAAAGCGGTTCGAGATGAGGCGAGCGGGCGTTTGTTATACGTGCCAGAAGCCGGGTCACTTTTCGGCGCAGTGTCCGGAAACAACACCAAAAGTTGTGTTTTTTTCAATAGGCAGCACTGACGAGAACATGAAGCTTCTTGAGCCTTACATGCGAGACCTCCTCGTAAACGGGAAAGAGTGCCGAGTGCTTCGCGATTCCGCAGCTACGATGGATGTAGTTCACCCGTCTTACGTAGAACCCCATATGTTCACGGGCGAGTGCGCGTGGATCAAGCAAGCCGTGGAAGCTCATAGCGTGTGTCTGCCGGTAGCAAAAGTGCTTATTGAAGGACCTTTCGGAGCGCTTGAGACGGAGGCGGCAGTGTCATCTATGCTGCCACCCCAGTACCCGTACCTATTTTCAAACAGGTCCGATCACCTCCTGCGCGAGAAGGGGCTTTTGTTTGGTGAAGCTAGTGTTCAGGCCTTAACCAGATCGAAGGTTCGGGAGCTCGCTGCAAAGGCGGTAGTTGCGGGGCCGACGTTATCAAACAACGAAAAAGGGTCAGAGGCGCAGCAAGCTGATATTCAGAGCACGCCCGAACAGAATAGAATTGAGTCTGTAGCGTTGAAGGCGCCAGATACTGGAGAGGAAAATCCCGACGCGGGAAAGTTAGAAGAGCTATCTACTGATTTGCTCATCGCGCCTACGTCAGACGGACTTGATAGGTTGCTAAAAGTCAGCCGGACGGCTTTGATAGCCGAGCAAAAAAAGGATGGCAGCCTGGAAAACGTGCGCTGCAATGTCAAAGAAGGTATCGCCAGGAAAACTGCGCGTTTTGTGGAAAGAGGTGGAGTCCTGTACCGGAAGTATCTAGACCGCAGAGGAGTGGAGTTCGATCAGCTGGTCGTGCCTCAATGCTATCGTCAGGATCTGTTGCGCTTGTCACATGGGGGTTCGTGGTCCGGACACCTAGGAGTTAAGAAAACTAAGGACCGTCTCTTGCAAGAGTACTATTGGCCAGGGTGTTTTCGGGACGCAGACCATTTCGTGAGGACATGTGACACTTGTCAGCGGGTGGGCAAACCAGGGGACAAATCGAGGGCGCCGTTGAAATTGGTACCTATCATTACGGAGCCTTTTAGACGGCTCGTTATTGATACAGTGGGACCTCTGCCGGTAACAGCCACGGGGTACAGACACATTTTGACTGTGATCTGCCCAGCGACAAAGTTCCCTGAAGCAGTGCCGCTTAAAGAACTCAGCTCAGTTGAGATAGTTAATGCACTACTGTCCATATTTGCGCGAGTTGGTTTTCCTGCAGAAATTCAATCAGATCAGGGCACAGTGTTTACTAGCGCTTTGACGACAACTTTTCTCGAAAGGTGTGGGGTAAAGCTGTTACACAGCTCAGTGTACCACCCACAGTCGAATTCCGTTGAGAAGCTCCACTCCGTCATGAAGCGCGTGTTGAGAGCCTTGTGTTTTGAACATCAAACTGACTGGGAGCTGTGTCTGCCTGGGGTGATGTTTGCGTTAAGGACCGCGCCGCATGCGGCTACGGGGTTTTCGCCAGCTGAACTGGTGTACGGTCGCTCGCTTCGATCTCCGCTTCGCATGCTTCGAGAATCATGGGAAGGTAGGGGCGACGACCCAGTCGTGGTGGAGTACGTGCTTAAGCTCCTCGAACGCTTAAGAAGAGCACAGGAGTTGTCAGGTGAAGCAATGACAAAGGCCCAGCAGAGGGCCAAGGTTTATTATGATCGGACAGCCAGGGCCCGTCGTTTTGAGGTTGGCGATGAGGTCATGATATTGCGCACATCGCTAAACAACAAACTAGACGTGCAGTGGGAGGGCCCAGCGCGAATTGTTCAGAAACTGTCGGACGTTAACTACGTGGTAAGTCTGCCAGGAAAGCGGAAAGCACAGCAAGTTTACCACTGTAATCTGCTCAAACCTTATAGACAAAGGGAAGCAGTGGTGTGCATGATGGTAAACGTTCCTGAAGAGCTTCCGGTCGAGCTTCCGGGACTAGGCTCAGTGACGAACAGGGAAGACACCGGTCAAGTCATTAGTGACCTTATCAGTAAAGCACCGCTGTCGCCTGAGCAGAAAACCGAACTACACCAGCTATTACAAGAGTTTCAAGGTCTGTTCTCTGAGAGGCCTGGTAGGACTTCGGTACTTACTCATGATATAGAACTTACCTCCACAGAGCCAGTACGATCCAAGGCGTATCGGGTGTCACCCCGCCAGAGCGATATTATGGAGGCTGAGGTAAAGAAAATGCTACAGCTCGGTGTTATTGAGGCAGGTGAGAGTGATTATACCTCCCCTTTGATTTTAGTTGAGGTACCGGGCAAGGAACCTCGTCCTTGCGTCGACTACCGCAGGCTTAATTCCATCACTAAGGATCAAATTTATCCGATCCCTAACATCGAGGAGCGCCTTGAGAAAGTTAGTAGCGCTCAGTTTATTTCCACCCTAGATCTTGTCAGGGGTTATTGGCAGGTTCCACTTACAGAAGAGGCTAGTAGGTATGCGGCGTTCATTTCACCAATGGGAACATTCCGTCCTAAAGTGTTGAGTTTTGGTTTGAAGAACGCGCCATACTGTTTTTCAAGTCTCATGGATAAAGTGTTGCGGGGACAGCAAGAATTCGCTTTACCGTATCTAGACGACGTAGCGATATTCTCCGCATCCTGGTCTGAGCATATGACACACTTGCGGGCAGTGCTAACCCGCCTGCGCGAAGCAGGCTTGACAGTAAAGGCTCCTAAGTGCCAGTTAGCACAGGCCGAGGTTGTCTACCTCGGTCACGTGATTGGTCAGGGTCGTCGCCGCCCCTCTGAAATAAAAGTGGCCGCTGTGCGAGACTTTCCGCAACCGCGCACAAAGACCGATATTCGGTCGTTCTTAGGTGTCGCCGGCTACTATCAGAGGTACATCCCTAGGTACTCTGATATCGCGGCTCCCCTGACGGATGCTCTAAGAAAGACAGAGCCTCAAACAGTCGTCTGGGACGAGACAAAGGAAAGAGCTTTTAGCGCCCTAAAGAGTGCCCTAACAAGCCAGCCTGTGCTACGATCGCCAGACTATACAAAAGGGTTCATTGTTCAGTGCGATGCTAGTGAGCGAGGCATGGGCGTTGTACTGTGCCAACGGGAAAATGGAGAAGTAGAACACCCCGTCCTGTATGCTAGTCGTAAGCTGACCAGTCGTGAGCAGGCGTATAGCGCCACCGAGAAAGAGTGTGCATGTCTCGTGTGGGCCGTTCAGAAATTGTCATGCTATCTAGCCGGCTCGAGGTTTATCATTGAGACAGATCACTGCCCTCTCCAATGGCTGCAGACCATCTCTCCCAAAAATGGCCGCCTCCTGCGCTGGAGCCTCGCTTTACAACAATATTCCTTTGAGGTGCGTTACAAAAAGGGGAGTCTCAACGGTAACGCCGATGGCTTAAGTCGAAGCCCCTAACGTAGGAATCAGCCTCAAAATTGTTTGTTACTGATGTTTTTCTTCCTGAGGCAGGATTTTTTTTAACATATTGCTTTTGTTTAGTGTTTCAAAGTGATGATATGCTTTCTAGTGCAATTTTTCAATTTGTGGACGCGTTCTGAGTGATGCTAGACTACTGTAAGGAACTAGGCAGTGGTATAAAAAGGGGAAAGAGCCTGGCAGGGCTTAGTGAGGGTTGTGCCGTGCTTGCTGACTGAGCGGTTGAGTTTTCAGCGTAGTTCTAACGCTTGCCGGGAACGAGAACCAAAAATGTGAACTCTCCCGAAGTCACTTTGCAGTGTCCCGTGCGAACCTGAACGAGAGAACGAGGCCTTCTCTGTGCGCTGCGCTCAAGAAACGTCAAGGGACGCCCGACTTCGGTTATGAGCATCATCGAGCGACATCCCTCCGGACAGCGGATGCAGTCCCCTGTCCATCGGGATCTCCTTTCCCCGGCGGGGCGGTCTGTTGCGTTTCGCCTGCGACACGTGGTTTTGCCGGCGCGACGGCGGCGGGGCGGCGGACATTTTGGCCCGATCGTCGTCACCGCAACACTCATCGCCAGGTGTTTCCAGGCGCGTCTGCGGCGATGCGACCGCCTAGGGATTTCGTTCCAGTCATTGTGCCCGAAACAGGCGAGGCCAAAGCAGGGATCTCCTTCCAGTTATTGGGCCCGAAACAGGCGATGCCAAAGCAGGGATCTCGTTCCAGTCATTGTGCCCGAAACAGGCGATGCCAAAGCAGGGACCATCTTCTCGTTACAGTCATTGTGTCCGACCGGCAGCGCCACGACAGTGTGCTGCGCAGCGCCACGACCAGGTGCTACGAGATCGTGCGCAGCGCCACGACATGGTGCTACGGCATCGCTACGACAGTGTGCGTCACCATTAGCCCATTGTACATTCACGTGCTCGTCTTTTGAGGGGTTCCTTCTTGCCCTCAACTGCGAGAGTATAAAAACAGCTGCCCCCGGACGCCAGAGGAGGGCTCCGATTTCTTCCGTTGAGTGAAGTGCTCTCTCGTCTCTCTACTTCGGTCAAACCTGACCGCCAACTCTTTGCGATGTTAAAATAAACAAGTTGTTTCGTTGTTACCAGTCGACTCATGCTTTGCCGGGACCTTCGGATGCTTGCAGTTGTACCCCAGGCCGCCAGGCCAACGCTACCCTTGGGACTTGCGACCCAGGTACAACCACGGGCGTCAGCGCCGAGTTCCCAACAGATCGTACCAGCAGTCAGGTCCAAACAGTAGGAATGCGCAGAAATGTAAGGTGAAGTAGATAAAATTACTCTAAAGCGGCTACTCCGCGTAAGCATTGGACAAAGAGCTAACGAAGACGAAACAAAACGATGAAAAACTGAGGAAGGACACGGACAGTTAATACAAGAATTGGGTTGCCTTGCTCAGAGCGGTGAAAAACGTATGAGCGGAGCACGCGCGCGCGCGCGCGCACGCACGCACGCACGCACGCACACACACACACACACACACACACACACACACACACACACACACACACACACACACACACACACACACACACACACACACACACACACACACACACACGCACGCACGCACACAAGAGCGCGCGCGTCGCCTCTTGCACTCTTTATCGTGGACACTACGCTTTACAGAGTAGGAGAAGAAACAATATCCGTGTGCGGATATATCACATGGATTTCACAAGTTCAATTTGGAGACAATTACAAATGCTGAGAAAAGTAATTCTAAATTCTTTAGGCTGACTGTTCTGTGCACGAGGCCACTTTTGTTTTCTCACTGCAATCCTAACCATTCCGCATTCATGCAACAATGCGACACTACTGGTGCCCTTGCATACAGCGACGTGTATCTCGCGCGTCCTTTAGGCTGGAACTATACGTGCTCCGCGGGACTGCACTGAAACCGTTTTATACGCACAGTCTCTAACCGAAGGCATCGTCATCAGAGCCTCGATTCGCGGCAACGGGCGCACCGCTACTGGCTCGACGCCGCTCCATTGCTTCTGAGGCTCCCGAACCGAGCTTTCCTCCCGTCCGCACCCGGCCAAATTGCGGGCGATCAAGGGAGAATATCTTCGTTTGGATTCCCGTTTGTATAAATATTCCGGGAAACGAGCGGGTCGGGTTCGCCGTGCGACTGCCCTTCCCTCTCTTCCCACGCCAACACCCTCGCTCCTTACCCTTTTACGGTCGCTTCGAGCGCTTTCAGCGAGCCGCTCGCCCGTCTCGCCTTCGCTCGAGGGCGCAGCGCGCGGCGAAGCTCGGCAGCGCGATTTCTCAAAGCGGCCCACGCTCAGCGCGCCGTTGCGTCTGCAACGTTCGGCCCTACTAGTTGCACGCAGTGCAGCGGTAGCTCGAACGGCGTGTGCGTGCCACCGAAAGACGGGAGCGGAATCACGGCTGACGTTCTGCTTCGCTCAGCGTGTCACGTGTCCTCGAGTCGTCGCCGTATTCCTCTGTTATTTTAACAGCGCTCCATTAAGGTGGGGGCTGAGGAGGCCGTATATGCAATGCCCCCACCTCTTGTGGTACGCGTTGTCACTTTATTTATCTCGAAGTGTATCGGAAAATATGAATATAGCTAATTAGTCGGCAAGTGAAACGATCTTGGACATCAGGTGCGTTGTGCAGGAAAAGAGGGCAGTTTTCACGCCCGTCTTGAAATTCCTAAAGGCCAGCTACAAGTGCAGCCACAGTGTGAGTGGGGAGGGGGAGGGTTTGAGGAACAGAACGTGGTGCAAGAAGCTATGACCCCCTGTGCATATTTTGCTCACAGAAAATTTTCGGAACTGTGTCTTCTTTCTTTCTAGCTTCACGTTTGCCAGTTTAGCGCGGACAACTCAGAATGTTGTTTAGCGCGGACAACTCAGCAGAAAAAGAAAACATGACGGGGGAATAAGATCACTGTATTATAATATTATAAGAAGAAATTATATGGGAAACACGAAGCATCGGTTAGCATGCTTGAATAGTTTAGCACAGAAACATTTATTTGAGCAGCAGACTTGTGTTGCGTTTCGCCTGCGACACGTGGTTTTGCCGGCGCGACTGCGGCGGGGCGGCAGACATTTTGGCCCGATCGTCGTCGCCGCAACACTCATCGCCAGGTGTTTCCAGGCGCGTCTGCGGCGATGCGACCGCCTAGGGATCCTCCTCGCATTCCAGTCATTGTGCCCGAAACAGGCGATGCCAAAGCAGGGATCTCATTCCAGTTATTGGGCCCGAAACAGGCGATGCCAAAGCAGGGATCTCGTTCCAGTCATTGTGCCCGAAACAGGCGATGCCAAAGCAGGGACCAGCCTCTCATTACAGTCATTGTGTCCGACCGGCAGCGCCACGACAGGGTGCTACGAGAGCGTGCGCAGCGCCACGACAGAGTGCTACGAGATCGTGCGCAGCGCCACGACAGAGTGCTACGAGATCGTGCGCAGCGCCACGACAGGGTGCTACGAGATCGTGCGCAGCGCCACGACAGGGTGCTACGAGATCGTGCGCAGCGCCACGACAGTGTGCGTCACCATTAGCCCATTGTACATTCACGTGCTCGTCTTTTGAGGGGTTCCTTCTTGCCCTCAACTGCGAGAGTATAAAAACAGCTGCCCCCGGACGCCAAAAGGAGGGCTCCGATTTCTTCTGTTGAGTGAAGTGCTCTCCCGTCTCTCTACTACGGTCAAACCTGACCGCCAACTCTTTGCGATGTTAAAATAAACAAGTTGTTTCGTTGTTACCAGTCGACTCATGCTTTGCCGGGACCTTCGGATGCTTCCAGTTGTACCCCAGGCCGCCAGGCCAACGCTACCCTTGGGGCTTGCGACCCAGGTACAACCACGGGCGTCAGCGCCGAGTTCCCAACAGATCGTACCAGCAGTCCGGATCCAAACATCTGGTTGGCAGCGGTGAGATCGCCTACGACTTCAAACAACGGTCTGCCAGCGGCGAGATCGCGACAACGGAGGCCAGCAGCAAAGAGATGCAGTTGACTGTATGCTGAGCAGCTCAACGACGATCCGGGAGCAGTGCAACGAGCCCTGTGTGACGACTGGTTGCCTGCAGCGGAACGACTGCGCGGAATTCCTGCCTGCGAGGTTTGGTGAGTGCGGGACTTTCTTCTTCTGAGCTTTGCCAGGCTTTTGTTAGTGTCAGAAACAGAGCTGGTAATTGTGGTTGTCGTTGCTGCCGGGTTAGTTTGCGGCAAGACAATAGTAAGCAGTAGAGAAAGCAGCATTCAGAGCAGCCATGGATTTGAAGTCGTTGCGCAAACCGAAATTGTTGGAGCTTGCAAGAGAGTTGGGTCTGGATGTCTCGGACAAACTCAGAAAACCAGAACTGCTAAAGGCTATTCTTGAGTTAGAGGCTGAGGATGACGAGCTGTCGGAATGCCTTGAGACTATTGAAGAGAGGGAGACTGCAAAAGAAAAAGAAGAGCGTGAACGTAAAGAACAGAAAGAGCGAGAGCAACAAGAGCGTGACCGTCAACACGCTTTGGAAATGAAGCGTCTTGAGGTAGAAATGGAACGCGCTCGTAATGGAAGTCAGGCACACGGTGCAGGAGAACGAGTATTGTTCAAAATGACTGACCTAATGCGGCCGTTTAAGCTTGGAGAGGACATTGGTTTGTTCCTGGTTAACTTTGAGCGAACGTGCGAGAAGCAGGGGTTCTCTCGGGAAACGTGGCCACAGCGCTTGCTCACTTTGTTACCCGGCGAGGCGGCCGACGTAGTCGCTCGCTTGGATAGAGAGGAAGCAGAGGATTTCGACAAAGTAAAATCGAGTCTGCTAAAAAAGTACCGGCTGTCTGCGGAGGCGTTCCGTCGGAAGTTTCGGGAAAATGAGAAAGGCAAAAGTGAGTCATATACAGAGTTTGCGTATAGGCTTATGTCGAACATGCAGGAGTGGCTCAAAGAAGAGAAAGCGTTTGGTGACCACGATAAAGTTCTGCAGTGTTTCGGGCTAGAACAGTTTTATAGTCGGTTACCGGAGAACGTGCGATACTGGGTCTTGGATAGGCCAGACGTTTGTACGGTGGCTAAAGCCGCTGAGCTAGCCGAAGAGTTTGTGACGCGTCGAGCTCGCGGAGCTAAGGACGGTCAAAAGGGTGAATTTGGCTCGAAGTTTGAGAGGCCGAAGTTCACGCCCATGAGATTAAAGGGGGACACGCGTAGTGCGGATGCGAGCGAAAGCAGTCCGACCAAACGTAAAGAGACGGCGGCAGCCAAACGCAGAAAGCGGTTCGAGATGAGGCGAGCGCGCTTGTGTTATACGTGCCAGAAGCCGGGTCACTTTTCGGCGCAGTGTCCGGAAACAACACCAAAAGTTGTGTTTTTTTCAATAGGCAGCACTGACGAGAACATGAAGCTTCTCGAGCCTTACATGCGAGACCTCCTCGTGAACGGGAAAGAGTGCCGAGTGCTTCGCGATTCCGCAGCTACGATGGATGTAGTTCACCCGTCTTATGTAGAACCCCATATGTTCACGGGCGAGTGCGCGTGGATCAAGCAAGCCGTGGAAGCTCATAGCGTGTGTCTGCCGGTAGCAAAAGTGCTTATTGAAGGACCTTTCGGAGCGCTTGAGACAGAGGCGGCAGTGTCATCTATGCTGCCACCCCAGTACCCGTACCTATTTTCAAACAGGTCCGATCACCTCCTGCGCGAGAAGGGGCTTTTGTTTGGTGAAGCTAGTGTTCAGGCTTTAACCAGATCGAAGGTTCGGGAGCTCGCTGCAAAGGCGGTAGTTGCGGGGCCGACGTTATCAAACAACGAAAAAGGGTCAGAGGCGCAGCAAGCTGATATTCAGAGCACGCCCGAACTGAATAGACTTGAGTCTGTAACGTTAAAGGCGCCAGATACTGGAGAGGAAAATCCCGACACGGGAAAGTTAGAAGAGCTATCTACTGATTTGCTCATCGCGCCTACGTCAGACGGACTTGATAGGTTGCTAAAAGTCAGCCGGTCGGCTTTGATAGCCGAGCAAAAAAAGGATGGCAGCCTGGAAAACGTGCGCTGCAATGTCAAAGAAGGTATCGCCAGGAAAACTGCGCGTTTTGTGGAAAGAGGTGGAGTCCTGTACCGGAAGTATCTAGACCGAAGAGGAGTGGAGTTCGATCAGCTGGTCGTGCCTCAATGCTATCGTCAGGATCTGTTGCGCTTGTCACATGGGGGTTCGTGGTCCGGACACCTAGGAGTTAAGAAAACTAAGGACCGTCTCTTGCAAGAGTACTATTGGCCAGGGTGTTTTCGGGACGCAGACCATTTCGTGAGGACATGTGACACTTGTCAGCGGGTGGGCAGACCAGGGGACAAATCGAGGGCGCCGTTGAAATTGGTACCTATCATTACGGAGCCTTTTAGACGGCTCGTTATTGATACTGTGGGACCTCTGCCGGTAACAGCCACGGGGTACAGACACATTTTGACTGTGATCTGCCCAGCGACAAAGTTCCCTGAAGCAGTGCCGCTTAAAGAACTCAGCTCAGTAGAGATAGTTAATGCACTACTGTCCATATTTGCGCGAGTTGGTTTTCCTGCGGAAATCCAATCAGATCAGGGCACAGTGTTTACTAGCGCTTTGACGACAACTTTTCTCGAAAGGTGTGGGGTAAAGCTGTTACACAGCTCAGTGTACCACCCACAGTCGAATTCCGTTGAGAAGCTCCACTCCGTCATGAAGCGCGTGTTGAGAGCGTTGTGTTTTGAACATCGAACTGACTGGGAGCTGTGTCTGCCTGGGGTGATGTTTGCTTTAAGGACCGCGCCGCATGCGGCTACGGGGTTTTCGCCAGCTGAACTGGTGTACGGTCGCTCGCTTCGATCTCCGCTTCGCATGCTTCGAGAATCATGGGAAGGTAGGGGCGACGACCCAGTCGTAGTGGAGTACGTACTTAAGCTCCTCGAACGCTTAAGAAGGGCACAGGAGTTGTCAGGTGAAGCAATGGCAAAGGCCCAGCAGAGGGCCAAGGTTTATTATGATCGGACAGCCAGGGCCCGTCGTTTTGAGGTTGGCGATGAGGTCATGATATTGCGCACATCGCTAAACAACAAACTAGACGTGCAGTGGGAGGGCCCAGCGCGAATTGTTCAGAAACTGTCGGACGTTAACTACGTGGTAAGTCTGCCAGGAAAGCGGAAAGCACAGCAAGTTTACCACTGTAATCTGCTCAAACCTTATAGACAAAGGGAAGCAGTGGTGTGCCTGATGGTAAACGTTCCTGAAGAGCTTCCGGTCGAGCTTCCGGGACTAGGCTCAGTGACGAACAGGGAAGACACCGGTCAAGTCATTAGTGACCTTATCAGTAAAGCACCGCTGTCGCCTGAGCAGAAAACCGAACTACACCAGCTATTACAAGAGTTTCAAGGTCTGTTCTCTGAGAGGCCTGGTAGGACTTCTGTACTTACTCATGATATAGAACTTACCTCCCCAGAGCCAGTACGATCCAAGGCGTATCGGGTGTCACCCCGCCAGAGCGATATTATGGAGGCTGAGGTAAAGAAAATGCTACAGCTCGGTGTTATTGAGGCAGGTGAGAGTGATTATACCTCCCCTTTGATTTTAGTTGAGGTACCGGGCAAGGAACCTCGTCCTTGCGTCGACTACCGCAGGCTTAATTCCATCACTAAGGATCAAATTTATCCGATCCCTAACATCGAGGAGCGCCTTGAGAAAGTTAGTAGCGCTCAGTTTATTTCCACCCTAGATCTTGTCAGGGGTTATTGGCAGGTTCCACTTACAGAAGAGGCTAGTAGGTATGCGGCGTTCATTTCACCAATGGGAACATTCCGTCCTAAAGTGTTGAGTTTTGGTTTGAAGAACGCGCCATACTGTTTTTCAAGTCTCATGGATAAAGTGTTGCGGGGACAGCAAGAATTCGCTTTACCGTATCTAGACGACGTAGCGATATTCTCCGCATCCTGGTCTGAGCATATGGCACACTTGCGGGCAGTGCTAACCCGCCTGCGCGAAGCGGGCTTGACAGTCAAGGCTCCTAAGTGCCAGTTAGCACAGGCCGAGGTTGTCTACCTCGGTCACATGATTGGTCAGGGTCGTCGCCGCCCCTCTGAAATAAAAGTGGCCGCTGTGCGAGACTTTCCGCAACCGCGCACCAAGACCGATATTCGGTCGTTCTTGGGTGTCGCCGGCTACTATCAGAGGTACATCCCTAGGTACTCTGATATCGCGGCTCCCCTGACGGATGCTCTAAGAAAGACAGAGCCTCAAACAGTCGTCTGGGACGAGACCAAGGAAAGAGCTTTTAGCGCCCTAAAGAGTGCCCTAACAAGCCAGCCTGTGCTACGATCGCCGGACTATACAAAAGAGTTCATTGTTCAGTGCGATGCTAGTGAGCGAGGCATGGGCGTTGTACTGTGCCAACGGGAAAATGGAGAAGTAGAACACCCCGTCCTGTATGCTAGTCGTAAGCTGACCAGTCGTGAGCAGGCGTATAGCGCCACCGAGAAAGAGTGTGCGTGTCTCGTGTGGGCCGTTCAGAAATTGTCATGCTATCTAGCCGGCTCGAGGTTTATCATTGAGACGGATCACTGCCCTCTCCAATGGCTGCAGACCATCTCTCCCAAAAATGGCCGCCTCCTGCGCTGGAGCCTCGCTTTACAACAATATTCCTTTGAGGTACGTTACAAAAAGGGGAGTCTCAACGGTAACGCCGATGGCTTAAGTCGAAGCCCCTAACGTAGGAATCAGCCTCAAAATTGTTTGTTACTGATGTTTTTCTTCCTGAGGCAGGATTTTTTTTTAACATATTGCTTTTGTTTAGTGTTTCAAAGTGATGATATGCTTTCTAGTGCAATTTTTCAATTTGTGGACGCGTTCTGAGTGATGCTAGACTACTGTAAGGAACTAGGCAGTGGTATAAAAAGGGGAAAGAGCCTGGCAGGGCTTAGTGAGGGTTGTGCCGTGCTTGCTGACTGAGCGGTTGAGTTTTCAGCGTAGTTCTAACGCTTGCCGGGAACGAGAACAAAAATGTGAACTCTCCCGAAGTCACTTTGCAGTGTCCCGTGCGAACCTGAACGAGAGAACGAGGCCTTCTCTGTGCGCTGCGCTCAAGAAACGTCAAGGGACGCCCGACTTCGGTTATGAGCATCATCGAGCGACATCCCTCCGGACAGCGGATGCAGTCCCCTGTCCATCGGGATCTCCTTCCCCCGGCGGGGCGGTCTGTTGCGTTTCGCCTGCGACACGTGGTTTTGCCGGCGCGACTGCGGCGGGGCGGCAGACATTTTGGCCCGATCGTCGTCGCCGCAACACTCATCGCCAGGTGTTTCCAGGCGCGTCTGCGGCGATGCGACCGCCTAGGGATCCTCCTCGCATTCCAGTCATTGTGCCCGAAACAGGCGATGCCAAAGCAGGGATCTCATTCCAGTTATTGGGCCCGAAACAGGCGATGCCAAAGCAGGGATCTCGTTCCAGTCATTGTGCCCGAAACAGGCGATGCCAAAGCAGGGACCAGCCTCTCATTACAGTCATTGTGTCCGACCGGCAGCGCCACGACAGGGTGCTACGAGAGCGTGCGCAGCGCCACGACAGAGTGCTACGAGATCGTGCGCAGCGCCACGACAGAGTGCTACGAGATCGTGCGCAGCGCCACGACAGGGTGCTACGAGATCGTGCGCAGCGCCACGACAGGGTGCTACGAGATCGTGCGCAGCGCCACGACAGTGTGCGTCACCATTAGCCCATTGTACATTCACGTGCTCGTCTTTTGAGGGGTTCCTTCTTGCCCTCAACTGCGAGAGTATAAAAACAGCTGCCCCCGGACGCCAAAAGGAGGGCTCCGATTTCTTCTGTTGAGTGAAGTGCTCTCCCGTCTCTCTACTACGGTCAAACCTGACCGCCAACTCTTTGCGATGTTAAAATAAACAAGTTGTTTCGTTGTTACCAGTCGACTCATGCTTTGCCGGGACCTTCGGATGCTTCCAGTTGTACCCCAGGCCGCCAGGCCAACGCTACCCTTGGGGCTTGCGACCCAGGTACAACCACGGGCGTCAGCGCCGAGTTCCCATCCGATCGCTCCAGTGTCGCGATCCAAACACTTGGCGGAGAGAGCTTACTGCACGTTGGATGATACAGTACCTTCTCAGCTCCCTGCACCGTACAGGCAAAAGCGACGACGTGCGATGCATGCGAGTTGCCGCAACAGCGGCGTTAGTGTTCCGGTTATCATTTTCCTCCGTTTAGGCTTTTACCTCATTAAATCGTTACGAGAGACTTCTGCAGTTTGCACTGATGCCGAATACGGCGCTAGCGCCCCCGAGTGTACTTCACAACAGAGAGCCGGCGTTCCGTAAGGCGCATTCAAATGAGTCAATTTGTTATGGACGTCGTGCAGAGTTGAGCCGGCTTAAAATTTGCAGCCAGAGGGAACTAACTGTACGCAGAAATGAGATAAGATAGGCTGTAAAGTTCGAAGCTACTTTGAAGTTAATTGTTATGGACTGAGTGGTAGTTAGTTTTACGTCATCATTTGACAGCGTTGTATTTTTTCCACATAAAGTTTCTCACAAAGAGAGAGGGAGAAAGGGGAAAGAAGGAAAGATATAGCAGGAAACATGTGCTGTTTTATGCAATGATGATCTTTTTATTCTGCCTTGCCAGAATATGGGTGTTATTTTTCTTTCTTTCCTTTTCTTTTTCGATTTGTCTTGATCTGTCCTATGGAACCGGCAAGTGTTTTTCATGGCTACGATTTATCGGCGGGGATAATTCTGTCTTGTTTCTGCCATTTCTCCTATCACCGTGGACTTGAATGTCACTGTTCCTTACCTTAACGTAAACGTCTATTTAAGGTGTAATTGATGTCGCACAACCCTCCCCTTTATTCACCAATTTATCATCATTGTTGTGTAGTCACAGACGGCCAAAAGCACACATTAAGTGCATTTCAAATCATCATCATCATCATCAGCCTGGTTACGCCCACTGCAGGGCAAAGGCCTCTCCGATACTTCTCTGATACTAAGAGTTTTTACAATACTGAGAGTTAACACGCAAATCCAGAAAGTACCAATCGGCATACCAACGTCATACATGATGTTATGTCTCCGTCTCTATGTTTAAATAGAGGAAAGCGGGTTTCTATGCTAGAAGAAATATGAAGATGGTTACTTTTGCTACTTTACTTTTCTACGTCAGCACGTAACCAAACAAAAGCTGGAATTTTCCCGTTCGGAACTAACCAGTAAGTAGTAGGTGATGTCCAAACGCGCGCACTAGTAGCGACTCTCTCTGAGTAACAGAAGCGGATCTCGAAGGATGTACTTGTGCTAACTACATGCACCGGAAGCTATTGGGAAGCCAAAAACACGTCATAAACGCTATATTTTCGACACCACCTATAGGAATCGATTTGAAAGGCGATTTTGTTCCAGAGCTTTCTTCGGTTCCGAGGAGGATATAGTATTTATTTATTTATTTATTTATTTATTTATTTATTTATTTATTTATTTATTTCGCATAACTGGTTCCCAAATTCACGCCGCATAGAGTGGTGCCTACTGGATTTAAAATACGGATCTTTAATGCTGTGCTTTTGTTGGTTGAATGCGGCGGGAGCGCTAGCCGGAAACACGTCAAAAACGTCGGGTTTTGGACACCACGTATTCTTTCAGAGGCAAAGATTGTCTTGGATATACACGAGCACACCTTCTTCCACGACATTTCTTATTATATTCTTTCTTTTTTCTTTCTTCGCAGGTAATTTGAGTCACCTATCCGCAGTCCTGTGGAGAGAAGCGTGGGCTACGGCCCGCAGGAACAGCGCCATGCTTTTCGGCGCAGGTGAGCTTCTTCTTTTGAACACAACCTCATCGTCATCACCAACATCACCATTTGCCTGTAGGACGAATATTAATTTCAAATTCAATTCACTGCCGTCGTAGATTACGTTCCGCTTTATTTGGCAGCCCTTTTACCTATTCTGAAGCTTACGCAAAGTACCCAACTCTAATTTTGCCTCTTAGTCTCAGCTAGAATAAGATTCGACACGTTAACGCCTGCTTCACCTCCGCCGCAGGTAGGCCAGGCATTGCGCTATTTTTGGGGTTGGTTCACGTGTGTGGAGCGTTTAACGCCTGCGCCACTTCCGCAGCGGCCCGGCATGGCATTGCACTGTCTTCGAGATCTTTTTCTACATGCGGATACAATAGTGGGAAAGGTAGCGCTTAACAGATTTGCTGTAATAATAATAATAATAATAATAATAATAATAATAATAATAATAATAATAATAATAATAATAATAATAATAATAATAATAATAATGACAAACTTCTTGCTTGTACATAAAGAAGTTTGAACAATTGCATTTGGAGGCCCATTTTCTTTTTATTTGAAACCATCTATGGGGCACTAGTGTACCGTGGAATAAGGAAACCCGGGCGAAATGCGGGCGGAAGTGGCAAAGAAAGCCACAGATTTAGAATACTGCCATATCTCAATGATTTAGCCTGCGTCTAAAACGTTCAAGATGATAACGGTGCAGCAGTTTCGGGTGTGGACGCTTTGACCACCGCGTCCTTTTGTCCTACAAGTACTTCTTGTCCCACGACTACATGTGCGTGCGTGCGTACAACCGCGCACATTGGTACTATTCGTAATCTTACCCCCATAATTGGAAGCTTCCCCGCATAAAGTCTCTTGACACGGAGAAGCCAGCTCTGCGGAACGCAGTATAAGCTACGAACGCGGGCAGGGAGGGGTGAGGGGGGAGGGGTGAGGGGGGGAGGTGTACAGGCGCGACTACAACGTGGGTGCGTGGGAGGTACCACATGGATGAAATAGGCGGATGACAACTGGATATACATCTAAGCCTTACCTTCAGGCATAACGACTTTTGTCGCTTGCATTATTTGGATGAATGTAGTTTGTCATTAAGAAGTCAAATTGTCTTGATTTATGGTCTTACGTAATTTGAGACCTAAAATATTTTCGGTCCATTTTATTTGTTGTTCTGCCTTTGAATGTAGGGGCGATTGCCTGGTAATTATAGAGAGCAAAGCCCAGGAAGCCACCAAATACTAGAACATATTGGTTCAAAAGTTATTAATGCATAAGTGGACGTATCTCTCCTATGAAGCAATATGTATAATACCTCAGTGCAAATAATCTGGCACAACGTGACGGCGCTTTCAATCTAGTCAGCTCGCACACTGGTGTTTCCTTTCTACCGCAGATTGAGCTTCACATCAAGGGACGCGCACGTGGCATAGAAATGCCGCCTCCAACGGGCATTAATAACTTTTCGTGACACCTCGCTATTCGTCGTAGGAGCTCATACCGCCGAATGACTGTCCCATGGTCTTCCCGAAGCAATATCAGATGGTCAGACCGGCCCCTTCTGCCGCATCACCGTGGCTGCAATCAGCTTGGCAGACGGACATGCCCCCGAGGCCTCAGAGACGTCCGATGTAAGAAGCAAACCATTGGCTTCAACGCAGCCAGCCGCACACGGCCCTTTTACGGGACAAGGTGCCTTGTCACGGGGCCTTTTCCATTTCCTTTCTCGTCATCCCGCCAGAGGGCGTCTCCCGTGCCTTACCGTTGGCAAAGAGGGTGGCGCTGAAGACCCCAATCCGTTGACGAAGGAGAAATGAAAAGCCAGAACGCGAAATCAGAGTTTGATTGCCGATTACGGTTTATATATATATTTTTTTCCTGCATGTTCCGAGAAGAACAAAATATGAGACACGTACTTTCAGCGTTCTGACGCAATCAGTCTTTGAAGCGGCGCTGCAAACTCCTCCAAATCATCCTGTATTTTTTTCCATCAAGGGTGGTCACTACAGCTTCCTCTTTCGCCTTCCTCCTTTTTTTTTCTTCGCCTGCTACGATGAGGAAACTGGAACTGGACGCTTGGACGAAGGGGGGAGGGGGGAGATGCTTGGGTCGGAAGGCAGGATGGAGTATTGGGGGTGGAAACGCTTGGTCTACTGCTGAAGGGGGAGGCAGTTCGCTGGAGCGCCTGAGGGACGCACAAATCTCATTTCCTGTCTAGCGGCAGCGAAATTTCCGCCTCGCCCGCTGCATTCAGCTTGTTCATAGCTCTTTTTTTTCTATATCTTTTTCCGTTTCTGCTCATTGATCGCGCGCGTCCGGGCCCCGCAGACAGGACACGGTGCGCCTCTAGCAGCATCCACTGCCCCATACTCGTCCTCGCACCCGTTCTATAGGCCGCACGAAGCCCTCGAATACCCTTTCATTCTCCCATGAAACGAACTCTGAAAAGGCGGGGGAAAATAATCCCGTACAAGCCTATAATAAGAGAGAAGGATAAAGGAATAACTAAAGGAACCGACAACCGTAAAAGAAAAGAAAAATTCGGAGACACACGGCGTGCCGAAGACGAGTACGAGGGAAAAAAGAGGGAAAACCGACTTCCGCATGCATTGTCCGCCTCGCGATGTCCGCTTGGTCGTTACCGGACATTGGGGAGACACAGGCGCCGCTCTCATCATATTTCGAACGAAGGCGGTGCTCCGCGTGGCGCGGCATGTACAGAAGAACCGGACTGCAAGAATAAGAGCTGCAAGAATAAAGCGCGAATTTTCTCAAGGGCCGCCTCCACTTCCCGTCGGCTTTTCTTCCCGAAAACGCGAGACAACATTTCGGTCCGTGCGGTGTCAGTCGAATTCGGGCTCGCATTCGTCTTGCAGGCAATATTTTCTGACAGCCGCGCCCGCTGTTCGTTCCTTGCCCGTGCGCAGCAGTCGTAGCTGCTGGCGGAAGCGGCGCTAGAGGGATATACGGGGAAAGGGGAAAAAAGAGGCAAAGGAAGACAGAATCTGGAAGCGGAAGCCAATGATGCCTTTTCGGTTCCTCTCTTCCCCTCAGCGTCAACAAGCGAGCGTGCGGCGTGAATGGCTGAAAATCACCGCTGCTCGCTTGTTTGAAAGAGCGGCTCCTAGCGCCGGCGAAGCGGCGCAGTCGCTGTATCCGAGGGCCGTTCGCTGGACCGTTCTGCGAGAGACGCTGTAGTGGGGCGGAGAGTGCCCCCCTCCCGCTGTGCAAGGGCTCTTGCTTTTTGAGAATCCTGGTGCAGTTTTATCGTCACACCCTCTCTCCCTACGTCTTCTCTCTCTCTCTCTCTCTGTCAGGGATGCGCGCAGTGGTTGTTGTCAGTAGAAAAGTCCGGCACTGCCACAGACCGTCGGAAAGCGGGAGTGAGCGGCAGCTCCGGTCCGCCGCCAAGCCTTCGTCGGCGTCTTCGTCTTCTTGTTATGTTATTGTCTAATGGCGGCCGCTCTGCATGGCGAGGCTTCCGGACGTCTCTTCCACTAGCAGCGGGACATGTCCCGGCCTTGCCCAGGGACCGTAACGAATGCCGAGCCGTGAATGCGTTGCGAGAGTCCTTTTACCGCTTCCCTTTCTCCTCTTCTTGTTCTTTCAGGAACCTCGGCAAGACGCCACGGCCTCTGAGACACGTTGTGTTCCCTCTTGTGGAAGTTGAATTAGCCTCCCGCGTCGGCACGTTCCCGAAGCGTTTGTGACAGCCCCCGCCACGGTTCGCATGCGCATACGCCACGACCGTGGGTATCTGCGTGTCGTTCTAGTGCTCCCCTTCTCTCTTCTCCTAGGCATCTTCACCATTTTGCTGTCCCGACCGACCGACCGACAGATAAGAGGAAATCTTGCGGACACTTCGGCCTGTCAGCATTCGTGCTGCCTGATATCGAACAAAAGAAGGGAGAAAGACCGTCCGAATACTCACGAAAGGAAATACTTTCTCATTTTGTTGATTTCTTAAATTTTCCTATTTCAAATGCAATCAAAGCGAAAAGTGGGCACACTGCCTCCGAGCAAACGCAGAGAAGGCAGCCCTTGTCGCAAGTGGTTACGCGTGGCCGAAATGCCTCGAGCGTTTTCTTGACGGGACGCCCGGCCGCGCATTGTTAGGCGCAGACAGCGACCTTCTTCTGCTCGTTCGCAAGAGATGATTTCGCGTGTCGCACCGATTTAGAGCCTTAAAGCGACAGTTCCTCCCCCTCCCATCTTATTTTGGCAGCGTTGGGGCCGTCAAAACAGCTGTGTGGTGACTATACAGCCTTGCAGATGTAATCGGAAAAAGAACCAAACGCTTGCACGCCTCGTATTTACTTCTCAAGCTTCGTTATGTGCTGCAGTACACAAGGGTTGTCTTTTTACTCGCCCGTAAAATAATAAAAAAAATCTGTTTGTTTTCTACGACAGCGTCAGCGTCGTTTGTAGGCCGCGGCGTTTCCACTTCCAGACTCGACTTTCTCTTGCCGTACCAGGTGTCGGCCTTTCGCACGCCCTTAATTATTTGTGCGTTGTATACACAAGTGCCGGTTGTATGCAGTGGCTGCGACAACCGGTGTTGTAACCGCTTTAGTGCGCATGCTTGGTAGAATTGTGAGATTTGAAGTTGCGAAACATTCCGAGCCACCACGAGACATATTCACGCGCAGCTGTCCTCTCCTAATTGATAAATAACTTCTGTGGCGGTGTATATGAAAGACCTGACAACCCAGATTACAAGTAACCATTGTTAAAGCAGGGGTCCTCATGTCAGATTTCAAACTACTTCTCTACCTCGTTTATTCCCGCTCAATGCTGAAGTCCACGACCAGGACTTGATTCGCGAAAACTTGACTAAAGAATTGTGGTAGAATCCCATGCTGGAAGCGCAGTTGTCACGAAGCTATGCAGTTCGTGCTTGAATTGTTCCTAAAGAAGACAATTAATAACCAATGTAAATGTCGAGACCGTTTGTACAGACGCAAAGCAAACACAAAAATTATGTTTACAGGACAGTTGAATACAAGATACAGAAAACAAACTAAGCGTTAACACCAATGTTCAAATATCACTATATCGGGTAACGAAAAACTGTCACCGAGTCATGGTACAGACGGTGAGCATACATGAGACTTGGGGAGATGCTGGCAGCGATCTTTACGCTGGTACGGACAATAGGCGTCGCTGTAGCGCGTCGCGCTTGGATGTGGAGGAGGAAACGGCCGGACGCCCTTTCGGGGCTTGCCAACCGGAGCATGGGCCCGGAGCTTGGGCATGGTGATAGAGACGCTGGCTGTGCCCGGGTTGGACATCCCTACGACGTTCGCCAAGCGCAGGCTACGTGAACGAGCTTGATGATGCGCGTGTGCCCAGCCTGCAGCGACATCTGGCCAGGAACTCGGCCGGCCGCTACTCCCCGTCTCTGGACACCGCCTTCTGGGTCCCGCCACGTCTGCCACGCTCGCTGTCTCCCAAGTCGCGCACCTTTCCGCCTGCTTCTTTTTCTTCTCCCTTAGTTGGACACGTGCGTCTCGCGCCGATGCGCTGTCGCCGCTCTTCAAGTATCGCTTTTCTTCCGACTTTTCTTTTTATTTGTTCCAGTGAAAATTTATGTCACGTCATTCAGGGCAGGATACAGTAGCTGAAAGTCTGCGCTGTTTGTGTCGCTTTTAGCGCCCTTGGCTTTCAGTAGCAATGTTAATTTGTTACCGTGCTTTACCACCTAGCGGAAACCCACAGTTTAGTCAAGTGAGACAAAGAGAGCGAGTGATTTATTATAAGATAAAGGCTGAGAGGTCGACCTGA
Organism: Dermacentor variabilis; assembly: GCF_050947875.1. Classification (NCBI taxonomy): domain Eukaryota; kingdom Metazoa; phylum Arthropoda; class Arachnida; order Ixodida; family Ixodidae; genus Dermacentor; species Dermacentor variabilis. The sequence goes on along the minus strand of NC_134571.1, from coordinate 71,080,828 downwards.
ACCATTGTGCCCTAACCAGCTACTCAGAGTTTGGTATTAAGGAGACAAGAAATGGTGAACGTCAGCAAAGGAATGAAATGACGATAATGACGATTAATATGGAGAAGCTAAACTCCATTGAAACAATTGGGACAGTACAACTGGAGTAGAGTCGGCACGACCTCGTCAGCGAGCAGCGCCGCTACAGGATATGGCTGCTACAACAAGAAAGATAATCTAGGGCTGAATTCACAATGGCTTTAGTTCGTAAGAACTTTTTCGTACTGGCCGACGGTCTTCGCTTATCATATGTTCGCTGTCACCATTGGACGGCTTTTGTTCTTTCGAACTTTACTAGCGCGAGGACGTCTTTGTGAATACGGGCTCTGCTATCCACATGAACTTGCGCTAACACCTCGGTTCAGCGTACTAACTCACAAAGAGCTTCGTAACATCCACCTCATATATGAATGTTAGTTTACGTGTACGCAGCGTAAATTCCTAATCTATGGCGGCATTGTGTGAATGCGTTCAAGCCGACAGCCGTTCGTGACGGGCCGCCATGACGTGAGCCGAACGGTGGGTGGAGGCGACCGTAATGGCACGGGTGAAGACAAGGCGGGCGGACCAGAGCCCCTGGCATATACCGATCCCCACAGCCCAACAGAGGCTCAGCGCCCCGCCTGCCAACGTCGCCGTCGTCGCCTCCGGTTTCGCTGTCGTAATACCACGGGGGCCCGAAACACCGCCGTCAGCTGGCGTCCCACTTAGCGCGCGTCGCACTGCCCCGTGCCAGCGGGATCCACTCAATTTCCTCTCGGGGGCGCAACTAATAGCGGCTCTTTCCACCCTTCTCGCCCTTCGCTGCTGCGATGGCGCGCAATTCCCACTTCTCTCATGGCGGCGGCGGCGGCAGCAGCCGCTGCGCCGCAAAACGGCTCGCGTTATACACACCACGAGAAGCGCGGGCCACGCTCAGCCTTCCCTAATGCCACCTCTCGCTGTGCGCTTCCATTTAATGCGCTCACCGCGAATGAGTCACGCGAGAGCCCGCAGAAGCATGGACTTATATACACTCTGCGGCGCGGATGCTCCACCGTCGGCTAACACGATCCGCCCGCAGGCAGCTAGCTCTCTCGGGCCGCGTGCATTTTCCCGTCGGGCAGCCTTTCTTCGCAGAAAAGGCCCGCCGCTGTAATCGACCAGGCCTGCCCCGATAATGGGCTGCGAAGATAGTTGGGGTTGACGGAGTCGGTACACCTAAGAGCATCATCCGGCGCGTTCGCGCCGCCAATCTGCTTGCCGGGGCACCGCCTGCATTAGGCCTCCTCCCCATCTCCTTTCTCCCATCCACTGAGCTCCCTTTCAGCGCATGTTCCTGGCACTCTCCCCTTCTTCCTTATTTCGATCCTAGAGCGAGCGTGAGCGCGTGTGTGGTGTTTCCGAGGCAATCTTCTTCGCCTGCCGCTGATGGCTGAACGACGGGCTCTGCGCTGACGTCGGAAGCGTGACCGTCGTGCGTTGGTGCACTCGTATGGTACTGAAGTAATCATAACAAAAATGAATAAATAAATAAGAAATAAAGAGAAAGGGAACATCAACGACACATCGAACTATTGACTGTCTGTGCTGATGAGCTAACGGCGTTGCTTCCTGGGGTTCAATCCTGAAGGGCACACATACCTTGCGCGAGTGTCGAGACTTCACTCGCTGGCCATTTGCGTTTTGGGTTTCATATGGTTACGCTGTCACTGATACGCGAGCAAACTGGATGCGAGAATTCCCACCAAAGGTGCAAACGGAAAGGAGTGAAAAGATGAGTAGAGCTATGCCATTAGGGCGGACGAATAATTGTTATGGGCTTTCTCTGCGCCTTTGCTGGTTCATATTCTACTACCAGTCGCCATCTCAAAGTGCACTGTCTCACTCGATTTTCGCCCGTATTCTTTGCATCTGTTCAGTAGTCACGGTGTTCCTCCTTCCGCTGTGAGCTAGCAAGACGAGTTCTATATATACCGGCGAAAACTTTTAAGAAAATTCGAGAAAACGGCCAACTACCTCGTTCGCAGATTTTTTTCTCACATTGATGAGCACATGTCAGTCAAGATTAACGCGTGCTTAACTGCCAAATTTCACGCTGTTCACGCAGATTGTAATGTTCAGTACTCGACGCAAGCACGCAACACAGCCAGCTCAGCGCACCCGCCGATTACGGCTTGTGTTCTGTGGGGGACGCGAATACCCGGTTACGAGCGCACCAAGAGTTAAATCAAAGTTGGTGAATTAAAAAAAAAAAAACGACGTTTTACCAAAGCTTTCCCGCAGCGCTATTGGCGATCACCAGTGACCCCCTTACGCCCAATATGGAGAGGGCCGTAAGGACTTCGTAGACACCCGAAGACCCGTCATTTGCCGCAACAGCTCGGCGCATTTCGAGACGCCGCGCGTGCACCCCGCCGAGGAAAAGAAGTTGGGTGTCGTGATCAAATGCACTCGGCGGTCAGGAAGGACAGCGCTCTCCTCGTCACACGATGAGGAGGCAAGCAGGACAAAGCGCGAGAGACGGGAGAACGATAAGCTGCAAAAGAGTAATGGACGTCTCGGAAACGAGCCCACATGCTGGTAACGAGTAGCTCGCGTGCGCGTCATCCCCCCATTTATGCGTTACCGCCCGTCGTGGTCGAGTCGGGGAAGTATGGCAGAAGCGGGCAGCGTCACCGTTCGGCCTTTTCCTTCAGAGCGCCGTATGCGTGCCTGCGGTCGCAATTCGAGATGCCGGCGGCGTCGGCGAAAAGGACCTCGATTGCAGCGGCGGCATCAGCACGGCGTTCGACAGCGGGGGCCACTCGGAGAGAGAGAGAGAGAGAGAGAGAGAGAGAGAGAGAGAGGCGCGACGCTGGACGACGCGCACGCGAAGCAAATGTGTCGTCGCGAATATTCCAGTCAGGCAGGCTAGCGAGGGCAGCGAGCGCGGCTGCGAAGAACGACGAGAGCGAAGGAAAACACGACGCTCGACGCCAGCAGTAAAGAAGCAGCTTCGCACGCCAAGTCCGGCGCTCCCGCCTTACGCCGAATAGTGCAGGGTCGCTGGGCAGACGAGCGAAGGAGAAGGGACGGAGCTAGACGGAGCGGAACTTAAATCCGAACGAGCTCCGCGTCTAATAAAAATAATAAAAAAAGGAAGGAATGCCGAGAAGGACAGGAGGAGGACATTTTGGCCTACGCAGCATTGCGCGCGAGAGACCGTGGCGAGCTTGCGAGCCTCTGCTATATAGAGCTCGATCCTGTGTAGAATACGCCGTGGAGGTGCCGCGTAAACCTTTGTATATATGTGCGCGTGTATTTGTGCGTATACTATGTACGTATCCGGCTTGCTCGATGGACACCGCTGTTTTTGCGTTGTTACGCGATGATGGCGCGCACGGGGCACAGAAAAGGAAAAAAAAGCACTGTGCAGGGGCAGCCTCGCGCCGGCGAGCGGGGGTGTCCAGAATGGAAAGAAAACAAGCGGCGCGTCAGGGGCAGGCCGACAGAGGAACAAAAACATGACGAGAAAAGCCCGCTGGTGAATCTTCGTAGGAGAAAGTAAGAATAACGAAGCCAGAAGAACGTTTTTTGCAAGTGCAACGAAAGCGACAGAAGACGGACGCAGAAAGAAAAAGAAAACAAATAAAAGAAAAACGAGATGCTGCCAAGGGGACATAGAAGACGAAGGGACGATCGCGGTGTCGGAATTGGAATGGACCGCGCGAGTCAAGCTGCTCTCCATGCAGGTAGCGTCCGCGCAGCCATCAAACAATACCGCGGGGACACGCCGCACGGGGTTAGTTCCACAGGAGCCGAAATGCAACGAACGGGCTCGGAACGAGAAGATGTGGGGGCGGGGGGGGGGGAGGGGCAGGTAGTGGGAGGATAGGATGGGGGGGGGGCGACAGAGGACTCCTGTCCTCGGTGAAGGCAGCAACGCAGTGCACGAGAACAAAGAGAATGAACACGCCCGTGGTCTTCCCTGCGCGACGATCGCGAAAATGCGCTGGGTCGTGGAGAGACGAACCAAAGAGGCGTCGCGCTTCGTGAGTGGATTGATGCGTGCGGCGGTGGTAGAAAGGGGGGGGGGGAGGGGGGCTGCGAGGCAGATCCGCGCAGGAAAGAAAAAAGAAAAAGAAAGAATAAATCATGAAATGTTGTTTCGGTGCTATGGGGCGTCATGAATTGGGAGTTCAAGGCAACGGGACGAAAACAACGACAACGCCAGCGGGCCCGACGGCATCCAAGCTACAGCTTCGGAATGAAATCTTCCCCAGGAACGACTAAGATGGAACGCGTTGAAGGGGGAAGGACGGCAGGAGACCGCTGGGGAAGAAGAGGGAGCGATCGCTGCTCGGGGGTTCGGCAGATTGCTTGCTTCACTCCGAGCCCAGATGAAAACGGGCACGTGGACGGCGGGACGGAGTAAATTTTAAAGTGGCTCACGTTCCGGGCTGAAATCGTAAAACAAGGGAAGTGTCGATGCGAGTCGTCTCGGCGAGGCGAGGGTATGGGACGCAATATCGTCGCTTATATGCGCCTCCCATACCGCGGACCCGCTGGCCCTTTCTGTCTCTTTTTGCCTTCTGTGCTGTTTTTTCTACAAGGCTTCCTTCTTGAAATCTCCGGGACGACACTACTTCACTCGTTTCTTGTTTGCTGGCCACGCGGTACACACCGGGTGCCTGTCTCAACTTGATTCTTCCAAGTCGTCGTGACTCCCATTTTAATCTCGCGAGCTTTCGCGGCATTATATGCAATATCTCAGCTTGGCCCGTCCTCAATTCCTTTCTTTTTTTTCTTCCTTTGCCGGTGAACAGATAGAGGGAGACAGGCCTTGTATACGGATCGCGCACGCCGTTCATGTATAGGCGGGCATACTCTGTACAATCTCGACACAACCTTCTTTTTCGCTTTCTCGGGAAATGCACTTGGTCGTTGCCGCCAGCGCACCGAATCTTGAGTCCGATATCGCAAGATTTTATTTCCTACACGACGGGCATAGCATCTCAGTCCCGCATGTCAGCCAAAAAGAGACATAGAAAGAGAGCTTGCCGTGGCCGACGGCACTTCACCAGCGACGAAATGAAGGGAGCTTCGTCGTGTACGTAACATCTCCTTCTCTTTATAAAGGGCTACCTCAGCGCGACGGAGCGGCACGGTCTGCTCCGTTTAAAATTTGATCGCTATCGCTCGCTACCGCGCTCTACACAGCATCGCTTTCGTCCACTCGTCGGTGGAGGTCGTAAATGATGGTTCCCACCGCGTGCAAACAAGTTAACACGCGGCTAGCGGCTCTTATACGAAGCTGCACGGGACTGCTTAAAGTGAGTGAAACAGAAAAAGGGAAGTTGATGAAGAGGCGACGGGCTGTTTCGTGTTCAGTTCTGTGGCGTCGTCGTTCTTTTGAAGAGAGTGACATTATCACCGACATGTACGAAGGTAAGAGCAGAACAGTGGCGGAGCTATGAGAAGGTGTCCTTACGGTGCGTAGCTCTCGCTTTGTCTACAGATTGCAATCGTGGTCTTTCCGGAGGACATAGTCCGGTTTTGCTAGCTGGACAACTGCTGAAGACCGACTTAGAAAGGAAGAAAGAAGAATAGAAAGAATATGAGAGAAAAAGTTGTGCGGTAGTCGTGGATATAAAGAGGCGGCATGTATACAGTTCATTTGTGCCTTCCAACTTTCTTGCCTGTGCAAAGCACGCAGCCTTTCGGCTTTCGATTCGCTGCGCATGTTGGAAAGATGTTTTGATGCAGCTCGGCGATTAGAGTGGCCATGACAGGTCTTCAAAGAGCGTGGCGGTTTTTATTGTCCCGAGTAGTGATGCATTGATCGACGCTCACTGACAAACGAGAATGATTCGGCATGAATAGACCGATATATTTAGAACAACATATAAACTGAAGCATTGGCATTAATTTTCTTCCTTTCGTTCTTCTTTGGCGCCACTTTAACAAACGAGCGATAGTATCCATTACGGGGCAGGCAAACCTAGAAAACCGTAGCAGTGCAGGCAGAGACGCTGGGGCTTGACATATGAGCATGATCTGCACACTAAACAAGCACGACGCAGAAAAGGTATACAACGAGGCCATCGCGATTACGTAGCAGCAAAAGTTCCGCAGGAAAGGCGGGCGCGCAGGGGGCTCTGCTCATTACAGCGTAGTTTCAAGATTGAGTTTGTCCGTCGTTGATTAATGGCTCGGAATTACTTTTGCTGAGGCGCACATACGTAAGAGTGGCAAGCGAAAGGAAAGTAACAGTTATTGAGAACGGTTTGCGAGGCTCGCTGCCACGGAAGCCTTTGACGACGTTCCCGGAATTTCCATCTCGGCATCTCGGAGCGAGAAACAGTAGCGCGGCGCTCGTCGACGGCGAGCCAACCGCAAAAGAAAGCTCGTCGTGGCAGTGCGCGGGGAGTCGCGTCAGGGCGCTGTACAGCCGTACAGCGAGGCAGGAGCATCGCGCGCCTGTTTCCTTCGTAGGCGCTCGACTTTCTTTTTCGCTCTTCTCCGTGAGACAGGGCGGGCACAAATCAGAGCGGACACGGGGGACTCGCATTAGTATGGGCTTCTCGGCACGGCGGCGGGTGAAGATATGGGGGCGGCCTGTGCCAGCGAGCGCTTTTTCCATCTCGTCCGACGGTGCTGCTGAACGGGAATCGATCCAGGACGCGAAGGAAGGAAGGGACGAGACCCCGCTCCATCGTCGTTGTCGTCGTCGTCGCCGCCGTTTCCCCGCCACGCCGTGGCAGCGCCCAGACGGTCAGGACATGACCCGCATCGCAAGAGGCCTCTCGGCAGACGGGCCGAGCGCTTCGCGGGCCATGCGCTCAAATTGCGGGGCTTTGAGCGGGCGAACGAGTGGGGAGGGAATAGGGCTGGTCGCGACGCTGGTGCTGGATACCCGTAGGAGCCGCGCGCGCGCGATGGGCGCCGCAGATTGCCTATGGCCCACCGTCGCGCTTTCCTGCAGCGCCGTTGCGTGGAGGACGCACGGTGAGTCGTATTTCTGCTGAGGCTCGCTAGGGATTCCCGCGAACACGTGTCCACCCCCCCCCCCTCCGCCTCCCCCTACTCTCGGAAACAGAGCGCAATAGGCTCTGGCGAACAGGGGTATAAGGCACGGTGAAGCAGAGCCGAAGTAACAAGCTCGAGAAGTCCTAAAGGCGGGATGAGTAGAACAGAGAGAGAAAAAGTAGAGAGAGAGAGAGAAATAATACATTAGGTTGTACGCGAGCAAGGCGACATCGTGTTTGTGCGGTGCGAGGGACCCTTATCGAACATCCTCGACGGAGATAACGCCGGTATAGACGGGGAGGCTTTTCGATTGCCCCGCTGCCGCCACCACTCTCGTCTGCTGAGAAGGGTGTGCTGCGGCGGCACTTTAGGATCAACCTTTCGAGAGCAGGCACTGAATTACAAGATCGGACCGACGGAGAAGGAGACAGTGGTAGACAACGACGCTTCCTGGATCGCCGATTACCGCGAAAGCTGGCCACCGCCGCCGCCACCACGAATGGCCGTCGCCCGCGAACTTTCCAATAGGGGCGTGCGAGCTATAGGCAGAAAAAGAAAAAAAAAAACATAATGTGATCTCCGGCTTATAAGCGTCTATCTTCGTGGGGAGACAGGGAGCATTTGCCCACGTTGGACGAAAAGCCCATTTCTCCTGTTCCCTGGCTGCTTCTAAGCCATCGGGGCCCCTTTCTTTCTCTCGCTTGCATCTTTGCAACAAGCCGGTGATGTGTACCTCTTCTGTACTCTACTTGCGCCTCTACCTCTTTTTCTCGTTCCATTTCTGGCCGGGGCCTCGAGAGCGAAACGCAAGAATCCCGTGTGATGCCGCGCCGGGCGCACTTGGCAGGCTCGGCTCGTCGGAACGGTGCGGAAATAAAGGCCTCGAAGGACAGGAAATTTGTTCGAACCACATCAGCAGTCCATTCTCGTTGCTGGCATGAACGACGGCGATGGAGGCAACAGAGGCGCTGGCTGCGCCGGCATCAAAAAGAGACGACGACGTCTTCGACTGTACAACGGACGAGAGAGGAGAAAAAAAAAGCGATGAGGGGAAGCTTATATAGTCGCACCCAACCCACTTTTTCGAAAGAGGCATTTAAACGGCGGCCCGATAGGAAATGGCTGTCTCGTCTTTATCGAGCCCGCTGGCTCACGCGCGCACACACACTCACATACACATAGTCGCCGTGTTTAGTGTGCTTGCCGTGCCGCCGCTATAGAGTGTCCTCTTTCGTGCTCCCGCCAGCCAACAGCCGCTCAACTTAGATACGATCACCTGTCGTCCCATTCGGGCGAGAGAACTTTTCTTCCTCTCACCCCTTTACCCGCTGCCGCGGCGTCCACAATGTGTGTCTATATGTGTGTTGCTGAAGAGGCCGGCCGCCTCCTTTCATTTCTCTATTGGAGCATGTAGTCGCTGAGCACAAGAACGAGCGTCGAGGACCAGGAGAAAGAAAAACGAAAAGAGGATAATATATGAGGAGTCGCGTACGTTGCTGGGTCTGAATACTGAACATCCTCCGAGGCCTAACGCTTCTTGCTGCTTTCTCTTCCTTCTTCTATGCCTCTAAGTGGAGGAATCGCCTTTCTAGCTCGGCTTTGTGAAATGTTAAAAAAGAAAGAAAGAAAAAGCAGAAAACGCGTTACTCCCACATTATCCTGGCTTCACATGATCAGGAAAGGTCGCATCTAAAAGGGGAAGATACACTTCATCGGCAGGGGTAATCCATGCCCTTATGGCTCCTGCACACAGCTTCTACAGTCCTCTTGGAATTACCCCTTCACCCTATAGCGCAGCCGATTGTGTAAATTTGGGGACTAACGACATGTCACTTTGCATTCATTCGACACGCTGCACACTGAAGAGGCTTTGTATGCGTAGCAATCTCGCAAGGCGCAGTAAGGCTCATTCGGGTAATATTGATATACCTGGAAAGCCTGCATCGCTGCGCAAAAAACGATCAGGAACTAAGTGCACGATGGAAGGTGTAGCAGAATACGGGCTATTGGTTTGTGTTGTAAAATCATAACTAACACATCAACAGGCCGAAGGAAAAATAATAAGATCAGGCTTTCAGGGATGCTATACTATTCGGGAAGTTGGCATTTAGAAAATAATGCGCTTCACTCCAGACCATCTTGTATTTAACAACTGAAATATGTAGTCCACTGTTTAGTGCTTATTAGCCTGATAGTCTAGCGCACATTAATGTGAGGCAACGAGCTACACCTTGGTTGACTAACAGAGCGCCTAATCACAATAGTAGAGAGCCCGTACTCTACGTCGCCCATATACTACTTTCATTTCGGTGGGTCTTTTACTCTCCAAAGCTCCTACATAATGTACGCTGTAGCAGAGGGCGCTGGCTTAGTTTTAACCGCTTATTGTAATCATAAAGTTTATTCACAATAATTTGTGATAATAGACAGAGAACAAGCAACAGCCTTTCGAAATAGCGATAGTGTTCTAAGCGTCCATAACTTTCTGCGGCTCGTCTTTGATAGCAATGGCGTCTGTTTTCACGTGCTTTAGGCCCTTCCTTGTACTTCCTACAACCTTGAGTCTCCGCTGCCCACTATGTTCAGCTGTTTGCTCCGTGTGCCCCTTCGGTGCATCCCATTTGACGCACCGCTTAGTTGTATACCGGCTGCTCTAAATAACGGATTTCAATGTGTGGACCTCATGCTGTGTTACGCGAGGTTCTGTGATGTACGAGTGGAGTTGGGGGAACACGAATGTAAGAATTGAAAGGGCCTATATCTGATCAAGGCTAATGTGCTTCTCTTGTGTCTACGTTTCTTAATTTTCAGTGACGCTTACCCTTTCCATCATAACTTTCTCACTTATACATCCGCACACATACTTCCATCGTACTGGATGACGCCATTTAAAAAAGAAATTTCAGAAGCGGGTTTCTCCTCACAGGGTATGTTACTGCGGAGAAACCAGATTTCAAGGCGGTGCCACATACGTGCAGACGATTATGTGTAGCTCTGCTTACGAAACGTTCACATTACGAAGCGCATACATACAACATTGTGCTCCTCTTTGTCACTATCGCAGATTCAATGGACATGAAGTCCGGCCCCGGGAGGCGTGTAGTCCAGGCAGGTACCCTGAGCATGACACCAGGCGGCAACGGGCTTGGCGCTCTGGGCATGGCCGGTCTTCTACCGGGCCCCGAGTGCGCGGGCTGCCAAAAGCCCATCCGCGAGCGGTTCCTGCTCAAGGCGCTGGACCAGCTGTGGCACGAGGACTGCCTCAAGTGCGCGTGCTGCGACTGCCGCCTCGGAGAGGTCGGCTCCACCCTCTTCACTAAGGCCAACCTCATACTCTGCAAGAGGGACTACCTCAGGTAAGGGAGAGGCCGCCATGTTTTACTCTGGCATCTAATCGCGGCTGCGCGCTTATCGCGTGCTACGACTGGCGATACACGTAAGAAATGTTTATTTTAAAGGTCGTCTCCCAATGTGCCGCGACTACAATGGAAAGGAAGTTACTTCCTTTCCATTGTAAGGGAAGATGTTCTAAAGTTGTAAACGAAGAAATATTGCAAACATATATCTTGTAAACATTCTGATTATTCTGTACTCGCGTAAAATATCTATTGAGGACTCTAAGGGCACAGGCAACATTATCTGCAGAATGCAAGCTGTATTCAAAGTGTGTTATAGTATGTGCACCTAGTATTAAGACTTAGCAGCGGCGGTAGCTTAAAGGAATACTCACATTATATTTTTAACTCTTCAAGCTTTCTTTCTTTCTCTTTCTTGAAAAAACAAATGAAGAGTCTAAAGTATTGTGTCAGTACTCCTTTATAGGTAATGACCTTTTGTTGAGGTAGAGTGAATGCATAAACGCTCCTATATCGATGTTGGGGTGCAGGTTAAAGAATCTCAGATGACCAAATATGATTCGATGCCCTGAACTATGCTGTCTCTGATAGTATCGGCGTTGGTTTGGGACGTTAAACTTAATAAATACTGCTTTAACACTTAAATGCTGCTTGAGAATATGGCGGGTAATGGCAAAACACGCGAGACGCTTGTAAAATCTGTAAGAAACTGTCATCTCAGAAATGGGATGTGGTTTAAGCAAGAATAATACACAAAGAATTTCGACACGACAAGGAATACAATCTTAATTTGCCAATGTATACGCAGCGTTAATAATGCATCCATATGTATTCGCGTCAGGACAGTGCTTTTGTTGTAACTTGCTCTATATTAGCGCCAGCGTGTCGTTAAAATACCGCATCCTGTCTCTTTACAGGCTCTTCGGCACTACTGGTCTCTGCTCTGCGTGCAACAAAACAATACCGGCGTTTGAAATGGTCATGAGGGCCCGCGGGAACGTATACCATCTGGAGTGCTTCGCTTGTCAACACTGCAATCACAGGTGCGTTTTCACAGTTAGAGATTCGGGTGACAATGCGTAGGCGAAGCAACTTAAACGCTATCGAAGCGACGGGAAAAGAACACAAGCGTAAGAGTGACGTGTTTTAGTGTAGCCTCTTCGCCAGCTCACATGAAAAGGAAATCAGTGGGTCTAGCTCTACTAATGCTACTAATGCTCTACTAATGAGTGTCTTAGCTCTACCTTTACGCCCTACGTTTTCTCTGTGCAGGTTCTGCGTGGGGGACCGCTTCTACCTATTCGACAACAAGATACTCTGCGAGTACGACTACGAGGAGCGGCTGTCGTTCCAGAACGTGCCGTTCCCTGGCCACAATCCAAGCAACCAACAACAACAGCAGCAGCAGCAGCAGCAAAACGCCAATAACGCCTCGACGCCCGGTGCAGGCGGCGGCGGAGGAGGCGGAGGCAATGGTAGCATTGGAAACCACCAGGCGAGCAACCAGGGCAGTAATAGCAACAGTGGACCTGCAACCGGCACAACGACGACGACTACTAACAGCGCAGGTCGCCCGCCCATCGGTACGCCTCCCGGCAGCGCTGGCGGCCCCAATGCTAACAACGGAAACAGCAATAGCCTCCAGCGGCTCAAGCGACACACGCTAGACAGTATGCCCGTACAGGACGACGCGTCCAGCGGCTACGGCAGCCCCGATTCCATGATGAGCGACGGCAAGTGACCCAGGGAGAAAGGCGGCCGCGGTCGGCACCACGCCGGACCCGCCGCCCTCTCCTGCAAGCAAGACCTGAGCTAATGCGCCTTCCCGGGCCTGGACTACATGCTTGGGCCACGCGTGCGCGCACACACTTTATGTCACCATAGCCTTACGCTCGCGCGATGTGCGTTCTTCTTTCTTTTTCTTGGGAAAGGGGGGGGGGGTGCGAACGGACGTTGGGACAACGAAGCGTTGCGCTGGCCATCGGGCTAACCCAAAGAAAACCGTTCTTTCTGACCGGTAAATATACGAAAACCTGTGTGTGACCAGGAGAACCAAGAAAGCAGCGTCATCGCCGAAAGCGGCCAAGAAGGTTTAACTTCGCGGTGTTGAGTATAACCTGGACGAATGCATAGATGACTTCACATGCGACTGGGCTGAAGTGTGTATGTGCGCGCGTGTGTACAATCGACTCGGGGTGACACGGGTCGTGCCTGTGGGACCCATATGACAAATGTGCCATGTGATGCTGCTCCTGTCGTTTTACGTCGCAATCTCGGAGGGGTCTTCCCTGATACTGCGACACGGTGCCGGACCAAACCGTGCCCCGTCATCGGGGCATCATCGTAGCGTTTCCTCAACTTAAGCTTGCCAGGAGAGCGGATGAAGCCAAGCTAAAGACTGGTGGACTCCGGACTGAAAAGAGAATCAGTGCGTTTTCTCCTCCGTGGGATATGAGGTCGGCTGCGGTTCTTCCAACGTGAATGGTAAGTTCCGTTCTGTTTAATTATTTGTTGAGTAGTAGGACAAGTTTTCTTCTAGGTCTGACCTTAGTCGCGCAATATCGCTCATATATTAAGGACACGAGCTCTCATCAAAACAGAAATTTATTGGAAGCACAAGATTAGTCTGCGATGTAGCCTCCATGGAACTGCCATCGAAGAGCGGAAAATTAGAGTGGGGCATGCTCCGTGCCTGTCGGCTGAGGGCAGGTGTCGTTACTGGCCGTGTCAAGAGGTAACGGCTTCACGATATACCCAAGCAGTAAGAAGTATAAATGCTAAAAGAAAATGAACGAAATAAAGTAAAATTTTCAAGAGTCCTTCGAAGAAAAGTGGTTCCTGCGGCCATATTACAAGTACGGCAATGGCTGCTTCCCTTGGCGGTGTTCCGAACTGCGCGAACCGGGTGAAAGAAGGTAAAAAAAGAAAGGGAAGCGTATTTTGATGAACTAGAGCTGCAAAAGGGGCGCGATGAAAGCAAAACGGAGAGAGAGAGAGAGAGAGAGAGAGAGAGAGAAGATGGGGGGAGGCGAGGAGAAAGGTGCTAGTGAGATAGGGTGCACGCGCGTTGCTGCGAAGTTATAAAAGACCAAGAAGAGTGGGCGGGTATAGGGAAATAAAAGGTCCGGCGGGGCGGTGGCGATCGAGAGAAAGAGCTCGTGCGCTCGCGGTCGTGCAAATCCCAAGGCAACCGATCCTTCCATTTGCGCCTGGCGCGCGCGCGCGCTCTGAGAACGTTTCTCGGCGCCCGTCCATTAGCCGGCCGTTCCGTGTGCACTCCTCTACTCTCCCTTATTTACCTAAGTGGCTCGACGCCGCGCACTCGGGAACATCCAGGAGCAATATCAAGAAAGGAAAAAAAATGAACAAGAGAAAGAAAGGAAAGGGAAATCAGCCGGGGATCGAAAGTAAAGCACGCGTTTTCTTTCTCTCCGTCTCTCCATCTCTTGTGTCTCTCGGAGCCACGTCCCATTCGTTTCGCGTGTCATTGCGGGTGGCGCCCCCCAGTTCGGTCGTCGGTGGCAGTGCGTTCCCGCTGCTGCGTCCCGCCACCGTCCGCGCTATATTGCTGGTGCGCGCAAGGAAGAAACGAGATGGGGGAGTGAGCACGCGGCAGGCTCGCCTGCTCTGGAACAAACAACTCGAAGATAGTTTTTAGTGGACTTAAAAGGCTTTTTAGCCTCTCCCCGCGGGCACCTCGCCGGAAGAGCCGCCGTTCCCTCCATTAGGGCTCGCGCGCGAGCGCGCGCTGTGGGCGGCGCCCGGCGCAACAGAGCGCCGCAGCATTAAGTGCTCCGAAAAGGAAAGCATCTCTTTTCGCTGAGGCGCGCCCTCTCTCTCCCTCTCTTCTTGCTTCTGTCGCTGCTTGCTGCTGCTCGATAAAAGCAAGCGCGACGACGTCCCTATGGCTGCCGTTCTTGCGTGTGTGTGTACGCATTCGGGCGTCATGGCCGGCCCTTCTCCCGTTTCCCCCTTTTCTTCCCTCTCGAATGCTCCTTTCATCACGTGGGGAGAGGGAGACAGCGGAAGGGGATACACTTATTCCTCCTCTCCTTTTCTGTCTTCCCTTCCGTCAGGATTCCCCTTTTCCATTCGAAGACCTTCCTCTCTCAGAGTCCGTGTTGGGAACGTACACGCTGTTCGCCTTTAGATTTTCTTTTTCTCCGAGTCCTTTTTGCGCCATTACAAGTTTGCCCGTCGACGACTAATCCTCCCGCGGAACTGTCGCGGCACTTCGGTGGCTGCGACGGTCACTTAAAACCGGGCCGCGGCGTCGGGAACCACTGGAGTGCGGGGGGCGACTGTGGCACAACGTATACCTGCGTTATATAGCACTCGGCAAGGCGTGATGGCACTCTGCGCACCGGGAGCGCGTGAATGAGAGAGATCGGAAATGGATTCCGAAAGCACGCCGAAGAGTGGCGCGCGAAGCTAACAGCCAGATGTGTATGGTCGGTGCATTAGTCCCGTTCGGAAGCTTTCTCGGCCTCTCCTTTCTGTGCGGCTCGGATTCGCATAAGTGAGGAAGCTGTCAGCAGTTTCTGCTGTGGTGGTTTTTGGAGTGCGTGAAAAAAAAAAGAAAATGAGAACCGTCACTCTAAAAAAAGAAAAAGAAGACTGGTCATTCGTTAACGCGTATACATTCTTCGTTGAAGTGAATTTAGTGGTTCTTTTTCAGTAGCGGATAACCGCCGGTTGAGAAGCCACCGCGGCTGCCTGCCTTGTAGAGTGAGGCAAATGTTCGCAATGTTCGACTAGCTCACATCGTGCACGAACTTAGAAACCGAATATTAATTTTCTATTAGGCCTGTGCGCAGTTTGTAGGCCGGCAAAAATGCATTCGTTTTGTGAGGCGACAGTGGGGCGACTCATCAACATAGTCGCTATGACAGTAATATCGGCGTAACGTTACAAGAGGCGCTGTCTTGCCGTTTCGCGTCATATTCTATTATTCGTGGTATTGTTTTTCTGTCAGGAATTACTTGCTTTGGGGGACGTTGAGCCATGGCATGTCGTGGCTACTCGATGTCTGCAGATGCTGTCAAGGGATTATGGCTTTAAGTGAGCTGCCAATCATCAAGGAAAATGAAGAGTTTAACTCTCTGGCTGCCCATATATATATATATATATATATATATATATATATATATATATATATATATATATATATATATATATATATACTGCGCTTGTATCACATCTCGATGCCCTTGATGAATCTTCAAAGGCGAATTCGACTAAACCTCTCGGTACCATTGTCAGTGTGGCAGTGTGGATGATGTTTACCAGACCGTCAATGAGACAGTACAAAACGAGACAAAGAAGGACGTCAACGTTAGTTACGGGTCATGCGAACCAACCTATTCTTGGTCTTCCTGCCTGTTAACGTCAACCATGCTGTCCGTGAATCACGGACGTTAAATTACTGTTACCGCACTAGACTCGACAAGACGACAGAAAAGAGAAGTATATAGATACAAAGACAGAGCGCTATTCTACCATAGGTAACTAGGCCTTTGGCAGGCTTCGTTATAGAATATAAAAAAAAAAACTGAGGTATTCTTGAGCTATATACGTGGCGCATTTCACCGGGTTGCGCAGTGTACCAATACACACAGTAGTCCATTAAAGAAACAGCTTCTGTGTCCTTGTGCGAAGCGAAAGAAGAAAAAAGTTGTGCATGCATGAAAATGGCTCTTGTGAGTTCTAGCTGTCATTTCACATGCAACCACTGTATAACTCTTTATCGTGAGTAAAGGAAAGCCTTTGATTACGGACAGAAGTGCAGAGACTCGATAACGCTGATCGCGCACTCTACCTTTAGCTTTACGATTACATAGTAGACTGCGAAGTTCTCAGTTCTGTTGAACTTATGTGTTGCTATAAAAGAGAGTTTTAGAATTGGGGGCCCAAGCGGCTCGGGGACCCAAGAAAATTGCGCGCCACAAGTGCGCATGCGCAGAACCCAAGCCAGTCTTGGGTTCTTGCGTTCGCGTTAACCCAAGACCCAAAAATCGAAAACTAGCGTGGGCCCCCAAGCCGTCTTGGGCCGCCCTCACGGGTGACAGTGCTGACGTACAGCAGATGGTCGCAGAGCAAACTTTATTTACTTCAACTGATTTTCGCCATTTCACGCGGGTGAACTAACAGTTTTTTCGCAGCGCGACACAAGAAAACACCAACTAAGAGCACTTCGCTTCGACTGGCTTTGCTTGGCTTAGAATCGCACACTTAATTTGTAATACTAACCGGTACTAACACAGTGAATACGTTTCTTGCATTGTTCTCTCTTTTTGCTCAAAAATGCATTCTGTTCGTTTTCACAG
Source organism: Dermacentor variabilis (assembly GCF_050947875.1). Taxonomy (NCBI): domain Eukaryota; kingdom Metazoa; phylum Arthropoda; class Arachnida; order Ixodida; family Ixodidae; genus Dermacentor; species Dermacentor variabilis. Next base: position 71,064,117 of record NC_134571.1, on the reverse strand, counting down.
AAAAGAGGTTCCGTCTTCTTTTTTTTTTTTTTTTTTGCTTTCAAGCACCTTTCTATTTTCCACACTGCGGCGTCCCGAGCGCTCAACCCAACGCTGTCTGCATTCGAGCCAATCCTCAAACTCTGCTGCTCATCTAAACCCAAGAGCAACCGACGCAACGCGGCTTGGGGGCCCAGTGCCTTGCGCCCCCAATTCTAAAACTCTCTAATATATATGATATAACTTGCGTTTTTAGATCACACGAGCGGCGAGTGCACGAGTTCATCTTGCAGTGATCATAACGGAAATGTATAGGGTGCCGTCGTTTTTTTTTTAGATTCAACCCAATTTTAGATATCCCGCGTGGCATGTATCGCAATTTTGCTCATCGAGCTGGGTTCTAGAGGCGGGAATTATTTGCAAAAAAAATGGTAATGTCTAATCGACTAATTATTGAAATATCGCTCATTAACTTTTGAAGTAATCGCTTCAGGCACATGTTGCCACTTATAAATGTACTATGCGCCTGGCATTGGGCGTTGGCTTGTCCAGTAATTACTACGAATAGACAAGACTTGAAAATTACGCAAGCTGGTGGTTGGTTCATGATTACGAGCACCGCGAACAACACGGATAGGGAAAGAATCGCACGGGGCAAGGCCGTCGCGTTCACGCACGCACACACACACACACACACACACACACACACACACACACACACACACACGCACACGCACACAAACACGCACACAAACACAAACACACACGCGCGCGCGCACACTGACCCAAGATGAAATGGTTCGGCCAGAGTCTGTCTTCTTCTATGACGCATTAATAGCGGCTCAATGTGTGCCATATACGCGTATGAGGGCTAATATTTTTCAATAAATGTTCGTTGAAGTTCAGCGCTCGTCCTTTGTGATGTGTTTTCTGTCCTCGCTGTGCGTACTGCCTTTCAATCACCAAACTACAACTACAAATAAACTCATCTGCCTCGGGTTACATCGTATTACAACAGTTTGGTTTCAAACTGCAGTACTAACCCAACACAATCCATCATATTTATGCGGCGTAAACGTAGTAAGCTGCATTCTACATGCACTCAGGCATGCACTCTACATATCCTCAAAGTGTGTGGAAGGCCATTTTACGCCATACCAGCTTGGCCCTTTCCAAAAGGAAAACACAAATAATCTCGTCAAGGTTGTTGCCGCTTTCTGTATGCAGCTTTTAGTCACTGCGCACGCGAAAAGAGGCTACGAAAACCGCGCGCGCATAAGTGGCACTCTCCAATTTAAGCTCTCATCGAACTGGAACCGAGCCACCCGGTTATTTGCATCCGATAAAGCGCAATGCGTGTATTTTGCTACGATGTAACCGACGCATCTCTTTTTCTTTATTAGGACGCTAAGAGAAGAAAGAAAGAAAATCCGCGAGCGCATTAGCACTTGGCGACCTGCGCCATCTGCACTCGTCCCAGGAACTGCACGAACAGGAGCCATTAACGCTAATCTAAAATTCAGCCAGCGCGGAGAGTGGTGTTGCGGCAGCGGCGGGACGTACACAGCCTGTGCAATCGTTCTTCGAAACGAGAAACTGTTCCCCGCAGAGAGACCTCCACCGGAGGCAATGTCTCGGACTGCACGCTCGCGTGGTACGAAATAAGCGGCAGTAACTGCTTCAGCGCCCGTAAAATAGGAAAAATGAAATAAAAGCAGACCAAGAAAGGACACCCCCCCCCCCCCCCTTCCTGCGCCGCGCGTTACGTTGAGATATTCAACGGGGTATACATACACTGACGTTCGTGCCTGAGACGTATTTCGCGATTGCTCGGTCCCCATGCGCAGAAGGGTCTTCGCGGTATAGTCGTATAAGTCGAAAGAGGTCTGGAAGGCGGGGAGGGGAATGAATTGAGCGAGCGCTCCTTAACGAAGCGAAACGCGTGCCGACTACCAATGCAGCTCGCTTCCACATAAGCGGACATCTGACGTGATTGGGGGAAACTGAAAGCCAGCCCGACGCTATCGGCCATTGCAGATGAAGCACCCTCCCGGCGGTTCTCTCACGCAGTCGCCCGGAATCGCCTTTCGACCATCCTTGCGCGGCCTCCTCTCCTATTGTTGTGCCTTTCGCGTGTCCCCCCGCTACCAGCGTGTCGCCGTCAGCCCCCGTCGGTGGCTGCGCGAAGGTCTCCGAGCTGCAATCAGTACTGGCCATCGCGGAGGCAGCGACGTCCGTTGCCGCGGTTGCAGTGTGACAGCGTTGCTCCTCGTAGACGCGGCATGTATCCCGCTGCGGCGTGTATCCCACTGAGGGTGCGCGGGGTCTTGCGATGTGTGTCGGCGAGCGGGGACGGAATGAACGTAAAGATAAAAAAAAAAAAAAAAAGAAAAGGAGGGACCTCCTCCGTCCGGTGTTCTTCTGAATGCGGCCGATTGGAATCATAAGCGTCTGCTTTCAGTCTCGCCGTTGCTGCGTTCGATTGGCTAAGCTTTCACGACCAAAACGACGACCGGTATTGCGAACAGCAAGACAGAGGCTCGCGTGTGCACACACACACACACACACACACACACACACACACACACACACACACACACACACACACACACACACACACACACACGCACACGCACACACACACACACACACACACACACACACACACACACACACACACACAACCTCTTCCGCTAGAACTGCCGGTAAACCGATCACGATATTTGATATACTATTACTGAAGGCTTGCCAGCTATAGTGGCAAACGACGCTTAAGAACGAAAAGTCCGCCCCAGAACTTGTGGTTTCGCTTGACTCCCTAGTTAGATAGATAGAGAGAAATTATTACATTGAAGGCAGATAGGTCCGCCTGAGCAAGCAATCCCTGGGCTGCTGCTGTGCGCCGAGGAATAAGGACAAAAAAGAAGGATGGTAGATGATCTAGAAACAAAGAAAGGATGCTTATGTACAATTATCACGCAACAGTTGTTTACTTAAGGCCTTTTGTTCAGTCCAGTGTTCGGTAAATGGTCCTGAGCAGCCCGCTTAGCTGTTCTTGCTGCTGTGCGGTCAAACCATGAGCGCCTGTTGCGCTTTGTAGCTGGAGAGGACACCGCGAGTTTGATTCTTTGGCATGGCTGCCGGCCAGTTTTCAATGGCCTGGGTATGCAACAAAGCCCGTGTAATGAGATTTGACTACATGATTAAAAAACCTAAGGGGTCGTATTTTGTAAGGAATTTCTTTTTTCACCCTGTTGTGTTCATTTCAGGTCACCCGCCTCGCCGTGTGGCTAATACCAGTGATAGCGCAGTCGCGTTCATTGCGTTATCCAGAGACGATGGACAAGACCGATAGAAAATCATAACAACTGTAACAATTATGAGCCAAGATGGTCGAGATTAATTCGAAGATCTTTACTGCAACGTCGATCATACCCATAAATTTCGGGTTATTAATCCCCACAACATATGTTATTATTATTATTATTATTATTATTATTATTATTATTATTATTATTATTATTATTATTATTATTATTATTATTATTATTATTTGCAAGCTTGTACTGTATTGTTTTTTGTATCCAGATCATTGATTTACAAGAGTGTATGATTTATATATTATTGATATATAGATTTCAGGACAGAACTCTTGCTATGGCCTCAAATCTCGAAGCATTAGTTCGTCAAGACACTCTAAAATTCTACATCAGCGCTACCATGCTGTTAGAAAAAAAATAGTTGCGCTTGCTATTAGCAGCGGCATGCGCTAATATTGATAAGAATAACATGTACGCAGACTTCTATTCGCGATGAACTGTTGTATCTTGTTCAATACAGCTTCTGGTCGCCAATTGTGTACACCATCGTAAGCGGCTTCAAAGGAGTAGGGTTCCGCATTGTTATTAGACACACATAACGGACAAAACTGACAGAGCAGAGTGTTAATACACTTCTGGTACCGAAGTACTGTTAAAATTGTGTCCACACTCCACAGTAAACCGTGATTATGATGGCATGAGCGACATCAGATGGGTGTCTTGATTTAATAAATATCAAAAAAATAATATTAAAAAAGAACACTTGACGCACCCGAAACGGTCGAGAAGAAACGAATTAGAATCAAGTACAAGACATCAGTGGCATAGCCAGGGGTGGTGCACCGGTGCACGTGCCCTGCATAACATCTCGACTTCATAAATTCTTCGACGGCCGATTCCAAGAATTTTATTCTCATAGGATTACTTCCTTTTTTTTTGTGTGTGGTTTTACGTGACAAAACCACCATATGAGTATGAGGCACGCCGTATATAGTGGGGGACTCCGGATTAATTTCAACCACCTAGGCTTCCTTAACGTGCCCCCAATGCGCATGACACGGGCATTTTTGCTCTTCGCCCCCGCCGCCCCCTATCCCTTCCAGTTGCGGCCGCCGCGACAGGCATTCGATCCCGCGACCTCGTGCCTGGCAGCGCAACGCCGTAGCCGCTAAGCCACCACGGCTGGTCTGCATGCCATCAATGCTGCGCTCTATAAGTTCCTAAGCAGCGAGGTTGTGACGCTGGACGCGCATGTACTCTTGCGCCACTGCCAGCATCGCTGGGCAATCGTAAGCGAAAGGAAGCGACGGCACTCAACAAGGCAGCCGCGTTTCCTCCGACATCAAGCAGCAAGGAAACGAAGCCGGGGATGAGGACAGCAACGACGCCGTGCGAGCACTTCTTTCCCTGCAGTCCGGCTGAGAAGAGCGCGCTCATCGGTCAGGCCACGGGATCCGAAAGGAGCTCGGAGACGCGAGAGAAAAGCTGCAGAGCCACGGCGGCGCCAAAGAGCAGTAGGCGCAATGGGCGTGCTTCATGCCGGCGGCGGGTCCCAGGAAATGCCGGCAGCAGCCGCTGAAAGCTTTGTTTCCTGCGGCCGAAGCAGCGGCGGAGGCATCGCGCCGCGCGGGGAGGAAGTTGTCCTCGCTCGCGCCCTTAGCGGGACACCGCTGCACACGAGCGCGCGCACCCATTAACTTGAAAGGTATAGCGTCGGCCGCCACCGCCGCCGCCTGTATATCTCTTTATACATTAGGAGAACGCGAAGAGGGGTGGCGGAGAGCGAGGGCCGAGTGTAGTAGTACGCGTCGCCTTCTTGCCCGCCTTGTTCTGGTCCATTTTCATTTTTTTTTAAGTTGCCTCGCGTGTGGCAGCAGGCAGGCAGCGCGGACCGGAAAGGCTTCTAATGGAATCCATTATGGGAGCTCAAACAAGAGCGTCTATATGCTGCTGCCAGGCGTCTCTCTTTCTCTCTCTCTCCCTCACACTCACAACGCGTCTTCCCCCCATTTTTTTCCCATCCCTCTCTCTTTCTTTTTTATTTCGTTCCGTACTTCGCAAGCAGTGCATTACGGGAGGCCACGGCAAAAGACACAGGCAGGCACGGCCGGGCACCGGCAAGCCGCCGGCCCACCACGATGCTACATACTTCTGTATGACTCGCATACAGCTCCGCCGCGATGGCAAAAGCGACGGGCATCTCCGCACGCTGCCGTCGCCAGTGCCGCCGCATCCTGAGCAAAAGAAGCAGCGCACCTTGTCGCTCCGGAGTCTCTCTCATTCTTCTACTATTTTCTTTGCTTTACTTAGCTCTCGCCTGGCCCTTCGCGATGTGAGGGCCTCTGCGAGGGCTTATCGGCGACAGCACTTCACCGGGCGGCCGCCGTCATCAGTATGCGAGTCGCGTCGCTTCCTGTGTTGTGTGTATACCTTGTCGAGGGTTGCCGGAGATGCTTGCACTCTGATAGCCTAATTGCGGTACCTCCGTCCCGTTCGCCTGCCTGCTGTTGCTCACTCGCGCGCTAACGAGTGCTTGCAGTGCGCTCAGCTTATGGATGGATGGAGCGAGCGAGGAGAGATGCTTCTTAAAGCACCCCGTGACAGCGATGGAGCGACGAGGATATTCCTGATGACGGTGCTCGATGGCCTCCGGTGTAACCCTTGCGTCCGCCTTGAACAGGATAATGTGCGCGCAGAGGCGGTGTTCAAACTTCTGACGGCAATGCTAAAGCCATGCCGGAACGTTGAAGTGAAATTAAGGAGCTTTCTGTACGCCCCACAGAAGCCTCTCAAAGCCGGGCATTGACCATTGCCCGTATCAAGATCTGTGTGTCCGGGTCTTTCCAATTTTGCCGATTAGGAGTCACTTTTAAGCTTCTTGCTTGAACTTTTGGCATTTCTCTTCGCTATTTTGTGCTTCGTAGACCAGTGCACCGGCACTCTTTGATCCTGACCATTCAGGAGCGCGCGGTTCGGAAACCGCATTTACGATTATAAACCTCTTGCCTCCCCCTCACGTTTTTTGAAAACACACTGTATGAGTTCATCTTACTAAAGTTCCGTAATTAAACAGCTCCTAGGATATCGTCAGCTGACTGTGAGGCCGAAGAGCAGATAAAGAGGTTTTGTCTTTATTCAAAAGCGAGACATGACTGGCATGCTGCTCCAGATGTTGGGTTAAAAATACAATACGTAGACGCAGTGATGACACAAGCGCACAAATGGCACATGCGTCCACAGACACGCACACAGATTCAAGCTGCTTATAAAGCCTCATTAAGTCCTGTAGTCCACAAATATACAAGGACCATCCACTGCTCATTTTGCTTACACTGCGCTTTAATACCGAGCTCTCTGTTGACGTAGCTGTTACGTGTATGGGTGATTTCACGTGCTGACTCGTTCGCTTAGTGCCTGCCTGCGGCGAGCAATGCGGTCCCGGCTTTGTTGGATACAATGTAATATGCAGCTTTGACAAACTCAGTCATAACTCTTTATTTGAATGGAGATGCAGATCAAGAACATCAAGTCCATTGCGCAGCGATTGTGAGGCCCATCTTACCTTTCAAGACTTCTGCAGCAGCTGGGGCTTTTGCATATTTCTTGTCGTATCATCTCAAATAGGGAAGACATTCGTATTGGCTAGATTTTAATGTTGTTCGGCTGTACGGGCAAGCTTACGAGTGTTGTCACCCATGACGGAAGGTACATCTGTGACGAATGCCCCGCGGTGCGAACGCGAGTAGTTACTTGATAGTTATTTCTCGACATCGATGATCATTAGCGAAAGCTGCTTCTTTTCAGGATCAAGCTGATAGCGCCTGCGAGCGCGTGGTGCTAATTCTCACTACCAACGACATCTATTATTGCGTTTGTCACGTCAGCACACTTCCACATAACTCTATATTCTGGGCCGCATATGACCGCATATATTTACTTCTGTCTAAAAGTCTGGCATATATACGGGTCTTCGGAGTGCTTGCTTCATCAGCATTACTCGACAAATCTGCAAGACAAGAAGTGTCCGTCGCATGATAGAAAAACTGGTACTTCTGTGTTTTTTCAATAGATGCTACTCACAATAGACTGCTTCTTCTTCGCGTTTCTTCGAACTATCGAAGCCATCGCTCGCAATATTTCGACTGATTATGTTCGCGATTACAGACATTTCTTCGGACTGCAGTTTTAACGTGTGTCGCAGAAAATTCGGTGTTGGCGTCGGACGTCGTTTCGGAAAAATATATATATATATATATATTTTCGAACCACCCATACCCAGGCCCTCCAAGTGGCGCAAGGAAATTACTGAAGTAATTGCATTTCTCAAGCTAAAATACGTAGAAAAATCCCAAAGTAAGACTTACACACAACCTACAGACATGATAGCTCTCGGATAGTAATTTGAATATACGAGAAAGCATAATTCTATGACGCGAAAACTAAAACAAACCCCTTTTCCAGCATTTATACAATACATACGCCACCGAGAGCGTCTACCATTTGCGCGGGCCGGCGCGTGGATATCTCGGAGTCCACGTAGCGGCATGCCCGCTTCCTTGAAACAGTTCCAGATGGCACTCGCCTCCACGGCATCACGGCCCACGCAAGAGGCCGCGTTTCTACCAGAAAGCCCGCCTTCGTGCTTAGCGTTCGTCGCGAGTGTTTATCGGTAAACATTACGGTTACATACGCTGCAGTTGCCGGGAAGCGTGAGAAGCAGTCATGGATCTTTGAATGCTATCGCGTTCCACTCTTAAAGGCGAAGCTTAAGCGTCCTCCAAATTTTTATACCACCTTCGGAAACGAGTCGCATAATATATCATCCAGCAGCCAGGCCTAGACGACGCAGCATCCTGTCGCAGGCATCCAATACACCAAGCAGGCAATTACTTGAGCGGATCACACGCAGTTTCGGCGCGTGAGCAGTAAACAGGCAAGCCCCCATTTTCGTCTGGGGGTTTGCCTCTGCAAGAAGCCGTTCCCTATACAGCCTCTCGCTAAAGTTTCCGGCGCATCCCTCACTGACGCTCGCTACTGCCTCCGGAATGACCGAGTGAGTCAGCGAACCGCTCTCTCAGGAAGCCGGCGATTCCCGAAAGAGACGCGCAGCGGTGGGCAATAATACCTTTGGCGCAAAAGCGGTCGCGGGAAGAACGGGTTCGTTAGCTGCGCACCGAGCGCCTCATGCCTCGCACTGCGGGTACGTAGCACAGGCAGGAAGGCCGGTAAGGTGAGGCCGATCGTCCTCGGCGCTAACAGCTTGGGGGGCCGCAATAAATTACGGTCACCGCCGCCACTCGACGCCAGCGCGCGCAGGCGAGCAAACGCAGGAGCCGCCGCAATGCCTCTGGCACTTATCCGCGGCTACCGCCCGCCCAGGAAGCCCACACCCCCGCGCTGCAAGCGGCGTGCCCCCTTTTCTTTCTCACCCTCTCCAAATCCCCGGTCTGAGAGAGCAATACCAATCTCTCCGCGAGAGCTGTAATCCTGGTCGCGAGAGCTCATATATCCGCCGGAGCGGCCAAATTAATATGTATCGCGCCCATAAATCGTCGCTTGTCGTTGGAACGAGGCCCGGCGCCAGCGTTGAGTTGCCGCTTCCCGCGATTCTGCGGCCGCTATGGGCAGCAACAACACTTCTCGCACCCTCGCGCACCCTCCCGCACCCTCCCGCACCGACTCTCCATCCCCTACACCCGCGCCCAAGTCCTCTGCCGTTCCATTTCGCGTCCATTTCGGCGAACACGCTGCAAGTGAAAGTGACGCATGGACTTCGTTAAGGCCCGAGACTGGTAGCCCACGGCGTACTCGACCGCGGGGAAAAGCCTCACGCACAGAAAGTACAGATGATTCCCTGGACGAGCGAGCACATTCGTAATGCAGTGGCACTTGTTCGTATACCGAGGGCGACGCAGTTATGGCAGTATATTGCGGGCGTGTTCTACGTCAAGCGGGCTCCTACGCGCGCCATCAAGACGCCAAACGCGCCCAATTCGTCCACAGGAGGGCTTTCCGCCGCGTCGGCGAGCGAAGGCAGAACCGCTGGCATCGCTTCCTGCACGGGCTCCACCGTCCGTTCCCAATGTTGATTTTTCGAGGACGGTCCGCGCGTAGTTGTAATAGCGCCGGGAACGGCGGCATCAGCGCTGAGAGCACAGACCACGGTTAGGGGCAGCGTGTGAAGCGGAGCAAAGGAGAAGGGGGGAGGCGAGGACGTGGGGGCGGGTGCGCAAGCTGTTTAATTAGCGCCGCGCGCGACGAGAGAAGAATGGCCGCTCTCGGGGAAAACGGCGGGCGCGCTCTGCTGACGGTGTTGCCGCGCCAGGAATCCAATCAGCGGGTGCGGGCGCGTCTTTGGTCGGTCGCTCAGACGTGAAATAGAAGGACGCACTGGAATGCCTCTCGCGCCGTCCCTTCGGCGCCGCGGGGGCCTGCTCCGCTTAATCCGCATGATTCCGTTCGGCGCCGCCGTCGCGGGAGCTGCCGCCCTGCCTTCCTCCTTCCCGAAGCCCCGTGCGCGTACACGGCAGCGCGAGCGCGCGCGCGCGGACGCGTCCGATCGGACCGTGAACGCCCGCCCGCTTTCACGACGATCTCTTTCACTCGCCTTCCGCGGGCCGGAAAACAGCGCCGTGCCGCTCCAGGCGCGCCTAGGCAGGCAGCTCGTTTTCGGTGCCAAACACCGCGACGCACCAAGTTTGCCTCTTTTCCTTGCAGTCCTGCAGCCCTCCCATCACACCACCATCACATTCATTCCCGTTCGCCAACTCATCTTTCTCTCTTCCTTCTTCTCTATCTAGTAGTCTGTTTGTAGATTTCACTCTCGCGAGATCTCGAGCGCTAACAAAGAGAGCAATTATCGGCCTCTTCTGTGTTCACGCGCCGTCCGGTAATGAGGTAGGCTGGAAACTGTTAGCGCTGCCGAGTGTGATGACGAAACGGCGGAGAGGAGGAGCGCGTCGCTCTATTTTTTTTTTCCTCCGTCACATTTCTTTTTCCCCGCTTCGGCTTTTCTTCTACCAGCGTGGTCATCTGCGATGTGTCCCCTTGGTTCGCCCCCTTCTGGGCTTGATATTTCTTTCACTCGCGGAAATTGGGGAAATTGCGAGAAATGATCTTGGCGTTGAATCAATGTGGCAGAGAAGGGAAAATTTAGCTCATTTACAACAAGTAATTTCCTCGCTCCAGGGTGTTGCGTGTAACTATTCCTCAAGTCACCAAATTCTATCAATACCGTCCGATTTCTTTTCGGTGCATCCTCTATCAACACTGTACTCCATCAGAAAAGTGATACACCCTTACGTGAATCGCGACGCACATCGAAAGAAGAACAGATTACGTCACTATATTCATTTTAATGATTTAAATCCCAGATTTAGACAGATTCGGGATAACGCCATAAACATGCCCCTCATTCACAACAGCCGTCGACCATTCAACGCCTCTCCGGGTGTAACGGCGTCATATACATTCAACAACACTGGCGCACCAGAAGCTGTGCTAATGAGGTTGCTTTCGCTAAACGAAAGAAAAAAAAATGGCCAGGGAAAAGCACGAAGCTGAATTTGAGAAAGGTGTTTAGCTCTAGAGAAGAGGGATGAAGTGTTGAGAAAATACGCAGGTTGAAAAGGGGAAAAGAGGGAAGGGCTGAGCTCGCGCGTGTGTTTCTGAACCAAGTGAACGAGAGTATATAGGGTATAGGGGATACCCACGAAAAACAAAACAACAAACAAATGGCTACGCAACGCGCCACAGACGCTGAGAGAAGGGTGGGGGGGGGAGAGCCAGAGAAGGGAGAAGGAAAGAGGGACTGTACGGGAGACTTCGCAAGGCCGCAGGAAATGGCGGACGGTAAGAGAGAGAAGGAGGGGGGAGGGGAGGTGTGCGCAGGGAAGGCAGCGAGTCCAATCTGCGATGCAATTCCCCGGTCCGTCCAAAAAAGTTCCCAGTCCAATTTGCTCGCGCCCCGACGAGCTCGTTTTCTTCCCCTTCCTCGGCAGCGGCGGCGCTGCGTTGCGCTCCCACTTTCTTTTGTTGTGCTTCCTTTTCCCGCGACTGAACTTTAATTAGCGGCGTTTGATTGGCGTTCCGCGGTCTCGGCAGCCAATCCAATCAAGCGGCGGCCGCCTGCGCTCCCTCTCTCGCCCGTTCCACCGTCCGCCGTGGGGCTCGCTCGCACGTGAAATAAGATAGAGGCCCAGTTAATCTGCGGTCGCTCCAGGCGAGGCCCTGGTCACTCGGCGACTGATTGCCACTTGCCGCGCCTCCATTGGACGCCGGCCAGCTAGCCCAGCTATACGGCTTGCGCTATGCCGCGCAGGCTCCGAGGCGAAGCTCTCTGACGCTTTTGCTACTGCTCGCCTCCCTATATACGCTGCCAGGTTTGCGTGATTACTTGCCGCGATGCTGCAGCTGTCGGGACCAGAACGCGCGGGGATCTCTTTCTCTCTGTGCCTTCTTGTGTTCTAGCCATTCTCTCACCGGAACCGTCCATGATTGCGAGGACTCGGTTGCGGCAAAACTAACCTGTCCGATTGATGGAGGTGGGGGCAAAACTGCTCTAATGACCCTCTTACGGCAACAACGCTGCTGGCAATGCGCAGTACCACATGGAATGCGCTGTAGTGTAGTGGGCGCAGCGCGTCCTGTGGGAACGTGACGTTTAGAAAGCGTCCCGCCGATGTCTCTTCGTCCTTTCCTTTGGCTCGACTATATGAGTGCTTTTGCTTTCCGCCGTTACGGATGGCGAAGTGTCGGGGAAAACCTTCAATTATGAAACGCGAAATGAGTTTTCGATCGTCAGTTGGGTACGAGCGCGTTTCTCGCAGCGATGGGAAATGGCGTGAAAGCACGTGCGCCTCGACCCGGTTCCCCAACTCAATTATACGTCCTGTTATTGGCTTCACGCGCGGCGAGAACGATTGGCGAAAATGGCCTGCGTCCGATCTAATTTGAAGCTGTCACTCAGAGTCGCTCCCTTCAGGTTTATTATCAACAAATTTCACCTCGGGCGAAAAAAAAAAAAAAAGAGAAGTGAAGGCCTTACAGTGACATAGTGCTATCAGATATTCCAGATGTCCAACGTTTTTAAGGTATTTCTTTGAAGAGATGTGTTTCGATTTGCAACCGAGTTTCCTTTCATCAACAATGCGAAGAGATCGAGTTCAAAGAGAACCTTTGCAGAAAGGAATGAGCTTCAATAGGATGGAAAGTTCGGCTTGATGGGGGTTCATGGCTATAGGTATACAGCGGGAGGAAGACAATGTGAACAGAATTAGACTCTGTGTGCGTCCACACTATCCGTCTTGTCTTCCTCACGTTGTAGCCTGTACCTGTAGTCTTGACAGCTAAGGCCCGAATGATGAAGCAACACGTTTTCGAGAATTTTACCAAATTGTACTTTTATGACAAGGCATTGCTGGCTCCACTCGTGAAAATATCTCCCCCTTGACACCTGAACGCGCAAACGTCTATCCCGTTCGCGCACATATAAAGAAATTGACAATAACGAACGCCATAAGAAAGTGTGTTCCTGTTTTCCTACCCTAGTCCAAGTCAGCGCTATCCTGGTGCTGGAAGATCGCGTACATCGCCTTGCCCAACAACACCTCCTCTTATAGTCAATATCCTGCGCACAAGTTTAATGACTCGACGTTCCGAGCAGGAAATAGTTTCCCTGAACGGCCTCTAGCTCTATCACCGTAGAAAAGGTTCCGACTGGTCGCACCATTTCCTATAGCAGGGGCGCGCCTTTGCTACCGCATCTTTTCTTGCAAACGCAAAAGCACCACCAGTTTGCAGGGGGTCATAAATATTGTTTAGTGAGTGAGGCATATTTGTATAAAGAACGCATAATAAGCTGACGGTGGGTGCGGCAGAAAATGTGCTCGACGGAGCGCAGGACAACACTGACTTTGGCGTGCATAGACACCTGAAAGGGCCAGCGTCGAGTTATTCGTAATTGCCCGAGCTATATATATACTTGCCCGTTCATCTTGCTATAGGACCCCCAGTGGCGCCATTATTTAATTCGGACGGTGAGGGAGCCGAATTCACAAGAGTTTTGTCCGTAAATGCTGTTTGCAATTGACTGGCCAGCTTCGGTAATCTTATGTCCAGCGTCATTACGATTGGCTGGAATTTGCTTTATACGAACTATCCTAGCGCAAGACCACTTTGTGAGAGCGAGCCCAGTTTTTTCAACAGGCCATGCTGCACGAAGCTGGGCCGATATAACACTGACATTCGTAAGTTAGAGCAATACGTAAACACAGACATCAGACAGTCGGGATAGGGGGTATATCATTAGCGAACTTCGGCCGGCCAATGTCAAAAAGTCCCTGCGAAAGAAAAGCACTGCGAATTGAGCACGCGTCATGTAGACCGAGGATAACATTTCCTTTGGTGCTCATGTATACTGGCCTGCTGTTCTATTATCGGAAGAATATCACGTTATCCTGAACATGCATGACAATCGTGAGTAGTGAAACACACTCGTACCTTCTTCTTTTGTTCACATTCCGCTATTCCTGGCTCACGCCAACACTGAAGATCGCGTCAGTGCGTACAGTGATCAGCCACTCAAACGCGATAGCCGTTGCTTTTTGCACCGCCGGTGGGCGCTGGGGACACCGGACTGATGCATGTATGGTATAGCTTTAAAACAAGGGCCTTTCGGGCGTCTTTTGACTGCATTTGTCTACCCGAGCAATTACCCCGTACTAAAGGAAGCACCAGCTGCTATGCAGTCACATTATCGCGTTTGAATCGCTCAGCACTGTACATTTCAGCGTTCGTCACACTCGCCACTTGATTATTGCGCTACCTTATATGAAAAGAATATTGACGTGCAGCCATCGGCCAACTAAGTAGACACGGGATGAAGGGATACGTTCAATAGGCCACTTCTTCAAGAGAGAGATAGAGAGAGAGAGAGATAGAGAAAGGCAAAGGAAAGACAGGGAGGTTAACCAGAGATTATCTCCGGTTGGCTACCCTGTACTGGGGGAGGGGAAAGGGGATGAGATAGGTGAGATAGAGAAGGATAAAAAAAGAAAAAAAATCCTAATCACACTACGCTCTTGAATATACATACCCTTGTGCCTTCGTCAGTGCTGGTGTCAAAAATTATGGACTAGATGTCATCACCTGGTCATCCCTGTCATCATGTGATGTACAGGATTTCGTGTTAGGCTGACCGCGTAAAGCGAAATTTTTTTGGAGGATAGCAAGCACGTGAGCTTTCTGGCATTACCTAGATTTTCGGAGAGTGAACGTGCCTACGTGCGCGCTCATAGTCGGGTGCACGCTGAACGAAAGCAAAATGGCACTGTCCAGGGCTCGAGCATTGGTACACCACGGTGGATACCAGCATTGTACCGCGATGCGAGTGTCGCAGCGGATTTGGCGCCGTTAGTTGCGTCATGACCTTGTAAAATCTCCGTCGCGGAGCATTACTCCACACGGGGTCATCAGCGGAGTGGCATCCAAGCAGCACGTCGCCACGGTCAGCCCTTTAGACACATAATTCCGATGACTTTTCTTGAGGCTCCGGAGTGATTCGGCTGTCCGCCTTATTTGACGAGAGAGACGAGAGCGGCAATCTCTCGTCGCCTTATTTGGCGACGAGAGATTGCCGCTCGTACCTGTTCTACTCTTGGCAACCATGCAATCTTCCTGCAGAAGTTTGCCACTCCTGTTGTATTAGCCTATTCCATTAAGTTGCTTAGTCCGTTGCCTTCGTCTCAAGCGACGCGAAACACTCCGAGTCTCAATCGTGAAGCAGAATTGACATCACCGCACCTGACACATTTCCATCCTGGAAAGCACTCAAGCAGCGAGCACGTTGCGAGGTCCGAAGCTGTATATCGGCGATCGCCACTCGGAGAGGTCGCAGTACTTGAGGCGCGGACGCAGCGCTGTTCTAGCTTGCTTGGCGTCCTCGCCACTCCATTTACCTGTTTCATCGCGTGTTCCTCGTCCGAGTCGCCCGGGACCATTAATGGCTTCCCCATTACGTGACGCTCGGTCAAGCCGCTTATCGGCAAGAAACCACTATCGGGCACCCCGTCGCTGAAAGCATCGATCGGCATCATCCTCCCTCGCACAGGTCCGCAGGAGTGCGGGTGTCACACGTGCGTGGGCTCCGTTCCCAAGAGATTGGGTGCGGATAGCTCGTTGCGACGGCCTCTGGACCGCGTGCGAAAAGTGCACGCATGGGCCGGATCTTAGGCCGTACGAATGCGGCAATAGAAAATGCTGTACTTCGATTAGACGTCATTACATGCATGGCGTAGGGGGCAGCAACTGTTTTGTGTACTGAAGTGAGCGAGAACCGGCGTTACACACACAGGTCCTTACTTCTGCAGTCGCCATGTTGTAGCCTTACGAGTTGCTGGTATCGCAAGCTCTCACATGCAAAGTATGAAACTGGCACTATGGCGCTGCAAAATTTTGATCACAGCGCGCTAAACTGTCGATGTAAACTTGTAGTGCATATGTACCTACCTAGAGCTTCCAGAATTGTAGTGCGTACCTACCACGGAGGTGGCATTTAAGTACTCTTCCCCCTTCCCCAGTGTAGGGTAGCCTACCGGGCTCAGCCTGGTACGTTAACCTCCGTACCTTTCGCTTAGGACTTTCTCTCTCTCTATTACTACAATGTTGTACCAAGGTATGTCTCTACTGCAGTCGCGGAAGTATTACTCGTGTTCCTGCTTGATCCCTACTAAACGAACCATTTAAAACCAATCGTAATTGCTTATGATATACAGGTGTGAAAAATAACCATTGTTTCCACGTATGGTGAAGACGTATGAGACTATTAGTGACTCAGCTAACTTAATGCATGGTTCTTCAAAGAGCGTCAATGTGTCACGATTATTTGGTATTCGAAAAGTCAAGATCGAGCCTCCCACAATTACCTGCCAGGAATAATTTGCTCAGTTTTCAGGTATGTGTTCCAGTCTGTATATGGGAAGCGTTTTTAGGGAGCAGTACCTAATATTTCCTTTTTTTCGTACTAGGGCGCCATAACGTAAAGCTATTCCAAAATTTTTCTATTTCAATTCTGGAATCAGCCCTCCACGATTCGTCAAAACATGTTCGGGCCACCAGCCGCTGCACCTTTCGGCCACGCGACGTCACGAAATGTCCCGTCTGATATGATATGTGCACACTATTATGCGTGATTGGATCAAACGAAAGAAAAATAATAATTTCTCATTTGACGCCTTTTTCGCTAATGGAGGAAAAGGCTTCGTTTGACCAATAGCTATTGATCAAACTTTTTCGCGCTGCCTGTCTTTGCCTATCTGTCATGCGACGTCACAAAACTGCGAAAACTCACCGCGTCAAAGTGATGTGTAGCGCTAAATACGCACTAATATGCCGAACAAAACTGAAACTCTTTCTGAATAGCCGGAGGCTGCCCCGTTCCGAAAAGAAAAGAAGATGGCGGCCTGCCGATCGCCGTGGTACTGACTACTCGGAGCTACCGGGAGCATGGATGTATATGCGTGTAATTAAAGCTTTTGCGTGGCAGGACAACGTTATCGAGAGTTTTGTGCACGTATACGACATTGCTCTGCCAACTCTACTTTGCTGAGGATCCGTTTTGGCGGCATTTTTGAACCTTCCATTGCACGCCGCCGCGATTTTCGACCAGCCACCGCAAGCTAAGGGGAAGCGGACCAATCGCAGACGCCGGCACCACCATCCTCATCCGATTTTCTACTTTCGCTGTGCTGTCTCGGCCCTGCCGAAACTCTCTCCACTACAGCGTGCTCCTCGCCTCTTGTCAGCCAATTAGATAGGTAACACTGCTCAACGTAGGCAATGCTATTCACTTTGAAAGCAAAAGAATGTGACATCCAATAAACGATAAGCGCGTTTGAATGGGCTTTTCAAAGAACGCTGCGGATTACCAGTCGATGCTCGCGTCGGTGGTTACGTAAATTTAACGTCAGGAGATTGGAATAAAGAAAGGTCGAAATTGTTTTACGTTATAGGGCCCCTGTTTCCACTTTCTCAGTTGACTAAATAATATTGAATCTAAGACGCTTAATCACTCCCGTATATACACTGTAAACTCGGTGCTGCTGAAGAAATGAACGATTAAGTCAAAGAACCAATTCTGCCTGACTTCGACATGGTCACAAAAAAGAAGAGAAAAAAGAACACAGACAGAAAGGAAACGCTTTTCAAATATGGGCATTAACAAAGGAGAGCGAGCTCAATATCATTAGTCACATTTAGCTGATCTGTTTGCTGATTTGCCGCAACGCTTTATATGATATTTGACGTTTCTCTTTACTTTTGCTGCTTCCGAAAAAAATGAGTAAGAGAACAAAAATGTGAGGGCAGAAAGGGCAGTATTCGCATTCTTAGTCAACTCGGATCTGTCTCATTAGCTAAACTGCATTCGCTGTAGATGATGATGATGATGATGATGATGATGATGATGATGATGATGATGAAAAACTTTATTTATCCCTCTTTAAAGGGAAGGGGGCAATGGAATCGACAGACTTTAGAAGAAAAAAAAAGATTTCGTCATAAGCCCAGCACGCAATTTGTATTCTTCCCTTCTTGTACCGACGTCATAATACAATGACATACGCAATGGTTATATGGGTGTGTGTGTGTGTCTGTTAATTTGAGACAGGTGGGGAGGCAGCGTTAATTTAATAACTGCATCGGTGGACAGCTGCCTGTGAGTGCGTGTATTCGCATTTGCCTGCAGTTATTAAACGACCAAAAGAACGTGCTTTTTTTTTTAATTATTGTTATGATTCACCCATATACAGAGAACTGCTAACGCATAACGAACTTGCTTGTTCGGCGACTTTGCAATTGCAATATCGAACGTACATTTGTACACTGTACATAGCAGCTGGCTATATCACTTGCACGTTGAAGTTGTCTTACATTACCGGATTTTCGTTTGTCGCTATAGCCTGAAGGTTAGAGTCACAGATTAGAATCATATTTAAATTTCGTGACGCCTTCTGTTTTCGCGTGGATAAATGATTAGGAAAATCTAGCAACGCCATTATGAGCGGCACAGTTTCGACATTTGGTAAACATGAAGCATGCGCACATTTTCAAGGCGAAGCTTCGAAGAACTACGTCAATAAGGAGACGAAAAATTTTCCATGAAACATGTCATCGATTTCTGTCGCAAAGACAAACATTGTCTATCGCATTGCGACGACTGGACAATCGGCCGTTGTCTGTGCAGGTGCTGCTTGAAGACCGTCCCCATAGCTCGTCGGCCCACAAAGCTGTGAAGGCACTTTTGTCTTTCTTGAGGGCGACTGCCCTATGTGAACGCCGTTGACTCACTCAGGCCCTCCGTGTGCGTGCACGAGCTCACCGCAGCTTTTTTCGCCCTCTTTCCCGTCTCCCGGAGTAGGGTAGCCAACCAAGCGCATTTATGGTTAACATACCTGCCTTCTCTCTTTATTTCCTTTTCATCCCCTCCATAAAACAGTTACGATAATTTTCGTGCGAAGAACTTGTGTATAACAAAAGTCGAAAAAATTGAACTCACATATTTCTTTTACTGGCAGTTGAACAAGACATGCGAACCGCGTCGATGTGCTATTATCGATCACGTAATTAGCCTAAGTGTCACGACTACTGACCTCTGCTTTTGATTGCTGTGCTACGGATGTCACTTGGAATAGATTTGCATAAGGAGCACTTGGACAATGCAGGATGTTTCCTGGACTGGTTTTGTATCATCCGGGATATAGGGAATCGAGGCTTCTTCTTGCCGCACTAAAACAACAAATGTTTTATGAGGCGGTCGTTCTTTGTTTACCAATGACGTTTAGTCGACGCCTGTGTTTCGCATTCTCGTCATCTGAGCTCCACAAAGGAAACCGTACCCTTGCGTGAAGATTCCCTATCTTCACTTCAATACGTGTCAGGTGTATTCATTTCCTTGATCTATACACATGCATTCGCCGCTCACTCCTCTCGTTTACATACTGCACCTTTCCTTTATCTTTGCACAGAGGGTGGAACAGGTGACACATTTTGTTCGTCTTCAAGGCACGAACTTCGCGTGGAAATTCTCTTCAGCGCATTTGCAGTGTTGTCCACCGCCGAAATATTGGCACGGTGTGGCCGTGCCTGCAGTGGCTGAAGGAAGAGAACCAAATAAATTGTGACGACACATCGTCAGCGCGGGCTAAGCGATTCACGATGAAAGCTTGAAGGCTATAGCCACTCGGCCTTCCGCGGCCCCGCCGGTTGCTCGCTTTCTTACAGTTTGTACTCTCTTCTATCTTTTTTTTCGTGTTGTCGCCCCGTCGATATACGGACGGAAGCACGCACTGCCGTCCTCTCCGCCTCACGTCAAAGTGCTGTGCGAAATAAATCTGCGAAAATAGTCATGCGGCGAGGATACGAATGGAAAGAACAACGTGAAAAGGGCAGATGCGCAGAGAGAAAGAGAGAGATACCAAGGTCTTCCAAATGTACCTTTATATCTTTCTTCTCTTCTTTGACGGTCAGGTCTGAATCGATTTCGCAGAAATTCTTGATAGAACGCATTAGTGGCTTTTTAATGGAGGCTCGAAGCGGCAGCCAGACAAGTGTTTTCCATTAGGAACACGAACTGGATTGTATAAAAATTTACTGGGCCTCTCCATTGGTCGTCGCGCGAAGGGCGTGGGAAACGCAAAGCCTATATATATATATATATATATGTGTGTGTGTGTGAGTGCGTGAGTGCGTGCGTGCGAAGCTCGCTGCGTCGGTATATATAGGAGAGTGGCAAGAGCCGAGCGATCGGCAGCACGGAGCAGTCGTTTTGTGACTGCGCGAGGTACGGAGTGCCACAAAGGCCCGGAAAGAGAAAATGTATGAGGGAAAGGAGAAGGTGTGGATGTGGAAGGTGGCCAAAGCGGGGGGGGGGGGGGGGCGCAAGGTGCGAAAACGCAACCGGAGAATGTGGCGCTGAGGCGACGACATGGGCGGCGGAGTAAATGCAGTAGCCGTGAATCGCGAGGTGATGCGATGTAGTACACAGAAACAGAAAAGCAAAAAAAAAAAAAACGAGCTGGAAAGAGATGGGACGGGTCTCCTCTACGGCGTATATATACGAAGGCAGCGAGGCGAGACAAAGTGCCCTTTGGTTTTGTCTAAGAGCGACGGCAACGCGCGGGGGGGTTGAGTGCGAGCTTTTTGTACGAGGCCCGAGAGCACTTAGCGGAGATAAAATATTGCGTATTTGCGACCCACCGAAAGCTGAAAGCGAATGAAATGTACGGCAGCAGCGAATTCGGGAGAGCGAGCGCGCTGCGAACGAGCGCGCGGAAAAACGGCTTGAAACCGTGAGCTTTTTTTTTTTTTTTCAACACTTGCCAAGCCTTAAGAGAAGAGACGAGAATGTTGTTCTCTTTCGTTTCTTGACGTTGTTGTTTCGGCTGATGCGCTTTCGCCAGCGATGCTGGCTGCTCGTTCAGTCAACATTGAATGTTTTAGCGCGCGCATATTTGCTGTGCTCTCCTGGTGGTCTGTTTGCTCGCCGAGCATACATAGGTGCGAGGTGGCAGTAAATGGCTCGGTAGAGGCCCCGTGGAGCGGTGAGATCGAAGCCTCCACGCCACGGCGGAACGAACCGTTGCATGTTTGCATCCACGATAGGACAGCGCGCGTGAATGGCGTCGATAAACAAGCGCCCACCTACCCTACGACATAGCGTAACCGCCCTTGTTGAAACCGTTTGTGTACTGCGTGGGAAACAAGATAGCATGCTGGGCGCCAATGGTGGCGTAGATGTACTACGTGACTCGACAAGCTTGACCTCGTCGCGAGATGTCCCCACTGAACAGCGGTATGGAGTTCTGCGCTGGCTCGCTTTCGAAGGACTTGGTGTGGTTGCACGTGACTCGGCAACTTGACGAGAAACGTGGTCGTGATGGCGTCTTGTTTATTTTTGATCTGCTACTAGCACGTACAGTAGTGAGTTTAATGCACTCGGCTTTCAGAGAAGCCTCGATAAGTTGAGAAAAAAAAAACACGGAAAGCAGGCATTCAGCAGTGATCCGATGCAGTTCTCATGAAACTTTATTGATAGTTTATGACCTTCAGCGTTTTTATTTTGATGTTTTGTAAATGCCTAATATGCAATAGGTTTTCAACGTTTGGTTAGTAGGTTAAATTGAATGTTTGGCTAATAGGTAGCACTTGACATGGAGCATGGCGTCAGTTTGCTGTGTTTCCCGTTAGTATGCTGTGAGATTCGTCTCAGAGTCTCAGTCAGAGCCCTCAGAACACTCCCGAGCGCCAGGGCACACGTCTTAGCTGAAACCGTCTTTAGTTCCAGACTGGAGCGTGGAACGCTGTGTAGCAGATGCAGAACTCAGATATGACTATTGGGTGTAATAAGGTCGAATATGACCACAATATATACTTATCCGTTGAAATAAATGGGGTTTGTTGTCAGCGGGTATGCGTATCGTTCATCACATGAGTGGCTAAATATCTGCGCGGACTAAGTAAACGAGACTGCCTTCACTATGGCGGGCAGTAAGTGGCCGGCGACAACACACGTGTAGCATTCGTTCATAGTAGACAGTTTTAGTTACACGTACGTAGAGGCGTTGCGTACGTAGAGCTTCTACGTGTGAGCAGTGCGCATGCGTAGAACGTAGCGGGCGCGGGCGCGTCTCACGGACGTACGTGAGATTCAATTCTTTGCGTGCGTTTCTTGCGTACGTCGATTGCTTCGCGCGGGAGTTCCGTGAGATCACGAACAAGCGATAGCGGGCCGCGCGCGCGCAGACGGCTCGCATCGAAACACGGCGACAGGATTGAATTGGCTACCGCCGTGTTCACATTTCCCGATAGATAGAGCTACGGGGTCCCTCTTGGCGTGCGTCGCGTACGTGTAGCTAAAAGCGTTTCAGATGGCGTGCACGTAAGGTACGTAGGCTTTTCACGTTTGCGTACGTGAAGCCTCTACGTACGTGTAACTAAAACTGCCTAGTGTCGATAAGCCATGAGTATAGTGTCCACGAACCAGTGTTGCCTGCCTAATAAATGTGTGATTGCCACCTATATGTTTGCTATCAAGAACATATCACGTACTGGTCAATATCCTCATGTTTGTTCATTACATTTTACTTGCGTTTCATTGCATCGAGATGTGCAATGCGTTTGACTTTCTTCCGATCATTCTGTCTATATACATGTCCAGCGTTGGTATGCAAAAGCGAAATCAGTATTAACCCGCCATTCCTTTTCTCTCTTATTGTGCGCAGGTGTACACGACTAGTCTCCTCTTCCTTCCCCGACGAAAAAACGCCAGCGGCCTGAAGTCAGACTCTGGGCGCCCGCAAGTTCCTCAGCTGCTCTGGTCTTCGTGTTGATTCAGCTCCTTATACATACCTGTGTACATAGAGACCCCGACCCCACCACCTGTAAAGCTCGCTGCACCCGCTGCCGTGTGATGTGTAAATACGCCTGCTTGCGCCCAGTCACAGAACGGCGCTGCCACTTATTGGAATCATTAAAAAAAAGTGTGTACAGTCATTACTCCGACATTCGTTGTTCTTGTCATTTTACTCCACGGCATTGGAGCGCAGATGGACTTCTTGTGTACAAGACACTAAAGGAGGCCCATAGGCGTTTTTCTAGCGTAAGAAGTGCAATAAGTTTGCACGGCTAACACTGACACCGTGACAAGCGCACATGGATGTAAATCACTTCAGCTGTCTTGCCTTTCTAGCTTTACAGCCATATATGATAGATGAAGAAAGATGAAGACAAACAGAGGACGCAAGAGATTTAGTAAGGTTAACCTTTCGGCCGGCACACTGGAGAAGCCTTGTTCACAGTGAAGTTAAAAGACGACGAAAGAGTTGCTTAAGTACGTCGTATAACGCGACTGAGGCATCTACTATGACAGAGTTCAAGTTTATTGAGTTACTGATTGCATGACAAAAAGAATAGACTATTGTTTTCATTAGGGCTTTCCTCGGGGCGCGCAA